>NC_133370.1:17135787-17348287 GCF_049309525.1 Garra rufa
GGGGGGGGGAGAAGAAGAAAGAAACAGCGCGCGTGTTCTCTTTTGCTGCAGCAGTTTAAGTAGTTTGAATGGTTAAATTGGCAAGACAAAACATATGCAAATTATACACTTTTACTCTATGAAGGTTCAATTTAACAGTTAATCCGCGAACCACATGCGTACCGAACCGTGGGGTCCGGTCCGTACGGATCACGGATCATCTGCGATCCGTTGCACCCCTAATTGTATTATTATATTAATTTTTTATTTGATTTGATTGTATTTTATTATTCTTTTTTTATTTGATTTGATAGTATTTTATTATTCATTTTTTTATTTTATTCTATTTTTTATTTTTATTTTATTTTATTCTATTTTTATTTATTGATTTTATTTAGTTATTTATTTTATTTTACTGTATTTTATTTTTCATTTAATTTAATTTTTATTTAATTGAATTTTTGATTTATTATTTAATTTGTTTTATTTTATTGTTTTTTATTTTATTTTATTGTTTTTAAATTTTTTATTATTGTATTTTTTTGTTTATTGTATGTGTGTATATATATATATATATATATATATATATATATATATATATATATATATATATATATATATATATATATTATTTTTTAGTATTGTATTTTTTATTTTATTTTTATGTTGTATATATATATATATATATATTTTTTTTTTTTTTATTATTTATTATTGTTTTATTTTTTATTTAATTTAATGTTTTATTTTATTTTATTTTTATGTTGTATATATATATTTTTTGATTTTACTTTTGATTTATTATTGTTTTATTATTTTTTATTTTATTGTAGTTTCTTTTTATTATTGTATTTATTTTTTATATTGTTTTTTTATTTTATTGTATTTTTGTTGTATTTTTATTTTATTTTATTTTATTTTATTGTATTTTAGAGGACAGTTTTTGGAGGTTTTATACTTACAATGACTCCTCATGCCTAGTCTCGCGTAGCCAGACCTTCAGACTGACGGCTGAAGGTCTGGAATTCGTGGCAGCTTTCATTGGCCAAGGCCTGCCCATAAGACCGTTTGATCGACATGTCAAACAACCAATCACAGTTCGTTTGGTTCAGCGTCACGTTTCTGTGCGTAGAAATGCCCCCACAACAACAGACTGGCATGCAACAAGTCAGTCATTGAAATAACCAGCATTGAAAGATAACGAAGAAGAGGGAGAACAAGCAGTAAGTCAGTAATTTGTTTGCGAACGTCGCAAATGTGTATAACAACAATGGCGTCTGCATAAGCACATTTTAGAAAAAGGCAGAGCAAATCAGTCTGCGCCTTGTTTCCCGGCGGACCGGGAACACTCACGTCTTCCGGAAATCCGGTCAAATTCAACTAATCAGATGACGACTTCGACATTCCTGAAGTTTTTCCAGTTAAGCGTACCATATGCATCAGACGTTTGATCAGTGGGTTTGATTTCCGCAAATGGACAAATTGATTAAATGTATTTCTTTGGAAAAAAGTAACTGTCAATTGCACAAATGTATCGAAACTGATTTTAGTATTTTGCATTTGTAACTACTCTCTTTTCTTTTATTCTTTCTTTCTTTCTTTCAGAAATCCACCGAATTCAACTGAAGCAAAGCGGAGATCTCCGATGGTGTGAAATGCCATCCTCCGTGCCGCGTTCACACTCCGGGGACCGTATACAAAGAACGTCCTTGCCAAACAATAACACATGACAAACAACTCCCTCAATATAAGCAGAGGATGCTGCAACAGTGTAAGCCGATCACCTCATTACAAAAGAAAGATCCACAGCTGCGTACAGTTACCACCCAGCTCAGTATAAATATTCGAAGGCCCTGCTATACGATGATACTTCAAGCGCTCTTAACCTGTTTGACTCGACCCATTCTTTCTCATACACACACACACACACACACACACACATGCAAATACACACACAAATCCAGAGGTAATTGAGGACGGCAGTAAACAGATGGCTCAGATGACTGAAGTGACACATCATAGCGGGTTGGGAGGGGTGTTTACTGGGACAGACTCAGGAGACAAACAAACAGACAGTGACAAGATAGACAGACCTTTGATACAGAAAAATCAGCTCATTATAAAAACCTATTTTAAAAGTTACTATTCAAGCTACTTTTTCACATTTTGGGATATGCTTAAGGACCGTACATTTTAGATGTGTTTATTTGCGAAAAGTGAAATGTACAAGCACAAAAGCATATACAGATGAAGCGAAAGGTTACAAACACCTTGTGGAATCTGCAAAATGTTCATTATTTTACCAAACTAAGAGGGGTCATACAAAATGCATGTTATTGTTTATTTAGTATTGACCTGAATAAGACAGTTCACATAAAATACATTTAAATATAGTCCACAAGAGAAAATAATAATGACCCCGTTCAAAAGTTTACATACGCTTGATTCTTAATTTTAGTGATAGCTGTTCATGAGTCCTTTGTTTGTCTAGAACAGTTAAACTGCTGGCTGTTCTTCAGAAAAATCCTTTAGGTCCCACAAATTATTTGGTTTTTCAGCATTTTTGTGTGTTTGAACTTTTTCCAACAATGACTGTATGATTTTGAGATGCATATTTTCACACTGAGGACAACTGAGGGACTCATATGCAACTACTACAGAAGGTTCACTACAGAGGAAATGCTCCAGAAGGAAAAACAATACAGCCGGGGGTGAAAACTTTTGAACATGTGTACTAAATATCATATTTTTTTTTCAATTTAGTACTGCTCTCCAAAAGCTACAGAAGATACTTACATGTTTCCCAGAAGACAAAATAAGTTAAATTTACCATGATCTTCATGCTCTTAATGCATTGTTTCCTTCTGAAGCATCAGTGAGAACAGAACCTTCTGTAATAGCATATTACATTCACTTCAGATCATAAAGGATCTTTAAAAATGATTTTTTTTTTTTAAATTTGAGCACCATTCATCTGAGAGTTAAGTATAATCATTCAAAAGAAGATAGAAAAACAGCTGATGACAGCGAGGCAGGGAGACGGACACATACATGTGTGCGACTAGTGGGAGGTCAGTAATTACTTTCTGTCCCTCTGGGAGGCGGGAGCTTCAGTTATTGTACTTTGCTGGAATTAGTTATCAGTCTCCGCACTCATACCTTGATGAAGAAACAGCGAGCGACATGGGCAGACAGACCGAAAGAGAGGGAGGGAGACGCAAAGAAAGACGAGCATTGTGAGGCGAGGGCAAAAGAACAGCAAGAATGAGTCTAAAATACATAATGTAAATAATGACTGTTCATTTTCAGCTGTCTGCTCAGAGGAGCGCAAGTATTTCTGCAGCTGTGCGAAGCATCTGTCACAATAGTAATCAGCCTTTCACAGACATAAAAACAGGGGTGAAAATTCTCCTCAGGACACGCTATCACTTTAGTTCCAAGCAATCAGACCCGGGAGGGAAAACAAGATAATAGATCGGCTCTATACAAAGAGATGGAAGCTCTATTTACTATGTAAAGATAAAGTGCGCAGTTAAGATTTGAGGAGTATCGATAATGACCCCAAGGAAAGGTTATAAGATCTTGGAAAGAATCAAGATATACCTTAGATAAACAGACAGAGAGCAATATATCACGGTTGGAAATCAACGATGGCTTGCGGCAAAAATGCCACCAAATTTAACAAAAATGCCTCATAACTTCAAGACAAGGGGGCAAAAAATGCCCCTGCACAATTAAAAAAAAAATGCGTCAGGTTGCTTTTACGCACTGTTTTGTGCAACGTTGAGCCTAACCAATCAAATATGTTTCTGTCGAACTTAGGAATGCATTGGCCAATCAGAGGCACTTAGATAATTCAGTGCTGATACAATGTAAATAAAAGATTAATTTCATAGCTTCAATGACTATAGGGGAAGTTTTTGCATAACTTGTGCTAGACTTCATTAACATCATGGACTGACATGTTTGTCTATGAAGCCATAATGTGACCTGCCTAAAATAAAACAAAAATGTTTTATATTGTTTTCTATATCAATATTATCAATCATTAATACAATATAAAAAGCAATAATCCACAATAATGATTTTTGTCATAAGATTGCAGCCCTATGAACTTCTGTTTTTTTTTTTTTTTTAAAGAGACATTAATGGTGTTTGCTGAAAAATTGTATTATAGTTTCCACAACCTTTTTCAACATTAAAATGAATAATAAGATATGTGACACTGTGACATTGAATACTAGAATAATAATAATAAAAAAACAGCTTTGCTATCACAGGAATATATTAAATTACATTAAATTGTGATAAAACTAATGTTTTAAACATTAAAGACCCCAAACTTTTGCAAATATATGTGACCCTGGACTACAAAACCAGTCATAAGGGTCAATTTTTGGAAACTGAGATTTATACATCATTTGAAAGCCGAATAAATAAGCTTTCCATTGATTTATGGTTTGTTAGGATAAGACTGAGACACAACTATTTGAGAATCTAGAATCTGAGGGTGCAAAAAAATCTAAACATTGAGAAAATCGTCTTTAAAGTTGTCCAGATGAAGTTCTTAGCAATGCATATTACTAATCAAAAATTAAGTTTTAATATATTTACAGTGGGTAATTTACAAAATATCTTAATGGAACATGATCTTTACTTAATATCCTAATGATTTTGGCAATGATTTTTGGCTACTGCTACAAAAATACCCGTGCCACATAGCAAGACTGGTTTTGTGGTCCAGGGTCACATATATATGTATGACTGTATGCATACAGTGTATATAATAAGTATAAAAATATATACAGTGTGTGTGTGTGTGTGTGTGTGTGTGTGTGTGTGTGTGTGTGTGTGTGTGTGTGTGTGTACCTGGTATTCATCACGTTATGGGGACCAAATGTCCCCACAAGGATAGGAATACCAGTAGATTTTGACCTTGTGGGGACATTTCTCAGGTCCCCATGAGGAAACAGGCTTATAAATCATGCACAATGAGTTTTTTTGATGAAGTAAAAGTTTGCACAATCTCTTGTGAGGGCTATGTTTAGGTGTAGGGCGATAGAAAGTACGGTTTGTACAGTATAAAAACCATTACGCCTATGGAATGTCCCCATAAAACATGTAAACCAGTGTGTGTGTGTGTGTGTGTGTGTGTGTGTGTGTATGCAGTATATAGTGTATTATGAACAATATACAAATGTATAAAGTCCTGGTTATTTAGCTACTAAGTTGAAAAATGTTAAGTTTTAGTGCATGAAATACAATAGTTAAATGCAACTAGAGCCATTCCACTCTAGTGAAAGTTAGTAGATATGTAGGTTGCAACGTTACTTATAGTCAACAGAATGTGTTAAAGGGACCATCAAAATAACGTGAAACCTTATAATTAACTTTATATAGTGAAAATAGGCGATTCCATACAAATAAATCCTTTAAGTCAGCTTGAAATAATAAGTTGATTCATTTACTGAACCAGTGAGTTGAACTGAGAATCAGATCATTAATGAATCATTCATTTGAGTTTGTGATATGATTTGTTGAAAAGATTTTACACAAAGAAACAATTTATTCTTGAAATAGTCATCGCCGCTTCTCTTGTGAATACGCCAGTGACAGCTAATGCAGACAAGACTTTCAGTATATAATGACTGTTCCTTACACAAAGCTCAACAGTACTACTCTTATGAGACTTTTTTGACTGCCAATATTTATTCACTTTCATATATTTGTAAAAAGACATAAACAGGATATTCTTCAAAAACTCTTTAAAAAGAAAGTTATACAGGTATGGAAGCCCATTTTCGCTACTGAAAAAAAAGTTAAAAAAGCAAAAGAAAAGTTTGCTACCTGACAGATGGACAGGATGGTGATCATGTAGAACCCCAAATCTTCTACATGGATCCATCAATGAGCTCTCATCTCTCATTACACTACCATTAAGGGTGAGGTTGGAGGTCACGCTGCATTGAATTATTGCCGTGTACTAGCACAAAGCAGGCCATTCTGTCCTGAAGACAATGCTCATTAAGACTGGGACCTCTCTGATTTGCCTTTGTTGGATTTCTGTCCTGGAAAAAAAGAAGGTGGACAGGTCAAGCCATGGCACTGTGGGAGGATCTATGTGGACACACTACACTTTATCTGGTCAGCTGGTATCTTGTCCCAGTGACCCGTGACTAGAACACACACACACATCTGCACACACTGTCAGCATCACTTAAGTGCCATCAATCTGTCAATTACTACTCAGGTAGAGCCATTCATCCATACAATTCAGGCCTGTGGATACAGTCTCAATGATCCACCTATACACACACACTAAAGGGGCAAGGGGATGTTCCAGATGATTGGGTTTCCTAATGTTAGGCCATTCTATTGTGCATTGAAACACAACTGAAGTGCCATATTGTTCTGAAGCAGGAATTGGGAAAAAATCCTCGGGAATTACAAAGTTTCTCCCTGTGAGCTACACTGAGCGTCATTCGCCCATCCACTGCCAATGAGCCCCTAATCCAGTAGGCCTGAATGAGCTAGTGTGCTGATGGCTTTATTTTGTACCGTCATCAAGGCTCAGCATCTTCTGTCTGTTTGTGTGCCCGAGAAAATGGTGAGAGATGCAGAGTCAGTCTGGATAAAAGAGCAGCACTGGGTTTTTGGCCCGTCGCAGACCCAAATTTACAGCTTCCTTTAGGAGCATCCCAGAAGCGCAGAGCTTTCAGCTGTCAGCACTTAGAATGATTTTACTGCTTGCATCTGATGCGTGTTTGATGATCCTTGCTGTGTGTGAGCGAGTATCCATATACAGTGTTTGGGATGTTGCCTTAAAAAAAATAATGCATTGCATTATTGGGTTAGTCCTAATTAATTATTGCACTTTTGTTTTTATGAACTGCTGTATTATTTTGTCGTTACTTGGCTGAATTTATCGGTCATCCATTGAAGTAGAGCTGTGCTTGGCTTGCAGGTGGATTTTATTTCATTTGAAGTGGTATATTGTGCTGTCACAAAGACATAGTTTGCATTCAACAGCTACCCCGCATAGACATTGCGCTGCTTGCAGTATAGACAGCGGTGCTGATGTGAGCAATCTAATCACGTTGCACAGCTTGCTCACAGTGTAGCCATACTGTCACAAGTGTTGATTTGGTGTACGTGAATATTATAGGAAAGGGAGGAATTTCAGCTGTATTATGAACAGATAAACTAAAGAATATAAATTCTTTTGAAACTGATTAAAAAATTATTGACTGAAAATCTTTATATGTGCACTAGCTCTCCTTGGCACATTCATCAGAGTTCATGAAAAAAAAAAATAGATTGTGAACTAATCTATGAAAGCCACATTTTTGCCACATCTTACTTTGGTAAATCATAATAATGACGATATTATGAGATACAAAGTCCTATGATATAATCTAAATTGAGATCAAAAGTAATAATTGTGAGACAAATATTTTTTTTTAATGTCGACTTCTCATATCTCATATTTTTGACTTGAATATACAATATGTTGCACCTACATGTCAACTCTCAAGAGACTGTCTGCTTAATATCTACTAACTTTTTTTATTGTGATGGTGTCCCAACAGACATATAAGACTCTAAGTATCTTTGCAAGTACATGTCAACTTAATCTAACTCTAATCCTACCAGTCTACTAATTACCCAGTACTCCATTCCACTCTAGTGAAAGTTAGTAGATGCAAAGTATGTAGGTGCAATGTTACTTATAGTCAACATAATGTGTTAAAGGGACCATCAAAACAATGTGAAACCTTATAATTAACTTTATATAGTAAAAATAGGGGATTCCATACAAATAAATCCTTTAAGTCAGCTTGAAATAATCAGTTGATTCATTTAGTGAACCAGTGAGTTGAACTGAGAATCAGATCATTAATGAATCATTCATTTGAGTTTGTGATATGATTTGTTGAAACGATTTTACACAAAGAAACAATTTATTCTTGAAATAGTCATCGCCGCTTCTCTTGTGAATACGCCAGTGACAGCTAATGCAGACAAGACTTTCAGTATATAATGACTGTTCCTTACACAAAGCTCAACAGTACCACTCTTATGAGACTTTTTTGACTGCCAATATTTATTCACTTTCATATATTTGTAAAAAGAACAGGATATTCTTCAAAAACTCTTTAAAAAGAAAGTTATACAGGTATGGAAGCCCATTTTCGCTACTGAATAAAAAGTTTAAAAAGTCTTACAATTTAAACGTTTTTAAATTGTGTGTGATGCAAACTCGGAATTCTGACTTTTTTCTCAGAATTTTTAGATATTAAGTCGCAATTGTGAGTATTAAGTCAGAATTGCGAGATATAAACTCACAATTGTTAGAGATTTAGTTAGAACCTTTGTTCTGACATGTTTTTTTTACCAGAACTGCTTAATATAAACTCGCAATTCTTAGAAAGTCTGAAAAAAAGTAAAGACTTTTTTTTCTCAGATTTGTGTATCATTCTTTTTTCCCCCTCAGAATTGGACTTTATAACTCACAGCTGCAAATTTATATCTTACTATTCTGAGAGAAAAGGTATAAAGATATAATTTTTGCGAAAAAAAAAAAAAAGGTCAGAATTGTGAGTTGCAAACTTGCATTTGCGAGACAAAGTCAGAATTGTGACAGAAAATGACCTTTTTAATTTTTATTCAGTGGCGAAAACGGGCTTCCATATACAGGTTTGGAACAACATGAAGTTGGGTAAATAAGTTTGAACAATTCCAAATTTTATTCTCTCAAAAAGTAACATAAAAATATAAAATATTGATTAATCGATTGATTGACTGCATATGAGCATACAATGTTTGTGCTAATGGGCGTGCAAACATCCCTCTCGTCACATTGGCAGTGTGATGTTGTCAGTGCGGGTAGCTGCAGTGGAAGTAATGTCGCATGTCAGTGGGAGCCGACAGGCCACTCACAAATCCACACTGAAAGCCTCCACTTTTCAGCCTCATCTGTAGCCAATCTCCCCGCCGGACGGACCCCGCCATGAGCTCATTGAGTTGTCAAAATCTCAAACAACCCCAGCTGGGAAGAAAAGAACAACTGCAGAAATATCTGTCTTTCTTTCACCCAGGGTCAGTATTCCAAAATCTTCTCCCAAAAAGCTCAGAATCAGGGTTGCCGTGGGAACCCCTAAAGCCAGGCCCTGCTCGGACCAGCGGGCATTTAAATGGAAATGGGCGACGCAGGCAGCTCTTTAAAGGCATCTCCCTGCTCTCCTTCAGCTCGTCAGCACACATTTGGGCACGGCTGGCCGCGCAGCAAAGACACCCCACCGGCACACCGCAATGTTCAGGCTTAGAAGATTAGGAGATCCTTTTACAGAAACTAATCTGGTGATATAAAGGGGACAATGCGAGCGAAAAGGAGAGGGGAGAAAGCCTCGTTCGTTTTAAACTGTCCCTCAGCAGCTCAAGTGATTTGATTCCGTTTGCCCACCCCAAAATATGCTCATAATGCAATCTAGACTGCTCTTCCCCGGCTGATTGTGTGTCGTTCTTGCGTGTCACGATCTATCAGGATCAACACGCAGACGACAATCCGGCACAGAGGCGGAGCGCATGCCGAGACGGGAGAGAGTGACATGAGAGAGCGGATGATGGTGCCAGGATGTCATAATAAAATGGGCAGAATGAAAGGCCGCTGTGTCTAACGTGGTTAAAGAGATCAGTTCTTCAAAGCAGCCGCCCCCTTCGTATCTCTCTGATGCACCCCGCACCCAAAGGGCTGCCTTTCAGCCTCACAGCGGTCCGGTCCAGACTCATATGGTGCAGCTGTTTCGGTACGTCTCCGAGTGTATTTATATGTCTGTTTGTTTGCACACAGCCTGAGGCTAGGATGGTATGCAAAAGCTGTGCTGCATTATGGGAAAAGCATGAGGTTGGGCATCGGAGCGCGGAGGGCGATTTGCTTGCCATCTCCATGCGTTCAGGGATATCGATCCCACTTCATGTAAATCATTTGAAAATGAGGGCAATTTGAATGTTTGTGACAGACACGAGTGAGGCGTTTTGGGTAATTGCTACAACCTTTACACAAGAATAAATCTGGGATTCCTCCATATGCAGAAGCAGAATATAAAAAAAACAGTCTTCTTGAACATTTTGCAGTTGCTTGAAAATCTTAAACCACATGGTTGGGATGAGCACCACGTCCAAAAATCTGCTTCTGATTTCACTACTGTTTTATCAGCGTCCTTTTTTTCGATGTGTGCTTACGCCTGCAATTCTTCCATTTAGATCACAAAATGTGAAGGTTGCTCTCTTTCTTTCTCTCCGATCTGTCTCTGAAACATTCATTCATTCATTGGTTCATTCACAGAGCTGCAATCAGGCAGAAAATCAAGCTTAAAGAGAGGGGGTGCCAGTACAGACATAGGGTTTCCTTCCCAAACCTAATCCACTTTTTGTTGCAGGCTACTAAATTGCATTCCTGTAGGCGAGGAGAATGGAGTGGGACTTTGGACTGGGTGATACAGGGGCTGAAAAGACAGAGATATGGGAGTCGTTAGCTACACTGGTGGCAGGAGACGTCTCCTGACAGCAGCTGTTAGGACACGCCAGCTCTATAATGCTGTTCGAAATAGTTTTAGGCATTGCTTTTCTCCTCGGCTAGGAAATGAATCACCTCGAGACATTCTCAGCTTCAAAATACAGTATGCATTACCAACAACAACAAGTTGGGTATTGAAAAGGATAGAACACAGAGTCTCGTATGCTAACCGGACGTATGCAAAATTGAAATCCTGGTGGGGAGAGGAAAAACCTTACACCAAACTTTTCAGCATGTGTATATATTATATAATACACACTATCATTCAGTATGATATTGTAGTATTTTAAAAGACTAACAATAGATTTTTTTTTTTAATCAAAAGTGACAGTAAAGACATATTTAGGGCCCTATGATTTGTTTTATTTGTTGTAAATTCAGTTTTTTTTTTTCATTTTAATTTTTCTGGATTTAATTTTTTGCATTTTATTTTCTCTAGACTCTTTTTTAAAGCTGAAATTAAATTTAAAAAACTTGTCTAATTAATTCAAATCATGAAACTTACCATATTTAGCAGCAATGTATTAAAAATGTATCAAAATTATATTTTTAAGGCACTATGAAATATGTTTTTCCCAGCTCGAATTCAGTTTTATTTTTACCAAATATTGTTTTCCATTAATTTTCTGTATTCCATTTTAACGGTCTCATTGAATTTTTAAAGCATCTCTAACTGATTTTATAAATAATAATAATAATAATAATAATAATAATAATAATAATAATAATAATACTTATTTCTATTTTTTCTACTTAATAAATACTTAATACATAAAATTTGGTAAAAAAAAAAATCTGGTAATTATTACTTTAAAAATAATTTTGATAATAAACTGTATTAAAAGTAATGGTTCGATAATAGAAATGGTATTTAAAATAATGGTTTGATAATAAAAATATTATTATTACAGTAGTACTATCATTACATTAAGATATATTTTTTGTCACAGTTTTTTTTGAGGTTGCTATTTGGGTTGCTTTGAAAATCTTTTTCTTCATTCATTCACACAGAGACACGCAAAACATGCAGGATTCATATTTAAATAGTATTTTTGTAGCTTAATATTCACAGACACTAGTCCATATTACAGTTTGATTGAAGTGTAGTGACCTACTTTTGATTATTCATCCAAAATTCCGTGACATTCCGCATTACGGAGTAAATTCCGTTTGGATTTTGCGATTCCATTTGCATTTTCCACATAGTGCAAATCATAGTGCCCTATATATTACAAATTATTTCAATTTCAACCTTATTTGAACTAAAAAAAATTCTGAAAAAATTACCACAGAAATATTAAGCAGCACAACGATGTCTGTCCATCCATACATTTTTTTAGAATTCAGACCCAAATCAGTATATTAGAATAATTTCTAAACAATCACGTTACTGAAGACTTGAAAAATTACTGCTCAACATTCACGTTTGCTGTCACAGGAATAAATCACATTTTAAAATATTAAATAGAAAACTTTCAATTAAATTAAATTTAATAAAAGAAAGAACTTACCAATCTTACTTTTGAACAGACAGACAGACAGACAGACAGATAGATAGACAGATAGATGTGATGGTTTGTGCTCTTTGAAACACTGGACATTGTCTGCAGTGTTTCAAGACGCTTCCTAATTCTGTATTCACTCTGTGTGGGAGATACATTAGGGACAGGGTCGGCTCTAATCGTTATTGTCACGACTCTCTTTTCCATTAGTCAATGCTTACGTCCACACACGCGCACCACATACACAGACACCAGGCCGCACAAGACTGATTGAAGCTGGGCGCAGTACGTTAATGAATGTATGCACAGCGAATACAAATAAGGCTCCTGCTAAAGTTGATCTAAACAACAAACAAACAGCATAGATATACAGCAGCACCAACTGAGGAAAATCACAGCAGTGGTAAAATTATTCAGATTTTATCAAGGAAGCAACACCACGGTTGGAGTCACGGCCTAGCGGTTAGCCTAGAGGAATTTATTTTGCAAACGTTGTACTTCAAGACCTCAGGTGAATTACTGCTGTTTTATTTATGATTCAATTTAGATGTTTCCCTTAAATTTTACAGGAGGAATAAAACTTGTTGACATATAGCACAAGTACAGAACTATAAAATTGCATAGAAATGAGAAAAAAATGTCATGTAAATTGTTTATATAGAAATCTTTGACTTTTTTGTTGAGATCTCTTTTGAAAATCTAGACAAGACAATTGTGTGATTGCCAGGGCATTTTGGGGCAACTGGAAAGATTTTAAAGGGTACATTGGATGCAAAAATCACTTTTACATGGTGTTTGCATATTAATGTGACTTGGCAGTGTGAACACAGCCACCCTACAATAATAACAATTCATTCAATCTTTTTTTAATCCCCAAAAAAAACGAATTATTAAAGTGCACAGCATAAATGAGTACACCCCCTCTTAATACATATTAAAGATGTATTTTCTTTACGATCACTAATATAATTAATGGAAAGATGGCAATATTTAAATGTATTAAACATATACTTAATAAAAACAACAAAATATATGCCAATATTTCCTGTAATATAAGTAAATTAGCCAATTTTGTTTAAATAATGGATTGCAGAAATGAGTACACCCTATATGTGACCCTGGACCACAAAACCAGTCATAAGGTTAAATTTTACAAAACTGAGATGTATACATCATATGAATACTCAATAAATAAGCTTTCTATTGATGTGTGGTTTGTTATGATAATATTTGGTCGAGATACATCTATTTGAAAATCAGGAATCTGAGGGTGCAAAAAAATCAAAATACTGAGAAAATCACCTTTAAAGTTCTCCAAATTAGGTTCTTAACAATGCATATTACTAATCAAAAATTACATTTTGATATATTTACAGTAGGAATTTTACAAAGAATCATCATGGAACATGATCTTTACTTAATTTCCTAATGATTTTTGGCATAAAAGAAAAATCAAAAATTTTGACCCATGCAATGTATTTTTGGCTATTGCTACAAATATACCCCAGCGACTTCAGACTGGTTTTGTGGTCCAGAGTCACATATATTCAGCGAATGTATAATATTCTAGTACTTAATCCAGAACATTAAGTATAGTGCTCTGACCCTTCTTGGCACTGAGTGTACAAGTTCATGGCAAATTTTCACATCTGTCCTGTTTAACTCCTGGAGGACGACCTCCTTAAATGCCCTGGTCTTTAATGGGGAGTTTTGCTTAGCTCGTCTCTACAGAATCCCCCACAGCTGCTCAAGAGTGTTAATACTGAGTGAAATACATGTCCACTGAAGGATTTTCACCTTGGGAGACTAAATATCCTCATTGTCATGCTGAAAAAATGGCCAATAATGCAGGGAATGAGGGGAGGGTAGCATCTGCAGTTTCAGTTTTTTGTATTACATCACACAGTAGTGTGTGAATTCATGACAGCACTGATAAAGCACAGCTCCCTCACACCTTCAGCACTCATACATCCCTGCAGAAGAGCTTTACTACCACTGAATGTCACTGTAGGTACCAGGCACTTCTCGCTGTACTCCTCCTGCAGCAACACCAGAACAATTTGGATGCTTTTGGATCCGAAATGATTGACTCGGTCCCTTGACACCAGAGTATGGTGACACCCAGAAGTATATATTTTGTAAATATGGGCCTTGGAAGAGGTTAAATGAGTTTACTTTTTTCTTAGAATTGTGAGTTTATATTTCACAGTTCTGACTTTATAAAATGCAATTGCAAGTTAATTGCACAATTCCCCTCAGAACTGGACTTTATAACTCACTATTGCAAGTTTATATCTCGCAATTCTAAGAAAAAAAATCAGAATTGCGAGATACAAGCTGGGAATTGTGAGAAAAGTCAGAATTGCGAGATACAAACTCGTATTTGTCAGAAAAAAAAGTCAGAATTGCATGTTTTTATCTCACAATTCTGACTTTATTTCTTGTGACTGTGAGTTTATATCCCGCTATTTTGAAAAAAAATTGATATATCACACAATACTGACTTTATAACTCACAACTTCGAGTTTATATCATGCAATTTTGAGAGAAATAGACTGACCTGCACGTTTATATCTTGTAATTCTGACTTAATTTCTCAGAATGAGTTTATATCTTACAAATTTGAGAGTTTATAAACCAGTTGTGTAATTACCAGGGTGTTTTGAGAAATTAGAAATCATTTCATTTAGTGTTTTATTTAGAAATATCAGACTTTTGATTGTAGATTTCAGATAAATCTGAGCTTTGAAACACTGTTAAGAAAGTTTTTGAAAATGTACAGAAGACAATTGTGTGATTACCAGGGTGTTTTTCCCAGGAGACAAATCTAAGCAAGTCTCAATTTCTCTGAGAACCAGCTGAGATATTAAATTTGTTATTTTTTCCCCTCTAGTACTGGAGTGTGCAAACGCTGACACCTTAAGCCACAGCGCTCATGCAGGCTATGTGGGCCATGCTATCTCCTTGCTATAATTCCCTGACCTCTCTATACTGCAGCAAAAAAGCAAAACTACATCAAAGTGTTCATGGAGAGGTGAGTTTTGGAGTGATAATCTGAAGGACAGTGATTCACTGCTACAGATGACCTGCTGCACAGGGCCAATGAGATGCTGTTTCAGGCCAAGAAAAACAGAGCGAATCTTGACACAGAAAGACTATCCTTGCCGACCTGTGAGCCGAACTCATCAACTCTCAGCTACCAGCCTTGGATGAATGAAATCAAACCCCTGCAGCCCTCAGCAGGGGTTTTATCAGCGGTTGGCCGAAGGTCCGCACACACGCACATTCCTAGATCAGCCTGTGCAAATCTGCCTGTTATCTTCAACCATTTAGCTACGTGCTCTTTTTCACTGCTATTGTCTTTGACACCACTCTGTGTGTAAAAGAGCCATTAATTTCAGCCTCAGCTTTGTTCTTCCATTCTCCCGTCTCTTTCACTTTCCCCAGGTCTTCGTTCATTCCCGTGCCCTTCTCTTTTTACATCCCTCTGTCTGTTCTTTTTCACACCCCTACTATTTTTTCCAGCGCGTTGGTCTGGTTTGCATCGCGCTATGTTATTTTGAGTTCCCATCGAGGGCAAAGTGTGTGTCAAAAGGGATGATTTTACCTCTGATAGCACAGGGGGAATAATTGTGGCAGGCAGAGAAAGAGAACAAGATCTGTAATCTGTTTTCCTTGGATCAGAACTTTATGAATACTCACAGGGCTTAGTGAGCTGGCGAGATGCATAGTGCAGATACTTCCTGCTGTCCCTAGACCGGACCGCCCGCAGGCTAACAAACCCTCTCTGATTCACACACACATAGTACACCGCAGTCCAGACACACATACACACACACCACACCAGCTCCTCTTAAATTCCCTCGACTTCCGCCTGCACAGATCAGCTCAGAGTGTTTGTTTAGCATGAGAGAAGAGAGCTCTGCCTGCTGACTAGCTTATGAAAATACACAAAGCAAAACATATTAAAACCTTTTTTTACACTACCCCAAAACTTGCTATAGAAACAAGATCACTTTTACTTTTTAATATGCATTTGCTATTGCATCTTATTCCAAAGAAATGGATGATAAATGTGTTCTGGAAAGCTCATTCAAGAATTCTCTTTTATTCAGGTTGAAATATTAATCATCAGAATTGACTTAAATTGTTTTGGTAGACTGTCCATTCTTAGCACTTGTCTAATTGCTATTGAATCAAATCTGTAAGCTTTTTATGTACATTTTATAAATGTTGTATTGTGGACTGTGTACATTGGTTTTTAATTGTCTTAATTTTATTTAATTTTGGTGTTTTGGTCATGGCATTAAAATCTGAATAAGGTCTCATAAATGTTGCAGATTGGTCTTCAGTTTGGTTTTCACGGTAAAAACATTCTGCACTGACGTTTAGTCAAGTAGTTCATTTTCATTTAAATTTATTTATGATCTCACAATTTCATGCAAACTAGCAATACTGACATTTTTTACTCAGAATTGTGCGATATAAACTCGCAATTCTGACTTTTTTTCTCTTCTGAAAGTTATAATGTCGCAATTGCAAGAAAAAACTAAGATTTAAACTCTTCTGAGACAGTCAGAATTGCAAGAAGCTCGCAAATAAAGTCGGAATTTTCAGAAATAAAGTCAGAATTGCGAGATAAGCTCGGAATTTGCGGAAAAAAATTGAAATTGCAAGATACAAACAAATTTGCGAGAAAAAAAGTCAGGTTTTATTTCGCAATTCTGACTTTATTTTTCGCAATTGCAAATTCATATCCCACGATTCTGACTGTATAACTCACAATTATGATTTTATATCTCAGAATTCAGACTTTTTTTATTTCTCAGAATTGCGAGTTTATTTCTCGCAATTCTGACTGACTTTCTCAGAATTTGCAAACATTTTCTCAGAAACTCGCCATTCTGAGAAATTAAGTCCGAATTATTAGATAAACTCGGAATTGCAGGAAAAGTCTGAATTGCAAGATACATGTACAAACACATTTGTGAGACAAAAGTCAGTTTTTACCTCTCAATTCTGACTTTATTTCTCACAACTGGGTGTTCATATCCCACTATTCTGACTGTATAACTCACAATTATGAGCTTATATTTGCGAGTTTATTTCTCAGAATTCTGACTTTCTTAGAATTCGCAGAAACTCGCCATTCTGAGAAAATGGCACGATACAAATACATTTGTGAGAAAAAAAGTAAATTTTTATCTTGCTATTCTGACTTTATTTCTCACAATTGCGAGTTAATATCCCACTATTCTGACTGTATAACTCACAATTGAACTTTATTTCTCAAAATTGCGAGTTTATTTCTCAGAATTCTGACTTTCTCAGAATGGCGAGTTTCATCAAATTCTGAGAAAGTCAGAATTCTGAGAAATCAACTTGCAATTTGGAGAAAGAAAGAAATAAAGAACTGCGAGACGAGATTGGAATTGCAGGGGAAAAAAGTCAGAATTGCAAGATACAAACACATTTTTGAGAAAAAAAGTCTGTTATCTAGCAATTCTGACTTAATTTCTCGCAATTACGAGATCATATCCCACTATTCTGACTGTATAACTCACAATGTATAACTCACAATTATGAGTTTATATCTCAGAATTCTGACTTTATTTCTCAAAATTGTGAGTTTATTACTCAGAATTACTGAATTTTCTCAGAAACTAGCCATTCTGAAAAATAAGTGATGTTTCATTAACAAATTTCAGGAGGAGCACGCGCAGATAATTAACACGGCCAATTCATCATCAGCAATCACACTCCCTATCCAATCAGCACAAAATTCCTATAAATAACCAAATCAGTTTTACCCTGTGTTTTACTCTAACACCCATCCACCACCCTGTCTCCTCACCTTCAGTCCGGGGAGGCAGTGACTTAGAATTTGCAGAAACCTTTTTAGAAACTCACCATTATGAGAAAAAAATCAGAATTGCCATTATATATCACGCAATTCTGAGGAAAATAAGTCAGAACTGTGCATACATATCTCGTAATTCTGACTTTATGTCTCAGAAAGGTGAGTTTAAATCTCGTAATTCTGACATTGAAACTCACAATTGCGAAGAAATTTTCTGAGAACAAATGCTGAATTGTAAGTTTGTATTACGCAATTCTGAGGGAAACAAGTCTGAAGTTACAAAGACGTAAACTCACAATTGCAAGAAAAAAGTCTGAATTGTGAGAAAAACTCACAATTACCTTTTATATTTATAGTGGCCAAAAAAGGTTTCCATAAATTCCAATCAATTTTCTATAGGAAAAATCAAATCTCAACCTCCAATTTTCTCTTTGAATGTCCTTCTACTCAAAAATATGACACATAATGGAAGTAAAATGGGCTTCGAACACAGTTTCACCTTTAGCACGTCCAGTCCAGCAACACTGGACACTGAATCAGCATGTAACAAGCTGTTGTGGTGTGATGAGAATTCAAATTAAATTCCATTTTTCAAGCAGTGAAATTATCAAGCCCCTTGTCTCTATTACGATGGTTGACCTTTTCGGCCACGTAGCCACTTTACGAGATTTGAGGTTATGAAATTTGAATTACATCGATCAAAGCAACATCACTCATCATGAAATCATTTTTTCACTCCGTCTTCCTTCACACTCCCACTCTCCAACAGCTGATAACACGGGCGATGATTAGCCGCGGCGAGTGGCGGCAGAAGGTCACATGTCCGAGTGCGGCTTCCTGTTTCTCCCGCGCGCTCGCAGATGGCGGTGATTAGGGCGAGCAGGACCGTGTGTGACAGCGGAGATGGATCAGGGACAGAAGAGGAGATAAATAAACCGGGCTGTCTGCGTGCTGATGCTGTCAGCAAACCCACAACAACCGATCTATCAGCACCGAGAGAGAGAGAAACAGAGAGAGAAGTGAAGATAAATGCAGAAAGCGAGGGAGAAGGAAAGTGTGAGAGACTGGTGGGTGGAGGAGGAACAACAGAAACAGTAAAAACCATTGGAAAGGAAGAAAATCACAAATGAGATCTCAATTGTACCTGCTAGACTAGAATAAATGTACAACAAAATGAAGACTTGGATACTGAAATTGAAACCTGCAGATGGGGGTGACAAAATTTCAATAAAAAACGTTCAGCTTGGAAAATATACACGTGACCCAATCATGCAGTAGAAACATGTGAGCAGGCCTAAAATATTCTTAAATTCTGTTCTGCAGTACTGCAGTCAGTTAGTGGATCAAACTTGTTCGGTAGTTCGAGGGGAAGAACATGGGAGAACTAGGAGAGCACAGAGAAACCTCCGGCCATGAAGAAGACTCAAAGAGCATAGAGATTAAATGCTGAGGATATTTATATCACATATTGGAGTTAGTCCGAGCCCGGGGGACACTGACTGAAGAGCAGAAGTCTGGAGAAAAGCGGGAAAAGACGAATGCGGGGGAGGGGTATGAACATACATCGCAAGATAGTAGATTTTAGTGCGAGATAACATTATTAGAGAACGGTCAGGGAAAATAATAGAAAAAGAAAAGCACGAACACAAAGAAGCAGCCTTCAGGCTTCGGTTGTAGCAAGGGTTAATTCTGTCCTCATTCTGTATGCATAATCTGTTCCTGCTCTAAAATGGAGAGCAGCGCTCCTCAGCAACTTTCGTTTGATGATGGAAAGTAATAGAACTCTGCAGACTCAATTGGTCCATTCATCATTCAACAACACAACGCGTGCAGATTTCCCCCACCCGACCAAATTCAGCCTAGCTCAGTCAATGGGAGGTAGATTGGTATTCACTCACGGATGTTATCTTATCAGTAACCTTGAATGTGGAATCAATTTGTTTTGTGCGGGCAGGGTTGGTGAATATTTATGCCAGTTTTGGAGCGAGGCAATTGGCTCCATATTATCTCTGTTACCTGCACCGAACGGGAATGTCAATGATGTACTCCAAATAAAGCATCGTACTTGTAAACAATGGCCTTATCTCGGCGTTTTCATGGTCGATTGTGCAGTCGGGGCCATGTTGTTTTGTATACAGCTGACACGGCGACAGAACCGGTTAATTTTCCTGAAACAAATGACAGATGTTCTTAATGTGAAGTGATTTATCTGCATAAATAAGTAAAAAGCAGTGGGGAGGTAATTAGCGGTCAAATTGTTAATATAATTGCAGTTTAAACTTGATGTGCTGATTGGTATTCCATAAGAAAATGACTGAGTTCTCATTTTTACAGCAAAGAGATTAATAGTAAGCAAATTGAGATTTTTATGTCTATGGTTACGTTCACACTGCAGGCAAATGTGGCCCAAATCAGATTTTTGTTTTTATCTCACACACTCAGATCTGTTTTTCTCAAGGCAGTGTGAACAGCACAAACCACATGGAATCTGATCTTTTTAATTCCGATTTGTGCCACTTCCATTTGTGGTACAAAATCCAACACAGGTCAGATGTTTTGCAATGCGACCACAGTCTGAACAGTCATATCAGAATTCTTGCGACTCTTACGTCACTCTAGATCAACATTCGTCACGATTCTGCTCTCATGGGAGTCACTTCAAAGATTTTACACACCCAAAGATATCAAGACAGTTGCGAAAGGTAGTCAGTGGAAGTACAGTGATGTGTCAGAACATATATAAGCATTACAGTGACAACTCTATATAAGCAAATCATGAGGGCTCGCATCATAAAAGTTTCAAAACTCTGCTCTCTTCTGTCACATCCTTGTTTTTATTTTTCTTATTGCCTGTGCATAATTTCGCTAGCTTCTGTGGCACATCACACTGTAAATAAATGCATACTAGCTTACTTTATATCCTCCGTGTTTACTTTGGTATGACAGCCAAAGTGTTGCCAAGTCCAAAGTTTTCTCACAGAATTGGGTTATTTTTTCCACTGTTGCCATAGGCTGTTTTTCAACTTTGTGGGTTAAAGTGACCCCACTAATGCGATATTTACCCCCCGAACGCGATTGGGACTAGTTTTGAGAAGCAGTTGGGCGGATTTTGTTGTGAAAACCTGGCAACCCTCTTTGTATTGCTATTTCGCGCATGTGGCTCAGTTCAGAACCATGATCTGTTCACACTGGAAATCTGATATTGGCCATATTTAAAACAAAAATACAAAACTTGGAATTGGAATTGAGCACTAAGGCTCACAGTGTGAACATCCACATGGAAAGAACCTATATGAGGATATATGCGCATATATGAAACCTATATGCAGTATATATGCACATATATGATAATATATATGCATATATATGCCACATATAGGCAAAATTGAGGTGCATATATGTGCATATACAGGCCATATAGGTCTCCTGTATTGCTTCTTTATATCCACATATAAGCCCTATATGTACAAGCCCACATGGAAAGAACCTATATGAGGATATATGTGCATATATGTACGCATATATGTACACATATATAAAATTGGCCGTTTTCCTATATTATATGTACATATATGCACATATATGTGCATATATGTACATATAATATAGGAAAACGGCCAATTTTATATATGTCACATATATTAAAAACCTATATCAAAACCTATATTAAAACATATATGTTTATATAGGTTCTTTCCGTGTGGGCATAGACTCATATACTTCAACTACATAGACATTAGTAAGAGTAAATTGATGGAAAATGGAGGATTTCCATACAAACGATATCTCTTTACCATTAGTTTCTTATACTAGACAAAAAATAAATAAATAAGTGAAAGAAACAGTTTAGCCAAAAATGAACATTCTGTCATTAACCCTCATGTTGGCATGCAATGTTGCATGTTGGCATGTTGGCATTAACCCTCAGACTGGCATGCAACAAGTCAGTCATTGAAATATCCAGCATTGAAAGTTAACGAAGAAGAGGGAGAACAAGCAGTAAGTCAGTAATTTGTTCGCGAACGTCGCAAATGTGTGTAACAACAATGGCGTCTGCATAAGCACCTTTTAGCAAAACGCGAGTAAATCAGTCTGCGCTTTGTTTCCCGGCGGACCGAAAATAAACGTGACACTCGCGTGTTCCGGATATCCGATCAAATTCAACTAATCAGATCACGACTTCAACATTCCTGAAGTGTTTCCAGTTAAGTGTACCATATGCATCAGACGTTTAGCCAACGTTCAGTGGGCGTGACGTCTGAGGCTGAGACTACAATGCAACTGACAAGTTCAAGGCCCAGAAAGTTAGTAAGGACAATCATGTGACATCAGTGGCTTAACCTTTATTTTATAAAGCTACGAGACACAGAAGGAAATACATTGTTGAATAAAGTCGTTATTTCATTTTTTTTTCCATTTTACACAAAGTATTCGCATACAGTAACTTCATAACATTACGGTTAAATCACTTTTGTCACATGGACCATTTTATCGATGTCCTTACTACTTATTTGGGTCTTGAACATGGTAGTGGCGTTGCTGTCTATGCAGCATCAGAAAGCTCTCGAATTTTATCAAAAATACCTTAATTTGTCTTACAAAGATGAGTGAAGGTATTACGGGTTTAGAACAACATGAAAGCTGAAACTATCCCTTTAAAATTGAGAGCAAACTAAGTTCTTTTAAGAATGAGATTTTTAAACCTTAGTTGTTTTTTTGTGGGTGATTGGAGATCATTCCTTTTAATAATTTCACATGTGTCCGAGCATTAAATTGTTAGACCAGTATCAGTTTCAGGATGGATGATGCTAGTTAGAGCTGAGTTGATGCTGGTCTAGTTTGCAGACCAGGATAGCGAAGCGATCACAAGCAAAACTTAGGGTGCGTTCACACTTGTAGTTCGGTTTGTTTGGTCCGGACCAAAAAGTGAAATGATACATTTGTTCCTGGTCCGTTTAGTGTTCACACTGGAATTTTGGAAAGCGAACCTAACGATACCGAACCTAAAGGCATAGTGATACGTTCACAACCTAATTGGTCGGATTGAATGATGTATATTTTATGACGGAACTCAACGAACACGCCAAACAAAAGGAAAATGTGTGTTCGAATTAAAGCGCTGCTGCGTGTGTATTACATCAAAGTACCTATTCACTAATTGTTCTGGTCCTTGCCACTTTAAGTCGAACACATGCAATGTCGTCTACTGAACTAAGCGCACTCATTGTTGAATGTATATGATTTTATTTTCACCACTTGCGAACTCACAAAGAGCTCATGAAAAGCACTTTACAACCTTGTTGCTCCATGGTGTCCCTCTGCTCATTTTGTTTTGGATTCACCTTAGTGAGTTCATGTCGCATAGCATTGCATCGTTTCATTACTTCCTGTTGTTGGTTTGTTTAGAAGCATTTGGTCCATGTTGCGTTCATTTATTATTTGAACCGCACCAGAGTTAGTTTGGAAGCGGACCGAGACCATCTTTTAAGCGGTCTCGGTACGCTTGTTTGGTGCACACCATGGTTCGAATGGCAGCGTTCACACTCAAACCGAACTATCAGCGTAGTCGCATCAGGGTTTGGTTTAATTGAACCAAACATGACAAGTGTGAACCGTTAGTTTGTGAAACATTTCTAATATATTTCTAACATGCTGGTCTTTCAACAGAGGAGTTTGAGAAGAGATCCCAACAACGTCTCAAAGCAAGATGTCAAGACCAAATGATCTTTTCTTTTCTTCTTCTGACTTCATGTCAGCAATACTGTATGTCTTATTTATTTTTCTTAAGAAATATTGATACTACAAAGAAACAACTCGCCTCCTGAGCTTTGAAAGAGCAACCTCCGAGCAATGAAATGTTCCTTTGGGATGCGGTCATCTTTCACTCTGTGTGTGTGCGCGTGTACTGTTTTGGCTGGCGTTTTGTCACCTGCTCATAAATGTCTAGTAGCAGATTGAAGTCACTGTAGCAGAATACCGTGTGCATTTGTTTCAGTCCAACCTGGGTGAGATCATTACCTGAGGCGCTACGCTACCTCCTTCACCTCTCTCTCTCCTGCAGGTTGTTGTAATGCAGCAGATGGCTTCCCTCCACCGCTGAACGTTTCAACAGAACGGCTCACAGCATCCCTCTCCGTCCCACTCTCCCTCGTGCTCTTCGCCTCTCTCTCTCTCTCCTTCCATTTGCCCCCTGTCCCCGCAGTCAGAAATGGACACCGGCCAGACCACTGCAGACCAGCGCAGCATCCTCTCTCGCTCACTTTGGAAGACAGATTTCAACAAAAACACGGGATGGAAATACCATTTGATTGCAGCGTGCGCGTTTTGATCGAGCGATGTTTCGCATGCTAGAGATAATGAGGACGGTCTGTGGATTACTTCTTCTACGTTCTGCGTAATTCATACATATTTGTCCTTTTGTATAGGGTTCGGCTATAAATCCCATTTCATAAGCTCCAGAAGTTGACAAAGACGTAGAGTTTTGTAGAAATAGTAAAGCTCGCCTCAGTATTGGTCTTGGACCACGGCGGACCTGAAAGCCTCGGAAAAGAAATGTGTTTGCGCTCCGCGCAGGGGACTCTTGGCATGGCGGTCTGTATGAATTGTCCTGTGGTGCACATGCAAACCGAGGCACTAAGCTCATGGCCTTGTCCAAACATTTCCC
The DNA here is from genome assembly GCF_049309525.1 of Garra rufa. Classification (NCBI taxonomy): domain Eukaryota; kingdom Metazoa; phylum Chordata; class Actinopteri; order Cypriniformes; family Cyprinidae; genus Garra; species Garra rufa. Next base: position 17,160,369 of record NC_133370.1, read on the forward strand.
TCACTCTCTTTGGCTCTTGGTATTTATCCCTCGCTCCATCATTATCTCTATCTCTCGTTTCTGATGAATCACACAAGTGTTCTCTATATCACACTTTGTGGTTGAAAAGGTTCCAGGGCTTTGTTGCATTATAGAGATGGATCTGTTGAACTTTTCCTAAGTTGAGGATTTCAAGATTGCTGGCACAGGCCAAACCCCTGCTCACGTCTGATTTATACTGCTGGGTTTTTCTTACACAATCTCATAAATACTTATCACCGGACAGAGAAGAAATTAAGCCGACTGCTTTTTGGCCGCAGTGGTGTCTGCAGCGTTTTAGCTTGATAGAAAACTAAACTCAGTTTGGCGTGTGAATGAAGATGCTGTGTTGTCGACATTGTGGGAAATGGCTGGGTATCAGAACCTCATGTTGGACTAACAGCATTTTTAGGGAAAGTGCATCTGAAATACTTTTCAATTTTATGCTTGAGTGTAGTTTAGTAACTCAACACCTGTTCCTGGAAAGAAAGTAAACAGCCCTGTTCCAAAACCTAGTGAACTATTTATCTAGACAACATTTTAGAAATTGTAAATACACAACCAAAAGGCTGGTCCAAACAGTATGCAGAATGACTACGCTACACTTATATTCAAACGGGAACATTATGTATGAGTATGAGTTAATCCAAAACGGTGAACAATGTTGGGAAATGTTGATTAAACTAAGAAAGTATTAATAAATAAAGAGTTTAATTGATTTGAATATTGATCTGGAAAATGGAATATTGATCAATATTTGTGTACTAAGTATTTGTAATGGTACAAGACTATCCTATTACTCAAAAAGTAATCTGATTATATTACCTAAAATGTGTAATGGATTACATTACTTACTACAATTTTTGTGATGCAATTCGGAATCAGTAATGGATTACAATTTGTAAGTAATCTACCCAGCTCTGTTTGTAACACTGTACCTTGGTAAATTACAAGAAAAAAAAAAAACTGAACATTTCTGCAACTGGGTTCCTAAAAGCTGCTGAGGGAGTTACTGTAAATTTGACATCCTTCTCTCTTCTGGCTGCCATAATTCATCTCTCTACATTAATTTCTTTTGGAAAAAGTCACGGAAATGTAATAGTGCACTAGTTCTTTTCTTTAATTTGCTGTTGGAACGCAAAAGTAATATTTGCTATGGTCTCCCATGTCTGGGAATTTACCCTGTTCAAAAGTTAACTTTTGAATTGCAAACCCAGAAATGTGAAGAAATGTGAGTTTAAACGCTATATCTGCGTAATGTGCAAAGTTGCTCTTTATGTGGACCATCCCATACCAGAGGTTCCATTTCAGTTAGTAGGCAGCTCACTAAGTTTTGAAACACAGCTTGCATGTGTGTTAATCCTAGAGAAAGCTTGGTAAAATCAATCAGAAGTCCTCAAGAGAGTGGCAAATCAAGAGTAAAAGTGCAGGAAAAAATGAGCAATGAAAAGACTCACTACATACAACGCAATGACAGTGGAGAGACAGTGGGAAAGGAAAATAAATTGAAGATTTTAATTGCATTGAACCCCCTCTGCTCTCTCTATCTCTCTCTCTCCATTAGATGTGTGGTTCCGGTAAAAGCCTGTGGGTGAGTATGACACTGTTAAGCAAACCTCATTACCTTTGTCATCTCTTTCTCATTAATCATGCAGGGCTGTATGAAGCTCACCACAGCATGTGCACACAGCCAAAGTCAATCACTCACTCTTATACACCTCACATATTAATAGGCATGAAATGTCGATAATGTATTGAACGCAATCCAGCATCAAGTGACAAGTTAAAATCAGCTTCATATATTTAGGAGGATGAGCAAAGGTCACATTTGAAATGCCTACACTGTAAAACTGTTTTCCAGTACAAGTATCAAATAAAATATGCTGGCCAAGAGAGCTCAACGTGCTATAACACATGCAAATAGAAAAAAAAAAAAAAAAAAAACACTAGCAAATTAAGAAAACCAAGTCATCAGCTTGACAACAAGTGCAGCAAATACTCAAAACATGACCAAATGTGACCCTGGACCACAAAATCAGTCTTAAGTAGCATGGGTGTATTTGTAGCAACAATTGTGGGTCAAAATTATCCATTTATCCATCCAGAAATTATTAGGATATTAAGTAAAGATCATAAAATGTAAATTTTCTACCATAAATATAGCTAAACTTAATTTTTTTGATTAGTGATATGCATTGCTAAGAACTATTTGAACAACTTCAAAGGCGATTTTCTCAGTATTTTGATTACACACTCAGATTCCAAATTTTCAAATAGTTGTATCTCAGCCAAACACTGTCATATCCTAACAATGAATAGCTTATTTATTCAGATTTCAGATGATGTATCAATCTCAATTTCAAAAAATTGACCCTTATGGCTGATTTTGTGGTCCAGGGTCACAAATACAGAAACGCAGTGTAAATACTCAACGCAACAGACCACAGAAATCCACAACAAACACTCGAAATGCGACCAAATACAGAAACGCGGTGCAATTACCACAGACCACAGCAGAAATGCTTCAGAGGTACCCCAACAAGTTACGAAAGTACTGTAAGTTAGCCAGCTTTCATAACGTTTGTATAGTAAATGGTGTGTTTGGTTAGATTACCTAGGCTAATATATTCCAAACGGCTAAGGATATTGACAGAATGTTAAATTAAACAATAAACTTAGCTTTCAGGTGACGAGTAGACATCGAACAAAACACGTCCCAGCCAGGTTTGTCACTTGTTGGTTGGTTCCCCTTGAAACATGTCCGTTGTACTCCATTTGCAACGCGTTTTTGTGTTTGGTTGCTTTGCGAATATTTGCAGCGCCTTTTGGTGAATTAAGAAATACTTCGTTGTGAGTATTTCTTAATTACGGGTTTTATGTTTTTGTATCTGCTTGCTTGAGTCCCAAATTACGTAACATATGACTTGGTTTCAGAGAAAAAAATGTATAAAAAATGTATCTTAACTCATTTGTTTCCTCACTGTTTTATCATAATTAAATTCGAATAATTTAGAGTTAGAAAAATACGTTATTTTATTTATTTATTTATTTTATGTATTTATTTTTCATAAAGTTCAGTATCTTAACCAATTATAGGCTGCATCTCTGACCCAGGACCACAAAACTAGTCATACGTGTAAATTTTGTGAAATTAAGATTTATACATAATCTGAAAGCTGAATAAATGCACTTGTCATTGATGTATAGGACACTATTTGGTCAAGATACAGCTAATTGAAAATCTGGAATCTGAAGGTGCAAAAAAAAAAAAAAAAAAAAAATCTAAATATTGCCTTTAAGTTGTCCAAGTTCTTAGCAATGCATATTATTATTAATCAAAAATTAGGTTTTGATGTATTTACGGTAGGACATTTACAAATATCTTCATGGAACATGGTATGATTTTTGGCATATAAGAAAAATGTATAAATGTGACCCATACAATGTATTTTTGGCCATTGCTACAAAAATACCCACGCTACTTAAGGTTTTGTGGTCCAGGGTCACATTTGATTTAATAGTCTGTTAACTAGAAAACAAGACCAAAATACTAAATTAAGAGAACAGTTTATTGCTGTGGGACCCAACTGACAATATTGCTTAATATTTTCACTCTGTTCTCATTTTCTGTAAATATGTCTGGACAAAAGTAGAATTTTTAATACGTTTTAGTTCTGATCTGAATTATTAATTTGCAGTTTATGACTGAACCGTGTCCTGAAATGCCATCTCGATCTAGAGCCAGAAAGATTCCTTCAGTTCAGAGGGAGGTCAAGACAACGGTCTTCACACACACCAGGACGGCTGTTTGTATAGGGATTATTAGACCAGAGGTCTCGTACAGCCCAAAAGCAGATTATGGAAATGCAAAATGCAAAAGTTCCCACCAACCGTTTGTCAAGAGCTGAAAGGATCTGTTTTGATCACTTATTTAACATTCAGTCAGTGGTTATTTAACCCCAACAGCCATGACCAATATGGGTTATATTGTCCCTCAGTCTTGAACAAAGCAAAAAAATCAATCAATGAATAAAAATAATGCACATTTGTGTATTTTAGTAAGAAAACATCTGCCAGAGCTAAAGTAATGTGTTTTTTTAACCTGGAAAACAAGACAAAAATACATAGTTTAGAGTTTTTTCATTTAAGAGGACATTTTCAATGCTTGTCTGGGATAGGACAAGATGAAAGAGAGGGAATGACTTCATTTGCTGCTGCTCCGAATTTCGATTGTTAATCTTTTCCTTGTTCAACTTTTTTCTTCTTTCTTTCTTATTTAAAAAATGTGCTGGAAGTTGTTGAAAAGAACTGATAAAGTGGCTATTGAAACAGCCGATATCTAGCTGATAAAAGACGCCAGTACTACAATACACAGACCTCGCAGAGGACAGATATAGGACACTAGAACAGATTTGTATAAAATGTAAGACCTGGCTTACATCCTGATGGTCCAGATTGTGCTGTTCCTGAGTTTAAGGATTAAAACATAGATTCATGGTTGGTTTTGTAGCACAACTCTCTCTCAGACTGCAGTTGTAAGCTGTTTCTGGGTCCTCAGACACACTCTGTCCTTCACCACCCTCTTAGAGTCTAAATCCTGGTCCACACCGTTCCTGCTAAACCTCATCGAGAGCTATCAAAACACTCTTAGTTCCTGTTCTCTCTCTCGCTTTCTGCTCTCATCCTGCAGGAATGCTGTTTCTCTTCCTCATTACATATCAACCCGATTCAGGCTGGTGAGTCTTTCCTGAGCAAAGTTTAAACTTTTTTTCTTTTCGCTCCAACCTTCTCTTTTTTTTCTTTCTGGGTGACGGGTGTCTAAATACATGCATAATGAATGCATCTCTCATTAGAATGATTGTCAGAGGAAAAACATTGCTTGGCTCACGGCAGGGTTTTCTGGGATTCTAAAATTACGTTTTCTCCTCGTTTTTTTCCCTCCCTCCTTTATTTATCAAAGGCTTTCCACAATCAGCCCTCATCGCGACTGGGACGGCTGTGGGAAACAGATGTTTACTGATTAAGCAGGCGTACCGTGCCAAAGCGGCTGTATTACAGCCCATTCAAAGTGCAGAAAGGACAGGAAAAAAGTTTAAAGAAAAAAAAAGGAAGGGGGAGAAAAAAAAGAGAAAGGCTGACGAAACGCAGGCGCTCACAGGCAGCCCCCTCTTCTGCCGCCGCTTCAACCATAATACGGTTTGATTGTTGAAATTGTTCTTCAGTGGAGAATTTTCTCATTTTTTTTATCTTATTTTTGATACGCTTTTAATGTGTTGGTTATCCCTGCCAAGCTGCCTTTACTCACAATCAGCGTTTACACAAACACTCACTTCAAGCTCGGGCTGCAAGAGACGAGGAGAGGAATGATGGGTGAAAAGGAGAAGAGAAACTCAAAATAATCTGAATGCCACTGGCGAAGCCGACAAACCTGTTTATACCACCACATTCGGCCGTTTCGTTTCAACTGTGGCCAAAATGTAATAGAAATATGTGACCGGCATTGGAGCCAAATGTCCGCTCTCACCCTCGGCTGCCACTTTATGTGGATATAAACACCGGATCTATTTCTCTCTATGTGAGAATACCTCATCAAACGGCCCATCCAAATACCTTTGCAGCAATCCGTTGCAGAGAATTAGCGGAGTTAGCCACATGAATCACGTTAGACGTTAATTACAATGCACTTGGCAATCATTTATTTCTCTCATAGCTCTATTTTACAATTTACAAACTAGATAAAAAAGACCATAAATAAATGACATGTTTCATGTACCTAAATTCATAAAATAAAAAATGGAAGAGAAGGAAAACAATGACACAAATATGCACAGCGTTAAACTGAAAAATGTCTAGATCTGCTGGGGAAAATGCGATTTGTTAGTGTTCCTCCAGAATAAACTACATTAGGAGACTTGGCACGGTACATTCTATTGAATTTCTCTCCTCTCACATTCATTGCATATTCCAAACAGGTCCTAAACAGGTGAGGAGGGAATATCGAAAGATGAAACAGGAAGAAAGCAAAAGCATTTCATAGGAGAATGCGTCACATTAACAAGAAGATGTCTCTCAGATCGGACGGACAGATGGAAGTGGTTGACGTGAAACAGAGCAGACTTGAAATGTTAAAGTTTTTTTTTTTCCCTTTTTATAAACATTCCTGTAATAAGTTTATTTTAGGTACAAATAACGTGCCTCTTCTTGCAGTCCGCATTCGAATTAGCATTGAAATCTTTTCAGTGGTGTTTTTCTAGTTACAACCTCCAGCATTGGTAAGAAGCGAAGAACAGCAGTGGCTTAGTGTATATAGCAAACAACTCCAGTATGTCGGTCTCCAGAGAGTAGCCACAAAGTTCTGCAGTCTTAGCGCACATCATGTGCTTTTGTCCTTTGTGTACGTGCCTCAAAACAAACTGTCATCCTTCAAAGAAAACAGCAACACGCTGCACTGAGAACGGAGAGTTTTTCCTGTCAAGAGTGAGACCGAATGAAAATGTTCATTATATCTCTCATCGAATCTCTTAGGAGACATCCGAAGGGCTTTCGACCGCTCCTCGGGTTGTTTGTCATGTTTTCGGTCTCCTGTTATGGAAGCGTTCAGCATTTGCTGGGAACCATGGGAATTGAAGTCCTTTGTCCCGGTGTCAAGTAAATGTAGTTACTGAAACTGCAATGGATGTGAGTCTGCGCAGCAGATATCGCTGCGGAGCAGATGTGTGAAGGTGACTCTGTGGAGCGAGAGAGAGAGAGAGAGAGAAAAAGAAAATGATTATGATTCAGGGATTCAAAGCATGTTCTGTAAACAGACCAGGACACACAAACGCAGCATTAATTGAAGTAATCCATAGAGTATGGAAACTGAAATTGCTCTGTTTGCTCTGTTGCTGGGGAGCATGGGAAAAACACATTTCGCATTTTTGGCTCACTTTTCATTTTGAGCTCATCCCATCAAACGGCACCAATATATATCCCCTGTATTCATCTGCACTGGTTCTAATCCCAACTAATGAGCGGATAAATAACTGCAGGGGACGGAGAGGAAGTAGAGCAGATCCCATAAACATTGGGTCGGACTTGTTACTTTGTGCTTACCTTAGCTCAGCTCTGATGGAACTTCCAGCAAGGGAGACATGTGTTGATTTCACGGCCCACCGAAGGTCTCCGGAGACAGAGAGGCGAGGAGAGAGAGAGTGAGTGGGGGAAAACCTTGGAGACTGAGGTGGAGAGAGAAAGATGTAAACTGAGGGCCGAGTTTTCTGTTCCAGCGTAGGCCAAGTGGAGCGGTGTGGAGAATTGTAGAGTGGAGACATATTCCATTCTGAGGGTGGGGAGACCTGGAGACCTTCCAGAGCTGGTCCTCTATTGTGGACGTTGGGAAGATGAATGCCTCTCCGAAATCCCCGGAACAAAAGCGTTAAAGAGTGCATAAAATCTTTATCTCCGACGCTTCCATTTCGAGTGTAAAAATTCCGCCAGGTGCCGCTGACTCAAGTAACCGTGAAATGGCAGGAGCGGACCAAAAAAAAAACCTCCAGTACTATTTATACATTTACTTACAGGCACGTACATACAAAAATCAAATAAACCAACAGAGAAACTCCTTCGTAGTTTCATTGAAATGAAAAGCTTCCTACAATCGCATCCAGAGCGTCAGTACAGCGCGGGACGATCCTCTTGACTGGACGGCGGGGATGGCGGTATTGAAAGAAAAGTGCTGTATCGTTCCTCTGAAATCTTTTTCTTTAATGTATTTTTTTCCCCAAATTTAATTTAAAGTGCATGGATGAGGTAAATGGATTTTCTCAGAACCAAAATAAAAAAAGGAAGTCCAAAGTGTGTTTCGAGTTTGTGTTTGATCCCGTGGGTTCAGACAGGAACCATCCTGTCTTGCATTTGTTGCATCTGGGACAGCATTCCCTGCGCGCTGTTGAGGATCTTATCCTGGTGTGCGGCAGAGGAGATCCCTATCCTTGCCATGTCTCTGTTCCAACGAAACACAAAGACAAAAGTGATGAGAACATGATTTGGTTTCATTTCTGTATCCGTCTCTTCTCATTTGCTTTTAACATGAAATCTCAGAACTTGATCCTGGCTGAACATTTGAATGCCAAAGTAGAAGTTGCTTGAAGCTTTGTTGGCATCTACAGGGCTTTTGCACAGAAATGTAACTACTGAAACAATACGTCAGGACTGTGTATCCCTGAGCGCTGATTTAAGCTCTGGGTTTCTTTTTGTTGAAACACTCAATGCCAATGTATACACAGCACACGTCTTCTAACACTTTAAGAATGCCCAGTTTTTGTCACGTGACTTACTCTTGTGTCATGTGGACCACAGCCTCTGGAGTGGTGTAGCCAGCAGCAGTGAAGTTGTCTCTGTAACGTTCCATGTTGATGGCCTGCAGCCAGTCGGCAACTGATCCCACGGTAGATGTGAATTCTGGGCTGCTGGGCTCCAGGAGGGTGGTGTTGGGTCTACAAAAAGAGAAAAGACTTGGTTAGGAGCCCCAAGAGCTTGGGCTGGCTCTGTGTTGCCCACTTTGAACAACGTATGAAAGAGCTATAAAAGATTGTATAGCCGTGAGCATCACTTCATTGGAACACGTTTATATAACTCTGCAAGTCATGCATGTAACATGCACTTATGTGCCACAGCTAAAAAAGCATTTGCAGTAATTTATCACTGGTAAAAAATGAGACTGGGTCGGCGTCGATAGCCTTGTGGTTAGTGCGCCGACATATAGCGCAATTGTGCTCACGGCGACCTGAGTTCGATTCCCGCCTCGAGGTCCTTTGCCAATCCTGCTCCCCTCTCTCTGTCCACTGATTTCCTGTCATCTCTCTACTGTCCTGTCCATTAAAGGCATAAAAAGCCCAAAAAATATAACTTTAAAAAATGAGACTGGAACCAAGAACATGACTTATACGAGAAGAGACATGCCCATTCAGACTGAGCTAAGACTTTAAGCCAAGTGGATTTTAAGATGAGCTAAGATTTTAGGCTAAGTGGATATAAATTATAAATTAATTAATTTAAAATGGAAAAAATGGAAATTTCACTAAAACGTAATAATATATTATTAAAATATGAATGAAACAAAAAAAAACTGTTGGAAAAAAGCTAAAAATGGATGAGAAAAGATATCACTTCCAGAAAATAGGTGCATGTTGCCCCTTGGCTTATATGAGATTTATTTTATTACCTGGCAATCTCTCCTCCCGTCCTTTTCAAGCTGTTGGGGTTGCGGATGAGTTTGTCCAGCATGTTGACAATTTGACTGAACTTTGGCCTTTCTGCACGCTCTTTCTGCCAGCAATCCAGCATCAGCTGGTGCAAAGAAACAGGACAGTCCATAGGCGGAGGCAGTCTGTAGCCTTCCTCGATTGCCTTTATAACCTGAAACAAACATCCAAATGGTGTTAAACAACAGCTGAAAATGTCTACACTAAAACTAAATCAACTCCGTCCAACACTTACATCCTGGTTACTCATGTCCCAGTATGGCCGTTCTCCATATGACATGACTTCCCACATGACGATGCCGTAACTCCATACATCAGAGGCGGAGGTGAACTTCCTGTATGTAATGGCTTCGGGGGCAGTCCAGCGAATAGGTATCTTGCCTCCCTGTGATTGATAGGTTCCTGTTATTTCCTTTCAAAAGAGATAGCAAACACATGCATGGAGGTTAATCACACACACGCATGCACACACGCACACACACACGCTCGGCACTCAATGTTGGGGTTAGTTTGCTAAGTTCTATAAATACTAGCGCTTCATGTAAGCACATGCAGGTTAAATGCTGAAGATAATGAGTTAGAAAGCTTGTTTTAGAGCTGCAAACAAAAAATGTGTGAAATCTTACCCTAGTAGTGTAAGCAGCATCTGGATCTTCTTCCAAAACTCGAGACATGCCAAAGTCAGATACTTTGCACACAAGGTTACTGTTAACCAGGATGTTGCGTGCCGCCAGGTCACGGTGGACGTAGCTCATGTCAGAAAGATACTTCATTCCTGAAGCAATTCCACGCAGGATGCCCACCAGCTGAATTACAGTGAACCGCCCATCGTTCTTCTGTGAAGGAAGAACATTTACAGTTAAAAGATGTTTCAAAGCCAATATAGTACACCATAGTAAATGACCGCTGGATCAAAGATGTGCTTGAAATAAAACACAAACAAAACCCACCCTGAGAAAGGCATCGAGGGATCCGTTCTCCATGTACTCAGTGATGATCATAACTGGCTTACCTGCGCAAAAAGAGATAAATAAAATTAGTAATGAACTGAAAAATGAAAAGTAACAGTAAAGACACTGTATTTCATATAAATGCTGTTCTTTTGAATTGTCTGTTCATCTAAAAATCCTGAAAAAAGTATGTATCACCGTTTCCACAAACATATGAAGCAGCACAACTGTTTTTGACATTGAAAATAAGACATTTTCTTGAGCAAATCAGCATATTAGAATGAATGTCAGTACTAGATCCCTCTTATTTTGGTAAAATTATTTTTTATATTTTATAAATTATTTTGCAAGGTGTATGTAAACTTTGGACCACAACTGTATATGTTAGAACTTTAACTTACAAAATTTGATTTGCTTAATCTTGAGTTTCCAACTTTCATTCAACAGAATACATCATTAAATCCTTTGTTGCTATAATAGCATCTGATTGGCTGCAGTTTGTCCTATTTAGAACCAATCAGAGTTTGTAAATCTGGGTCCTGAACCAATTATCTGCTTCAAGAGCAAAAACACTCTGAGTGAAAACTCTAAGTGCATCAAAACGTCAAGAAAAATGCTGAGATTTTACGTTGTTTGTCACCACATGCACTCAACTGCGCACATCAGCACATTTGAATGACACTTCCCAATCAAGCCCTGAAGTGTCCGTCTGCTAGCCCCTCCTCTTTTCTCACACTCCCCCCTCTCTCTTCCTCTTCGCTTCTATTTGCGAGTGGGATTTCTGTGTGGGTTTGTTTACTGAATGCAGCCGTTGCTGGAGGCTATCAGGGCTGGATTCCCACATTACCTGCCAGTCAGTACCGAGACAAGGCAATGCTATGGCAACGCAGGCCCCTCTCACGGAGCCGAAAGGAAGGAGCGCAGGGGCTTCACAAAAGAGGACAATGGCACACGCACACACACACCTACATAGAGCCGCTTACAAACGCGTACGCACATACGCACTTCACCTCAGAGGAATCATTTCAGTGTTCTAGCGGTGCCTTCATTATGCAAATACAATCTTGCATTTAATGCCAGTGCATAAAAGAGTGCGCCCACCAAGCCCGTCTGTGAATGCTTTCTGCGGAGACGGCTGGCATCCTGCTTTTCTCCAGCTCTCTGAGGCTTAGGGGCATTTTGTCTTTATTTATTTAGGACAATTTCTACATCATTAGTAATTTATTTAACAGGTTTAATTGGCCCGGTTGGAGGCGTAGGCTATGAGAGGGCTGCCATTGTCTGTTTGTAATAACAGTTATCCTGAAGACACTACTTCTCTGCCATGCTGAGGATTATGGGAGAAGGGCTGCTAATAACAAACAGCACTCCAACGCTTCAAACTAAGCCAGCAATGAGATGCCAGTCCTTTTAAAGGAAAACGTCTGATCATGATGGTATCGCACATTTTCTTAATGCAAATGGCTCATGTACAGTAACTGAAAGGCATACTTTCATTCCTATAGTCGCCATTTTTATTTTTCATGTATTTTTCCGAGTGGTCTCTCTGCTGCTCCTTATGTCTCTGTCTTTGCTCTCTGTTCCCTTTCTCTCTCTGTAACCCATCTGTTGGCATTGTCTTCACTAATACATCAGAGAGGATGGGGATTTGCCAGGACTGTCTGGAGAAAAGATGTGACTCGGTGGGATTGTGGGATTGTTACATGTCTGCAGAAGCCCCTGCATATGAATGCAGCTCTCTCCCATCCAGTCTACCAAAACAAGCTCCAAAAAAAAAAACATCTTCATCTTTGTGTTTCTCCAGAGCTCCCGAACTGCCAGACAGCACAAGAGCCATCAGCGTCAGAAGACACTAAGGGTGTTCTTCAGTCCAGCTGTCAAATGCAAAGCCATCTAATGCAAATCACAGCTCCACGGTCACACACACACACACACACACAGACACAGACACCAGGTCCTCTGCATATTTGTTATGCACGGTGAGGTCTGGCCACAACTACACCCTGGAGGTTTCTTAAACACACATATGAGAGAGTCAACTTTCAATCAATAGCAAGTTATTAAAAGGTTTGATGTCAGGTCTGCCAGCCGGCCAAGATTCCGTTCTAGTAATGGGAAGGGTGCATTACAAAAAGACAGGGTTGATTTTCATCAAATTAAGGAATGGGGAGTACGTCATTTCTTCAGCGTGGTTCCAAAATGCAGTTAAGATGCAAACAGGAGGCAGGCATCAACAGTAAAAAAAAATGTAGACGCAAAAGTGGTCCAATTCTTAATAAAAGGCTTTGATGGCTAAAAGTCAAAGCAAAAGTCAGAAACCTAAAGAAATGAAAACCATCAGCTCTACAGCAGAGCTTCAATGGGTGGCCAAATAAGCTGGCAGCACAGCAAACAATAGTCTTCTTAATGAGTATTTTTGTCGTTTTGCAGCAAAATATGTAAACATACTTTTTAGGGGCTTGGCATGCAAAAACAAGCTGTTAAAAGTTATGTAAGATGCTAAATTGCATAAAACTTTATTACTCATTATTTATATTTAAGTTCATAAAAGTCTTGTTTCGTGTTTTAAAGTATAAATCCTACCAACTGAATAAGGTTCATGCTTAAAACACGAAATAAAATGAAAGATGGCTGTAGACAGTGAAGCACACAGTTTGAATTGTAAAAAATCAACAAGGTCACGATTTGCAAAAGATATGCAAAACCAGAACAAATCTGTGTGAAAGGATGTGGTCACTGTCAACGAATAGCTTGTTCATATTAAAAACAGTCAAAAGACTCACATTTAGTGACGACTCCCTCCAGTCGGATGATATTGGGGTGGTCGAACTGGCCCATGATGCTGGCCTCGCTTAGAAAGTCCCGTCTTTGCTTGTCGGTGTATCCTGCTTTGAGGGTTTTTATGGCTACGCAGATCTCACGCTTTCCAGGCATCTTGAGACGACCGCTGCACACCTCCCCGAACTCTCCTTTAAATGGAAAATCAGGCTTGGATCAGAAATGTCTGTGGTACATAATGACCCATGAGATATCTCTAGAGCGGTGGGCTAACATTTCACTCTTAACAGTTGCGGTCTAGCTACACTCAGTCTGAGACAGGCGGAAAGGAAAACAGCAGGTCGTTTGCTCACCAATGCCGATGACCTTTTCAATCTTGATGCAGGAGGCGTCGATTTCTTTAGCGAATTCACGGACTGCTTGGTTGGGGTCCTCATAGGTGAAGGGGTCCACATAGATCCGAACCCCTGTGGAGAGACGGAGAGAAGTGCCTACATGTAAGAGGTTGAAAGAAGAGGAGGGGATGATTGCTGGCAGACAGACAAAATGATGAATATACTGTATTCCATATCTGTTTTCCATTCTCCTCCCTCTCGTGTTGGCTTCCGTCTGTCCTCTACCACATACAAACTCCTCTTCTTATTTACAACTTCAACTTAGATGATACATATATATTTGAGAATGTGTCAGCCTTACCTGGATGTAAATGCCTCTCCTCATCAGAATCCTGTTTGGCTTTGCTGTATTTGCTTCTCCTGTTAACAGAGAGATGAGCAGGATTTTAATTCACATGAAAGAACTATCAGACATCTCTTTCATGTCTTTTTTTAAACAAGAACGAGAATCTTTGAGATTTAACAATGTCAAATGTCAAAATGTGATCGTTTTTGGATACCAAAGTGTGCAATTTAAAAGTCAGATGGGTAAAGTAACTTTTTGCATTAATTTTTGCATAAATTATTTGACTTCTAAGTATTATTAAAACACATCCTAAAACAGGCTGTTCACCTTCAAGGTTAGTGATGAATGTTTTGTGTCCAAAAAAAAAAAAAAAAATCACACTTAAATGAGAAATAAATACATAAATCTGCAAAACATACACAAAGACTAACAGGCACATGAAGGAGCATGCTGTTCCAAGTCATTGAAGCAGGTCAAGGTTTTGAATAACCTTTTAACCTTTTCTTTAAAAGTGGGGCTGTAAAAATCTGTAACGCTAATAAAGCTGCACAGAGAGAGAGAGTGCGCCATCAAAGCAGAAAGATGGTCTGTTCATGAACCAAGTCCCTTGGCCTTTCATCTGAAATCATTTAGAGATCGACAGATAAAGAACAAACAGGAATGATTTAAAGAGAATGACAGATGAGTAAACACAAACTCATCAATTGGCCAAAATGGCAACAAAGTCCCATTTGAAACCACTCCTCCCCCTCCCCTAAAAACATCTCTCCTTGTCTATCCACAATGATATAAAGGAGCTAGTATGCACCACCTTCAAAGTTCCCATTTCACCTAATCACCTGCTGACCCCTTAGGGCCAACCACTGACCCCTCGGCATGGGCGCAGGGATCAGAAGAGAAGCAATGGAACGGATAACAACCCCACCCAGGACGCTGCCCTAACCCAAGACTCCCTGCTGGGGATGGGGTCACCTGCCTGTATATAGAAAGTGGGGGCTCGACCGGGAATGCACAACTGCTGTTATTGTTTTTCTAGTGCATTCTGGCTTGACAAAGGCTCCCGAGGTTTGGGGCTAGTGAAGGAAGAAAAGGCTAGAGGAAGGGAGAGGGGCATATCCACAGGTAGAACAGGAGGAAAGGGCCAGGCTTTAACGCCTGAGCGCTCCGCAGAAGCTGGAAATAGCTCTGCCTGCAGGGGGCCATGGCTTCGTGGGAGGAGGCCCTGCCATCAGCCCAAACGGTTGGTACACGTTTATTTTAGGAACAAGGAGATTATCAGGTGTGCTATCCAAGTACCAAAGCGAGGAACTCATGGCTTTGTGCAAAGTTGCAACCCCCCCCCCCCTTGCCTCCACGATTGAGCGGTTGGTGTCCCCTCAAGGTAGAGAAGAGTGGGCCAAAGGTGAGAGCTACTTTGGATTTGTAGTCTTGTCTCCTGATGAGGGGCTCCACTGAGGAAGTGCTTAATGGCTGCTTGGCCAAAACAAAAGCCCCATTCATTAGCTTGGATTGTTATTTTCACCCTGAATGAGGGTGATGCTTCTCTTCAGGGACTTTGAGGATGCGGAGATGATTATCTCAGCTGATAATGATACAGTGTCAACCTGTGTAAGAATAGACAATCTCACCCTGGTCTTGGGAAATTGCGATCGGACACAATAGGAAGAGGCCTTATGAAAGGGAAATGTAGCTGATGATAACCATGGTGGAGTAAGAGCTGAGAGTTTGGCAAGAAAAAGTTGTTTGATTAAGGCAAAGCAACCATGACGTTTTGCCCGTGGGAGTATGACAGCCGCTCTGATTGAGTACAGTACACAGAAGTACACGTATGCGCACATACGCCGTCCTGCCGTGCGTCTCGGCTCCCTTGGGAATGGTACGTGTTCCCTACGGATTCCGACACACACGGCACAGAGACCCGTAGCAGCACAGCGGAGACTAATCAGGCAGAGCTGCCAACGGCCTGTCACAATACCACTACCTACACCACAGGGAAAAAGAGAGCGAGGGAGCTGGAAAGAGAAGGAGGAAGAGCCGTGAGAACCAGACTGATGGACAGGTAGAGAGAGGGGAAGACAGCAGGAGCCCAACAGATAGAAAGACTGATATAGGATGACAGACAGGGTAAGGGAGAGGTGACGGAGATGCCCATAGGGACAAGGGGAGAGACGGAGGAATGCTTCCAGATTCAGACGGTATCTGTGAGACGACTGACACTCAGTTGGGCCTGGTGGCTTACCTGCGGCTGATGATGAAGACTCCGATGAAGATGAGCAACAGAATCACACTGCCGATCACCGACACCAACAGCACAGTGGAGTTAGCGCCATCTCCGATGATGGGAGAGGGAACTGAAATAAAAAAACAACATTTAAGTTTATCTCAAATACATAATTCTCATTTAAAGCAATGGATTAAACTTGTCAGCCATTCTGAATTGTTATGGAAGAGCCAGTGAGGAACAAATCCTGTTTTGCTGAAATGACCTAGTATCAAAGCTCTGAAACATTCCACTCGTTACAGAGTTTACTTTAAAATGCTTTTAAAAATACCAGCTACTTTGTAGTGAGCAAACAAAGAAACTATCGTAAAGAAAAGGAAAACATACAGAAAGACTATAATTATGTTACTTTAGAGAAATAGTTTCCGGATGAATGGCTGATCCACCCTAAAACTCAACACGAGTCTCTAATTGTGGGAACAAAGACTTGCCATTGTTGGTTCAGTAACACGCATACGAAAACCTACCTGAATTGGTCATGAACTCGAAGGGGGCGCTGAAGTCTCCATAGCCAGCGGCGGTGCGGGCGCGCACATGAAACACATAGGAGGTGAGCGGGCTCAAGCCTTTGATCTCGGCACTTCGGGACGAGGTCTTCATTATGCGATAGCTGCGCTCGTTTTGATCCTGATTGGATGAGAGGAATAGGAAATGTTGAACCAACTTGTGGGATTGGTCATTAGGATTGTTTTATTTGGAATCAAACCCTGATAAAACAAAACAGAAGAGGGATTTGTTTAATGTCTGACACAGAAACTACAGCCAGGCTTTTGCAGGGAAAACCGCAGCCTTGTTGTACAAAAACAAGGTTGCCATCTTTGTTTTCGCTCGCTCCCTTGGGTGTAACCTGAATTTGCTTGTTCAAAATTCCCCTGTTTCATCACTAGATCCAAACCACTTAAACAATGTCGAGTTTGAACCAAAACAAGCAAAGGAACTAAGTTTAATTGTTTTTTTTTTTACCCGATGTCCCCTAATGTTTGGCTTGTAATTGTTGGATCAAGAAACAAGAACCTTTGTGTCTTGGTCTTGTGTGTGTGTGTGTGTGTGTGTGTGTGTGTGTGTGTGTGTGTGTGTGTGTGTGTGTGTGTGTGTGTGTGTGTGTGTGTGTGTCAGTGTGTGTTTGCAATGGAAAACCTCAGAGTGTAAGGGAAAAGAATCTGACCACTGCTGCAATCTGTAATCAGTCAGCCAGAGGAAGACACAGCGGGAGCAGAGAGAGGAGAATGCTGTTATCCTCTCTCAGTCCCAATGGGCCGTATGCTCCACCCTAGATCTGTCCATCCACCCCATGCTGTTTCGACCCGTCGGTTCACCAGACTCCTGCTGCAAGTGTGAGTGAGTATGGTCTGGCCATGAACTAAAAGCAGCTCTCTCGTTTTGATGTACCTGACAGCATACGACTCATGTTAAGGACTTAAGTGAAGGCTTCACCTTGATTGATCTTAATCTGTGGTTTCAAAGAAGCATCTCTCCTGTTTGTACTTCTCACAAGTGATGTCACTAGATCTAATCCCGAACAACATTTTCCAAAATGCTTTCAGGATGAAGAACCTCATGAAACACATGCAAAATTGAATGTTTCCAACCAGCATGGTTCTTCTGGTGAAGCAGGTTGACCAAGCTGGTTAAGAAGCCTCATGGGGCTGCACGCCCATATCCCAAACACAGCATATGCGGGTGACCAGCTATGCTAGTCTTTTCAACATGAATAATCTCACCAAAGCAAAATTTTGGAAACTTCTTTACCATGAATCTTCTCACCTTCTCATAGTACTTGACCTCGTACTCAAGAATGACTCCGTTGGGTCTCTCAGGCTGCTGCCATGCCAAAGACACAGCATGTCTGGTGATGTCCTTGGCCTGGATGGTGGTAACTGGAGAGGGAGCTGGAGGAGGAGAAAAACACAAAGAGAAAAAGCTTAGGATTGCTGGGAGAACCCCGACCGCCCATCTGTTTCAAAGAAACGCAAACATTTTAGTGCCATAAAGCAATGAGGAGGCATGATATTGGAGATATTTGTGTTGTCATACTGAGAAAACCTGAATGACAACTAAAAGCTGGAAGCTGCACAGGTTAGCATCTGAAAAATGTAGTGATTACAGCTTAGTGACTTCCAGAAAAATGTTGAATCATCGAAGTGAAGTGCCCATTATATCATCATTCTGGATCCACTATGACAATCATTCAAGTGCTTCTGATTCTTTTCCTTCTCTCCACTTTGCTACTACAGTAGGTCCATTGATGCAGTCAACTAGGGAGCACATGCTTATCTGTAATCTTTCGGGTTTTATCAATGACACTCTACAGTTGCCAAAAGGGAAGCCAGACCATGAAACAATCCTGGCTCAATTACTTAGTACAGATGAAAATTATAATTATAAACAGATCAGTGTTTAATATTTATATTAGCTTGATTTGCTGCTATGCAGTTCCAAAGCTTTTCTGAGTGGCTGCTAGAAATAGCAGAAATATTAATACTGATGTGGCCTTTAGCAAGCACCAATAGGTGCTTCAGTGCTGCAGGGAAAGGTCTGCTCAGAGCCCCGATATATGGGGTTATAAAAGATAAGAACAGACGGTCAGGAGTGAAGGTCTGTTTGAAGAGTGTACAGACAGGTGTGATGGCTATTACAATCAGAGTTCTCCAAGACAATGCTGGTGAGAAAGACTCTTGGAAGACCCCACTCTTGGGGGCCCTACACGCAAAATCCCCAAAGCCAGACAAAAAGACTTCCTGTCTCACGCTTTCTCAAGAACCCGAAATTAAACACCTTGTAAAAGTTAATAGTCCACTCAACGCAAACAAATGTGAGCAGCCAACAAATGCACATATGTGCAATTTGACCCGACACGCGGTTTAATATCATAAAAATCCATTCTGACAGACACAGACTGTGAGTAATTAGAAATTTCTCTGCGGTGATATAAGACAGAGCACTATCACAGACGGAAAGCTGATTAGTGACTTGATGAGTGTTTTGTATCAGACTCTGGTGACAAATTCAACACATCAGCCTGTGACCAGATCACATGACGACATCAGCTTGGTATTTAATGAAGTCATAATAGTGGGAATATCATGTTTAACAATAATTTGTGAACATAAACCGCACACTTACCCGCTTGGTTGGTGGTAACCGTCACAGACACCGCCTGTTCTGGTCCAGGGCTCTGTTTCGAGACCCCATTGACTGCCCAGATCTCAAATGTGTAGTTAGTGTGAGCCTGCAGGTCATTTATGGAAACCCTGGTGGTGCGCAGGCCCAGCTGCTGAGGGGAAAAATGAATGCCGTTGCCGCAGGGCTGACAGCGCTGACCATCAGAACTGCACCGCTTACATATGACGTTGTAAGCGAGGTCCTGCCTGCCACCGGAGGATGCTGGAGCAGTCCACTCCAGATTCACAGAGGTCTCGTTCACGTTGGAAATAAGGTGTTGAGGAGCAGATGGGGGCTCTACGAAAAACAATTTTGGAAAAAGAAACAGTTTAGAAACACTATGACAAAATATGCACATGATTTATGTTTCATTTCCGCTACAGTGATGTCTAGAAGTTTTGGAACAAACAAAACAGGATTATGACTTTGGCAGAGATTGATCTCAAAATACACCCTTGGCAAGGGAATCTTCAATGGCAAACAAATACACACCCGCACACACATACACACCCCCTTTTATTACCACTGCAGGCAGATGATGTTACAGCCTATGACGGATACAAGTCTGTTTGTGTGCTTGTGTGTATTTGTGTACATTTGCGCTGTTTCTCTCCGTGGTGTTTTCGTAAACCAGGCACTGCTGAATTTAAAGATAATTACATTTATGACAAACCAGCACCACAGGCGACGCAGTGCTAGCTGCGCAAAAAGGAAATACACTCAACCCGCGAGAGAGTGTGCGAGAAAGAGAGAGAGAATGATTACATCTCCATAATTGAGCAACTTGCTGATAGGGATCTCATAAATGCTAATTTGGTCGCCCTCGTTGCCATTTCTGGTATAGCAATGACGTTCTCATCATAAATATGGTTTTCTAAATCAGCAATCCCAGGTTGACTTTCTCCCAAAGCTTGCCCAGAGGAACATTTTATTGCTCATAGGTTGCTCAGGAGACTTAATTGAGTTCTTGGTTATGTTATATTAAATTATGAACTTGAATATAGATGTTTGTTCTAAAATTCCTGAGGAGAAATAAACAAAGAAGTGATAGAAGTTTTAAATCAGAAAGTTCTCAGATTTCATCAAATATATCTTAATTTCTGTTCCGAAAATGAATGATAGTCTTACGGGTTTGCATTGACATGAGTGTGAGTAATTAATGACAGAATTTTCATTTTTGGATGAACTATCCCTTAAACATTATAGTGTTTTTATATTATTAGAGAACTAATCTAGAGTTTACAGAGCAGGTCACTTGTGAAAACTGGACAAGACATGTTCAAATGTAGATTGAATTCAGGTTGTTATATTAAGCTATGAACTTAAATATATGTTTGTCCTGAAATTCCTGAGGAGAAATAAACATAAAAAGATGTGATAGAATTGTTAAATCAGTCTGAAAGTTCTCAGATTTCATCAAAAATATCTTAATTTGTGTTCCGAAAATGAATGATAGTCTTACAGGTTTGTAACAACATGAGGATAAGTAATTAATGACAGAATTTTCATTTTTGGATGAACTATCCCTTATACATTATAGTGTTTTTATATTATTAGAAAACTAATCTGGATTTTACAGAGCAGATCACTTGTGAAAACCGGATAAGAAATGTTCAAACTTGACAGCCTGAGACACTATTGAGATCTTATTTGAAACTCCAGAGGATGTGAGGTTTTTAAAGTCTTTGTTATCATTATGAAATCTGAGGAGTAAGAGATATCCACCTTTTAATTAATATAATAACAAATACCAATTTACAATAACAAGAAGCATAACTGAGTG
This sequence comes from Garra rufa, assembly GCF_049309525.1. Lineage (NCBI taxonomy): Eukaryota > Metazoa > Chordata > Actinopteri > Cypriniformes > Cyprinidae > Garra > Garra rufa. The sequence continues at coordinate 17,181,264 of NC_133370.1, forward strand.
TTTTTGCACAGAAAACCTTGCACATACGAATTTTACAAAAGCTCTTATGTAAAAAAAAAAAAAGGTTCCACATGGGTCACATTTGAATCACATTGCTGTAATGAAGACGCAAATTAACTTTTGAAGCAAGTCTCCTCATCTTCTACTGGCCGGACAAGTTTCCAAATCACACAACTGATGCCAAAGTTGGCATATTTAACTTGTACTTTATCAAAAATGACTCACTTGACTTTTTTAAAAGACTTCCCTTGAGATTCCTATGTGTGGTCTCAACTACCACATGCCCAACATCAAACTCGATGAAGTGAGTGAAGAGGACAAACATTCAAACAAGATGTGTCTCATTATCCCTCCTTGAGGTCTCCGCATATGGCAAAAGCCATTTTCAAATATCTCCATATCCTCCAAATCATTTAAACACTTCAAACACATATCTGACCTAGGTCTGGATTAGATTGAATTCCTCCTGGCTGAGCTTTAAGTGTAAATGGTCTTTAAACTCTGTTTAACCTGTATTAAGTATGTGGCTCCTGTATCCATCCGGCAGACTGGGGTGAACCGAGCACGCTCCCACGGTGGCTCTGTGCCACACGCTCCGTGATTGACAGGAGCTGATTAAGTCGACTGGCTTCGCTGCATTTTAATACGATAAGGCGAGAGAGAGAGGTTCGGCTCGGCAAGCGTAATGGGGTCGTTTCTCGCGCGCCTCTTCGCTGTCTGTCTCCCCACTTTCTCGCATCCCGCTTTTTTCCCTCCCTTGCTACCTAGCGCCTTTTTATCTCATTTCTTTGCGTGCGCCTTTAGCGATTTGGCTGTTGAGTATGTGACGGGTGCTTCTGGGTGAACGACAGACGGCGATATGAAAGAGAGCTCCAATTAAAGAGGCTAGAGAAAGCGAGAAAGACAATCCGATACGTAGAATGCACGTCCGGGCGGGCGATAGGTGCATGAGGGCCCTTTCCCCCCACCTGCCGCCCCTGATCATTCAGATCTGGAAAACCCATTAAACCTGACACCGTGAACACATCTGGCCTGGGTGCCTCTCTGCCCTTTTCCCAGAGATCTTTAATAAATTTATCACGTAATGCTTTTTTGATCACACCAACTTGAGAGTGTGTGTGTGTGTGTGTGTGTGTGTGTGTGTGTGTGTGTGTGTGTGTGTGTGTGTGTGTGTGTGTGTGTGCAAAAACCTGAGTGATTCATATGTGAGAAAGACCGTGTCATGAACGACTTGACGTGTGTTCAGTTTTTACGATTAACCCTGTCGTCTTGGCTGAGAGCTGTGGCGCGTAGACTGTCGAAGCTACAGTGCAGGTCTCAATTTAACAAGCAGAACACTGTTATCAAGTCTATGACTCACCTCAGGGTCTGACACACATATATATCTTTACTCATCATGACAGGGCTCCTCCCAACTCACTGCTACGCACACACATATTCAGTCAGTCACAAAACTTTTTGATTAGGCAACGGAGGAATAAAAGACACAAAATAACATCCGCTGCAATTAAACATCCAATAATTTGTCACTGTCAAACACTTTATTTTGTTCTCAACTTTAGTAAGTAGCCTTTAGGAAAACAGCTCCACTGGTGTGTGAAGTGAACAGCTGCAGTCTAATACAAGTCCAGGCGGTGCTGGTTCTCTTGAGTGATATGTGCTTCCTCAGTTCAAAATCCCTGACCTGGTCTAATGATTACTCATGTCCAGGGTGGTTTGTTTACGTCTGTGTTTTTAGCCTCACGCTGCCAGACTTTTGACTACAAGCATAATCTAGTCCACATTGCAGCTTATTATATAAATACTACTTTTTTTCCTTTTTTTTTTAAACCAAATAGTTGCAGGATTGGTAAGCATTAATATGAAAGTAATTACAACTTTCTGTCTCAAAATTCAGATTTTTTTTCTCACAATTACAAGTTTACATCTTGCAATTCAGACTTTTTTTCTCTGAACGGTATTGCAAGTTATAAAGTCAGAATTGCAAGATATAAACTCACATATCTGAGAAATTAAGTCTAAATTGCGAGATTAAAAAAAAATCAAAATTGTGAAATTGTGCAAATGCGAGTTTGTATTGAGTCTTTTTCCTTCTTAGAATTGGACTAATTTGCAATTGCGAGTTTATATCTCGCAATTCTGAGAAAAAACTTTATTTCTCATAATGGCAAATTTATATATCACAATTCCGAAGTTCTGAGTTTATATCATGAAATTCTGAGAAAAAATGTCAGAACTCCAATTTTGTATCTCAAGATTCTGAGAAAAAAGTCCAAATTGCAAGTTTGTATCACACGATTGTGAGAAAAAAGTCAGAATTCTGAGATTTTAAAAATTGCAATTACTTTTTTTATTTTTTATTTATAAAAAAAAAGGTAAAAAAGAATGTGTGTTTTTCCCCCTCAGAATTTGACTTTTTTTTATTGCAATTCTTTATATAGATAAGAGTTTATATCTTGCAATTCTGAGAAAAAAAATCACAATTGTGGTATCTCGCAATTCTAACTTTATTTCTCAGAATTGCAAGTTTATATCTCACAATTATAACTTTCTTTCTTAGAATTGTGAAAAAAAAGTCAGAACTGCGAGTTTGTATCACACGATTCTGAGAAAAAAAGTCAGAATTCTGAGATAAAAAGTCACAAATACCTTTTTCATTTTTTATTCAGTAGTGGAAACAGACTTCCATAACATAAGAGATTTCTTTCACAAAAAAAAATAAAAAATCTTACCTACACCAAACATCTGAATAGTAGTGTACTTTGGACTACAAATGGTCTTGAAGTTGCTCCAAAAACCAGAGGTGATGCACAAAGACTATATTAAGCCATGAAGTCAGTGTGAAAGTTAAATACACTTACGTGTGCAAGGCATAGAAGCAGGGTCTGTCTCAGACCTGAAGAAGCCTTTGTCACAGGCACAGGAAGTGGATCCCTCCCTAATGGAGTAACTGTGCAGGGGACACTTAGAACAGCTGTCGTCTGTTGCCAGCGCTCGGTAGTAACCGATCTTACAGGCTGTGAGGAGAAAGAAAGTGAGAGAAAATTGAGACGTTAATGATCATGAACTATTTAACATATATTGCTACAGTAGCTCATCATTTTGAGATGGAACTCTAACTCTATCACCTCCAGCAATCATAACGGCACTCTGAGTGTGAATGTTTATGTGAAACACACTGTAAGGGAGTGGTGTGGAATGTCTGAATGACAGACAGCAGTGCACGGCTTTATGACACTAATGAAGAGAGGAAGTGATACTAGAGGAATGCACTGTCATTAATCCCAACACCCAAGCCAAGCCCTTTCTCTCTCCCTCTCAGCATTTGTTCTCCAGCTCTATTTTCTCTTTCATTCTCTTTTCAAGTTTGTCCGCTTTTATTTCTCACCCATTTTTGTCCTTCCTCCAGCTTTATTCTTTTCTTCCTTTGTTTGTTTGTCTTTCTGCTTCCTTCTTTCTTTTTCTGTTGCTCCTTCTAATATGCCACACACACAAACACACAGCATAATTTCCTATTTACGGTGACAGAGACAAAGGAATGCTTTGAGGTCTTTTATTGACTTTTTTTTTCCAACAAAGCCATCGATACCCGCACAAGTACAGATAGCATTTGAACATGAATAAAGCCGCTATTTATGACATTTATCTAAGAGTTTATTGATCTGTAGATAGTTTACAGATGTGTTTCCCTAAAAGGCCCTATCAATATAAACGCTCCACGCCGAATATCACAAATCACAATAATGCTCCTAGCGATAATCATACATGCTCTTAGCAAAGCATTATGGGAAAGAAACACAAGGCTTTCATATGACAAATAGGACAAACAAGCTTTCGTGTGTCGAGAGGACGGCCCTTAAAGGGCGGTCACACTAGGCTTTGTGTGCCATTCACTTACATTCATACGAATGCGAACAAATGTGAGGAATATTTGTCTTTCACTGCCTACAAAAGTTTGGGTTTGGTGAACTGGTGACCTGGCAAGTTCACAAACTAAAAAGATGTTAGACCAACAGAAGATCCAGACGTCACAGACTGGCCTCTTGTATGAAAATCAAACATTGGGGCAATTCTCATTTTTGTGGTTTTGCATCTAAGTATGAAAGAAAGCAAAATTCAATTTACAATGAATTTAGGCATCAAAAAAAAAAAAAAATTGTACTTACAACGTATGTAATGTGTTAAGTCATAAACCTTGTGCAAGACGAGCACTTGTGGTTAAAAGTTTATACTCTTTAATTTATTTTAGAAAATGATTCTTATTCCCTGGGTGGGACCATGTAGAGCCCTTTGAAGCTGCATTGAAACTGCAACCAATTGGCTCTCATTGGAGAAAAATCCTGGAATGTTTTCCTCAAAAACTTTAATCGACTGAAGAAAGAAAGACATGAAAATATTGGATGACATGGGGGTAAATTCTAAGGAAATTTGAATTTAGGAGTAAAACTGATTCCTTAAAATCTAGCACGATTGCCAATTTGCACTGCTCCTGAACAGCCATGTAGCCACAGTGAAATATCACTAGTCTCAAATATAGATGCAAATTAAATGTGAAATACAGATTGTTTGTAATATCGTTACTTCACCAGCACCACTTCAAGTGAGGACCGAAAAGATCTCTGCTTTCCACAAATATAAAGGACAGACAAGATGCAGGAGGTCAAGACACAGAGTACTTCAAACAAGTGTCCCTCATCACTCTGCCTCATTCTCTCTTATTTTCTCTCTTTGCTGGCCAATTCTTTTTCTCACATAAGTGTCAGGAACCCTGGGGCCGCATTAGTGCTCACCCCCGGGAATCACCACCTTCCACTCTCTTCCATTTCTCCGTTTCATCTCTCCCTCCATCACAGTCTTCCCAGGGACCAATCACTCGCAATCAGCCGCAACAGCATGCTTGATCAGAGGAGGGGGTTAACGTACATCTTCTGAGAGAAGATTAACACAGTTTTGTCATCTTCTAAACGAGATCCATAAAACAACAGTAGGGGGTGAGGGACGGAAAGATAGGACGAGCTCAGGGGAGAAGAGATGCGGAGCTGGGTCGCGACCTCCAGTGGACGGTGAGCTTTGTTGCCATGCGTTGGAGGGGAATGATGGGAATTAGAGCTGGAGGCTTCATCTGATCAGCTTTGGTTCATATTAACACCGGCTGCAGGACGGAGTTAACTGAAGAGGATTCTTGGGAAGCTTAAAACCACGGTAGGATACTGGAGGTGTTTCGAGAGATCAAGAGACCTCGAGTGCAGGAGCTTGTTTATAACCGAATGCACTCGTTGACTTGTAGCACTTTTCTCAAGCACTTAGGATATCTAACACCCTCCACCTGCTTAAGAGCCCGAGTGTTTTCTCAGTCCCAGACCCTTACGGAAGACGACCAGCTGTCCCCTCCCTTCCTAAGTCCTCCATCCTAGGTCCCTCATGAGACCCCTAACAGCTCCTGGTTTCAATTCCACACACAGCTCTCATCCCCCCCCTACAGATCTGACCTTTCCACTCTCTCTTAGGGCTGGGCAATTTGGCTTAGAATCAAAATCTCGATTAATTGAACATTTTAACCCGATTACGATTAATGAACGATTATTTTATTTATTAATAAAATTATATTTAATTATATTTATATAATATTTATTTTTTTGCCCTCATAGTTCACTGACAAGTTTTGTACAGTAAATATGTTCACATTTTACAAGCGAGAGATTTTTGGATGAAGGGTGCATTACTTGATTTTAAAATAATTGAAGGAAACACACTATCTACGATCTATGATTATTAATTGAACATCAGTGTTGAACAACTGAAATTAAAGCAAGCATTGCTTAAAACGAAAAGTCACATTTTTCTTAAATTAGTGAAAATAAATAACTTGCACTATTGGAAACAAAATAAATAATTTTCAATGTTTTTCATATTAAAAGTAGAAAATAAGCAGTATCTCTAAATAAAATTACCCTTGTATATCCTGTAAATACTTTTTACTGTATAAATACTGTTTAAGCTCTCCATCGACATGTCGGCGGAATATCGGAACGGAGCGCTTGTGTTTTTTAAAGGGAAAGTAATTGAAATAATCTTCCTGGAAAAATTTTAACGATTATAGGTTCTGAATGTCGATTTCGATTATTTTTCGATTAATCTCCCAGCCCTACTCTCTCTCCATGAAGCCTATGACCACTGAGCTGGACAATAGTGGGACAATCACGGTCTCATTGTCCACTCCGGAGGATGACTGAAGAGATGAGCTTACTGCCTGTTACATAATAGGGTCGTAATTATCAGCCCATGCACTAATATTCAGGGTCAGCGCTTTCGTCCCACCGTCCTTCTAAATGAAGACACCATCTCAGAGCTCTGAATGCTTTCTATGGGCTTTAGACCTTAAAACAGTCACCTGTTGTCCTGCATAGAAAGACAAAACGCAGGGTGGAGTTGAGGACAAAAGCGGATCGGGGCATTGTGTTGGGAAGCGGATGAATTATGAAATTCTACAAAGTATGTGTGGCGGTTTATGAGCATTGAAAGATGTTCCAGGCGGGACAAAAGGACTTCAATTAGACGGATGTAATCCGAGGACGTTCGGTTGGACACGTAAAGAGGTCTGATGATACTTGCGTCAACATCGGTGGTTTCTATTCAGGCGATCGCAAATAAATAAATAGCGGACAAAGAGGTAAAACTGCAGGAAAAATAAAGAGAAATTTGAGGAGAAATGGAAAGAAAAGAACGGGAGAGGGGGACAGGAAAATGAGAGGGAATGGAGCTTCAGCACTGGGTGGTCTTTAGAGTGTGTGTGTCCTCTTGGAAATTCAACACTGACTAAACTCTGCCAGGTTGTATTTCTCTCCTCACACACACAAGTGAAGTCAGACTCTTTCTGTCTATATCGCTTTCTATTTCTACCCAGTTTTTTCTTCGTCACATCCTGCCCTAATTAATTTAATTTATGCAAATCTAAAAACAATTTGTGAATAAAGTTTCACTTCAGGGGACACTGGAGAAAAATAGAAATGGAAAAATGGGGAACTAGGAATTTATTCAGAAATGTGCATAATATTGTTTTACAAATTTTGGTACATTACACTATTTTCCACATGTTTATTTCCAACATTTCTCTAAAATTGTCCCATAATTGCATTAAAAAATGTTCAAGTCTAGAAATGTGACTGAGAAATTGATTAGAAATTATTAAGCATATTGGACAATTTGGCTGCTTCTCTGAAGAAGAAAAAAGAAAGTCTCTTTCGCACACACACACACACACACACACACACACACACACACATCCACCCACATACACACAAAGACCCACTTGCCGAAGACAGTGAAAGTGAAGTCAAGACCTGTGGGTTTGCGTGAGCTAATGGCTAACATATTTATGACACTTTTATGATGCTGGCTTATCTCTGAAGCCGCTGCTCAGGAGGATCAGCAGCAGCGGCTAATCCACCTTACACACACACACACACACACACACACACACACACATACACATTATCTCATGCGTTTCCAGGTTCATGTTAGAATATCAGGGACTTTTCATGACATTTATGTAGTTTACAGCCTTTTATGCAGTTCTTTGCTTGTCCTTGTCACTTCACATGTTTGTTATTTTACTCTTAACAGAATATACTGTATATAGCCTGTGAAATATTAAATAATACACACTGCTGCTCAAGACGTGTTTTTTAAATAAGTCTCTTATGCTTATCAAGGCTGAATTTATTTGATGAAAAATACAGAAAAAAGTAATATTGCAAAATGTCATTGCAATATAAAATAGTGTTTTTTATTCTAATATACTTTAAAATATAATGTATTCCTACAAATTACATTTTAAAATATATTCACTGAAACAATATTTCACAATATTACAGTTTTTCTGTATTTTTAATCAAATAAATGATTATTGATGAGCATAAGAAACGTCTTAAAAAACCATTCAAATCTTACGGATCCCAAATTTGAGCGGCAGTCTATATTTTTTATCAATATGTTGTCATTTAAATAAATGTTTTTCTTATATGATGTGTATACAGAATACCTCCACAAAATTCCCCACAAAGTTCTGTCTTTTCAAACACCGCTTTCACTCTTATCTGATGCCATGCCTGAATGAGCCGAGAAAGAAGTACAGCGCAAAACAGAACGAGAGAAAGAAAGACGATTATCATCTCTGCCCTCCAGCACGAACACACCAATTCCCTCATTGATCGGTTCCCGCCTTCTTCTGCTTATTAATTACATCTGCAGTGACTGATATACCTTGATCCACTGGCTGCATGCAAACATTCCTCATCGGCGCAGTGCGCGTGTGTGAGATGATGCCGTGATTGATGTGGCTCTAACCCCTGAGAAGCTCGTTTGTCAGCAAGGGGCCAAGCTGCGTCAAAGCTTACTGGCTTTAATCTCCATATATTCGCCTAGGTTTTATTTATCGCTCTTCTGTCTGTCTCCGCTTCTGCATACCCTTCCCTTGCCCTCTCTCGCTCTCTGATCCCCACCAACCTGTCAAAAGTTTCCTCAAACTTTTCTAAAGACAGTCCCAAGGTCTTACCGAAGTAAGGTATGGAGATACAGCTAGAGGCGAACATACACAAAGGACGCGTGTTAACCTTTATGTGCGAGAGCTACGCTCTGAGGTAAATTATTACGTGGCCATCTGCTATACAGAAGTGTGTGTGTGTTGCTGTGTTTTATACAGAGGGCTGTGTAAAGCTTTTGAGGGAAAGGCAGAAGGGGGCAAAGCAGTACAGACAACAACTCCAGGGTAGGTCTTTCTGAATCATATCAAGATCCCAGCCAGAGGTTCGGATCTGATAGACAGGAACTCCACCTACACACACACTCACGGCATTTCAGGAAGTTCTTTATGAAGGGCTGGCTCAGGCAGGTGACAAGAAAACACTCTTTTCTCCGCTCAGTCCGCTGTGGGGGTAGGGACAGTGCGGCAGCAGGGATGTGGAGGTGAAGTCTCTCTGAAATGCAGCTCATTGTCTTGTCTACTGTCCTCTGAGGGGAGCGGGCAGCTGAGAGAGGCAGGGGGCCAAACGTCTCACATTCCTAACAATTCCTGCATAGCAAACAAGGAGGAGCTGCCTTGCAATGTGTGTATATGCGAAAGCAAGATTCATCTGACAGATGCAAATTCACTCATTACTCACCGTCATGTCGCTAAAACATGTAGAGCTAGATATTCGCAAACATTATGTAGTAAAATGAGATATAGACCAAAATGTAAGCAATTTGAGCTAATAACTAGGGGAAAAAGCAACATTTTTCAGTGACTCTTCAAAAATCCTTGTAATACTAGCCATATGGACTACTTTTATTTAACTGTTGTTTCTAACACTTTATGCACTCTTAAAAATGTTGGGTGAAATATGGTCAAACCCAACGATTGGGTTATTTTGACCCAGCGGTTGGGTTAAATGTTTAAATGTTTAACCCAACCTTCTGGTTAGTCTTATTTAACTCAACTATTGATAAAAATTACTATTTTTCTAGCTTAAAATTAACTCAAAGTTGGGAATGTTAACATTTATTATTATGTTCAATAAATGAACATTTAATAATAAGCTGAATAAACAATAATTAAATAATAAACATTTTTAAACTGCTTTTCAATAAATTATCAGCTTTTGATTATTACTTATGCCTCTAGTAATTATGTGTCTGGTTTTGAATTTAGAACCTATTTGGGGTTCATTTTAAGCCAGACATTTAAACAATAGCTGAGTTAAATAAAACTACCCAGCATTTAACCCAGCACTTTTAGGTACTTGAATTTATTTTAAGTATTTACATGCAGTTATTTTAGTGTTATTCATATATTAATATAGTATTTATTATATAATAAATATAGTATTTTTATATTTTCAGTTTTCTTTCATTTTTATCAGTCATTTTTATTTTTTGCTTTTTAGTACTTTTTATTAATATTTTACTGTATTTATGTTTTATTTAAATAAACTACAACTACAAATATTTTTAGTCAACAAAAACAATGCCATTGGCATTGTACATCAACCCTGGTTAATGTTAATACTGTGGTACTTTAAAATATACTATGGTACTGAAATGGAAATGACATGATACAGGAAAAAAATACATTTCTTTGAGAGCATAGCATATCAAGATACTTCCAAAAATATTGTACTACTAAGATAAAAGCTCAAAAACCATGGTAGTATCATTTCACGTCCCAGTTCCAGAAATGTTCTCTCTCACTTTTATAATCTCACTGACTTTATTCAAGTTTCTCTCACTTTCTCTGTCTCTTGTTCTTTTTTCATTTCTTTTTTTCTTTCTCTGTTTGTGTCTTTTTCCACTACTCACTCGTGGTCATAATTGCCTCGCTCCAGAGGGCGCAGAATCATTGTCCCCTCATTGCAAAGCCAACATTTTTCCCCTCACTGCAAATGCTCTGGCCTGCAATTGCTTTTCTGGCACTCCATAAACTACCCCCTTCAGCCCTGTCTGTCTCTTTCAACACATCTCACAGGCAGGATTACTCTTACAATCATTAGCAAATAGCACTCGCTTCAAGCAGGCTTGGCAATGGGCTCTCTCTGGACCGCTATATTAAATTCTGCAGAAGGGGTCGGGCCGGTGCATTCGGCATGAACCCTGGCTAAGTAGTGCACTCTTGAAGAGCTGATGCTGCCGAGAATGGGTCGTGTCCCGTCCACTTGTTTTGTTCAGCGGCCAGACCGCAGAGACTGCAAAGGGCTACTCTCAACTGGGCCACAGCCAGTAGCGGCGGGATGTGCTTTGACAGCCATGGTGGAGACAAAAAGAAATTCTCCAAGACAAACACTTTAAGAAATTTGTGTTTTAAAATACGAACTACAGTTGTGGTGCTCAAGTCAACGCAAGTTTGAGTCCTAATAATGCTTAAGGTCTGTTTATAGCATCGGTTGTCCAGACAGCACCTATGCTGAAGTTGGTGAACATAGACAAATGAAGGGAAGGTCTGTACGGTGCTGGTTGTTGCCAGAAAGGGTCGTGGCCTCTGGGTAGAGATATAGTGAGAGGGAGAGAGATAGAGAATGAGAGGGAAAAAGAGAGATAGAAAAAGGCCCTTATTGATTCTAGGAGCTTTTGACATGCTAATGTTCTCGCTGTCGGCTTCAGTCCCCCACCTCCTCTTAGCCAAGGGCCTTCAAAGGGAGGCTGCCACACAAAGACAGGGAGAATGCACTGTGCTGCCCGCTGAATGGACGCTCTCGCTTAGCGAGCAATCTGTGCCTTAAAAAAAACTACAGAGAACAGCTCATGACATGGAGAACATTGCAGTGGAGAAACAGGCAGACTCTTTAAATCTCAAACGGAATGGATAAAATCTAACGGTTTGATTACATGCATCAAATCAGAGCCAAAGAAAGCAGTAACAACTTACAGTGAAAATAAGCAACATTAAGACTAGAATTTTTTTTTCCCCCTTCTCGAGTGAGCCAAAATTCGACACTGCGTAAGAATTCCTCAGACATACTGAATGCACATGCAAAGGGTTATGGGTTGTGGTTACTGTGAGTGTGCGGCCACAAGCTCAGAGGTGTGTGTGGACGAGGTGGTGAGCGAGCACGAAGCATTTCTGGGTTCTCGGATTAATGTCCAGGAGAGGATATTAAAGGGTAAATGTGTCAACATCACGACAACGATGAGTGAATTACACTTCACAGCACTACTACTGCTTTGCTTTAGTCACGTGTGTTAGTTTTTGAAGGTTGAGGAGTGCAAATCTAAAAAAATAAGAGAAATGCATGTGTGGTTAGATTGCAAAGTCTGTGTGTGAGCACACACACAAATACACTGGGAGTCTGTTGAGAGTAACACACTCAGCTTATTTAAGTAAGCCACATGTGTTAGAGGAGGCCCACAACATTGTAATCCTGTTAAAGGTCATTCACGAGCCAAGAGGAGTGTGCGTGTGTGTGTGCTAATTATAAAATGTATGAGTTTGGTTCCTTACTAGCTGATCGGTTGAAATGTTTTGGTGTAATAAAAACCTCGAGTGGGTGTTATGTTGTATAAATGAAAAGTCGATTTATCTGCATGGAAAAAAAGAAACTCAGATTACACTCTTCTTTCTAGTGAACACTCAGAAAAATACACTATTTTTATCTCGTTTTACCTGGCGGAACAATAGTATTATTACTGTACAATGTTGAGAAAGCCATCTGAAACTTTAGCTTGCCGAGCTGCAAGTTACTCGTCATTTAAAAGAGATCAAGCTACGCTTATAGAGAGAAAGAGACAGAAAGTAGCTGCACTGAAGCTATTAAAGAAAGAAATATTCTTACATGTTTAAAATTATATTATATTTGTGACCCAGGACCACAAAACCAGTCATAAGGGTCAATTTATACATTATCTGAAAGCTTTCCACTGATGTATGATTTGTTAAGACAGGACAATATTTGGCTACAAGATACAACTATTTGAAATATGGAAGCTGAGGGTGCAAAAAAAATCTAAATATTGAGAAAATCGCCTTTATCGTTGTCCAAATGAAGTTCTTAGAAATGCATATTACTAATCAAAATTTATTTTTTGATATATTTAGGGTATATTTACAAAATATATTCATGGAACACAATACAATACAAATACAAATATACCTGTGCTACCTAAGACTAGTTTTGTGGTCCAGGGTCACATTTTTTAAGTAAAGGGCTTTAAGTTTAATTGTTAAATCTATGTAAAATAATAATAATAAAATAAAATAATTATTCATTTATGATTTATGAAATCAATAAAGCTATATACAAATAATCATAGATGAATTCAATGACAAACAGCATTATTTTGCTACAAAACAAGTAAATTGCCATGAAGGGACTTTTCAAATGAATTAATGAACCTTTTTGTTTGTGTGTTTGAGAATTTATGAGAATTAGTGACCAGCTAAGACCAGTAATGTAGCATTTTGTCAAGCTAAACTACTACTTTTTGAAAAAGTTACTGAAAGCTTAAAAAAGCTACACTCTTTTGAAATACGTTGAGTATTGTCAAGCTAAAAATGTAGCTTAGCTACTTTTGCGGCTTTTTTCTCCTCAAGGAAACTGAATTATTGTGTCATTTCACTGTTACATTTTAGGGACAAAAAACTTCTAAGCAACAACATGTTGAGCATTTCAGTGCTTCTATATAAGGCCCCCATTCCTATGTTTCGAAATTCCTTGGTGAGATTTACGTCTACAGAAGTGCTTCAGCAAATGCTCTTCATCTTCGCCTCCCACCCTTCCATGTCTTTCTCTCAGCGCTAACAAAGACATAAAGTCAAAACTAATTGCATTCAGTGACAAACCGAGTGGCTTTTTCCACAGCAGCTGGTCTGAGAGAGACCAATCCACTCTAACGAAAACCCCAGGAATGGAATAAACCCTCAAGTCTAATGGCGGGCATTAGATTCAGCCATGCTTCAACCCCTCCAAATAATTACCACTATTAATGTGCATTGTGAAGTCGCCGCTCTGACCCCTCCGGGCTAATCACTAGTTGTTGCCTTGCATTGTGGAAACAGGTCTGCCGACCCCCGAAATAATCCCATTACTAAGTCTGTCCTTTCTCCAGCTCCCGTTCTCGTAGACACGCTCTCAGCTAATTGACATCTGTTAAATGACGTTCAATCTAGAAGTGCCGAGAGAGAGTTTTGCGAAGAGCACTTCAGTCAGGAATCCCTGAGTATGCATGTTTGCGCAATGAAGAGTTCAAAAAGTGCTTTTGTGCGCATCTATGAATAACATTTCTTTCATTCGCATTCGCATATTTACCTAAGTGAGAAAACACCAAGTCACTTCAGTTCCTGTCATTCAGAGGGCAGAGAAAAGGTTTGTCGTTCAGTTCGAGTTGCTAGCAAGAAGATTAATTTGTGACATCAATCATCATGAATCAAACCATTCATATTAGGCCTTCATAAACACTTCATTAGTAGAAAAGAACAACTGCATTCATGGGCTCCATCTGGTGCATTTGTACAGAGAAAATTTTGGCAGCGTCCAAATCAAACCCAAAGACAAAGACGCGCAGCAGTAGCAATGACTGTAAAGTTAACCGTGCCCCTCATGCATAAAACAGGTCAGCAGCTTCAACGACTCTTTCAGAAGAAAATGATGGCTCGGGCTTTCCTGCCTCCGACACAGGCTCAGGCCGACCTATGACCTTTTCTGGATGGAAGCCAACTTAAGGGCTTCATGTATGGAGCGGGAAAAGAAAAGAACCAGGCATTAAACTGACGGGGAGGATCGCCTAAAGTAGCTGGGTTGGGCGCTCATGTCCACCGTTGATGGACATCTTGTCAAATGAACACAAACCCTTTGGCATAAAGCATGTGTGGAGAGCAGCGACTAAATGGATGCTGGGTTAATCAGGGAGAATGGGAGGACAGACCCTCAAGCAGTGAGTCAATAAGGCTCATCCACTCGAAAAGATAGTTACCCTGGTATGCGGACGCTGAGACAGCGATGTCCGCACCGCTGTACCGGTGACGCTAAAAGAGATCTGTGCTCAGCTCAGCTATTCTGATCTAACGGATCCAGACCGCCGGTAATGAATGTGTGCCAGACGGCGTAATTAAAATATAATTAAACACCAGAGAGATGAGACTAGCGCTATCAGAATTTCTCAAAAGGGAACTCGGGCTAGTTTGCATTAGCAAAAAAATGCTTAGCGTAGAGTTTCAACACACTTTCTTGGGAAATGCTGTGAATTTATCAAGGACACTGGATAGTTTCTACTTAATCTGGGTATTTCAGATATTTTGCCTTGCAAAGAAGTATGGTCTCATACTATGGTACTTTGATATATACCATGGTATTGATCAACTGACCCTGTACCACAAAACCAGTCTTAAGTAGCACGGGTATATTTGTAGTAATAGCCAACAATACATTGTATGGGTCAAAATATATGTATTTTTTTTGTAAAGATCATGTTCCATGAAGATATTTAGTAAATTTCTTATCGTAAATATATCAAAACCTATTTTTTGATTAGTAATATGTATTGCTAGGAACTTCATTTGGACAACTTTAAAAGTGATTTTCTCAATATTTTGATTTTTTTTTTTGCAAATTTTTTTTTGCACCCTCAGATTTCAGGTTTTCAAATTGTTGTATATCAGCCAAATATTGTCCTATCATAACAAACCATACATCAATGGAAAACGTATTTATTCAGCTTTCAGATGATATATATTATTCTCAATTTCAAAAAATTGACCCTAATGACTGGTTTTGTGGTCCAGGGTCACATTTAAACAAGTGGGGACATTTCTGGGGACGGAGCACAGACAATTTACAGTGTAAAACCAAGCACAATGGTATTACCATGCTCCATTTTCATTTGACGCATTTCTTCATTATAATCTGTAGGGCAAATAGCATTAGCATGGGCACAAGCAGTTTGGCTAGTTCACATTAGCATGTAGTTTCAGCAGTCTGTGACTACAATACTAGAAAATATCCAGAAATGTAAAAAAATGTACAAAGATGGTATCAGAATACCATGATATATGTTTACTATGGTGCTAAATGATAGTGTATTCAAACACCACTTGAATGCATAGTAAGAAGCAGGGACATTTCTGAGGACAGCTTTAGCGAAAAAAACAGCACCTGTTCACCCTACAAACATACCAGGTACTACAAAACATACCATGGTAATACCACATTTTTCTTCATAATCTGTACATTTGTCACCTCATCTCAGTCCTAAAATGTGACCCTGGACTACAAAACTACCCATAAGGGTCAGAAATTGAAATTGAGATTTTTGCATCATCTGAAAGCAGATTATTTAGCCATATTAAACCGAGATACAACTCTTTGAAAATCTGAGGGTGCAAAAAATTTAAATACTGAGAAAATCACTTTTGAAGTTCTTAGCAATGCATATTACTAATCAAAAATTAAGCTTTGATATATTTACGGTACAAAATTGACATATATCTTCATGGAACATGATCTTTACTTAATATCCGAATGATTTTTGGCATAAAAGAAAATATAGCTGTATGACTTATGACTGGTTTTGTGGTCCAGGGTCACAATTAAGCTTAAAATATGTTACAGAACTTACTATGATGTTACAAAGGTACAGCTATTGCATCAGAAGGTAATACTGTGGTACTCCGAATGCTGTATCAAATAACATTTGGAAGAATGGCAAAAAGGGCATTTGTCACCTCATCTATGACCTAAACTTTATTAGCATGGATGCTAACAGTCTGGTAGGAGGGGGACAGTCATCTCCATCTCTCACCCTTCCCACCAGTTCTGTCCTTCAGGCCGTTTTCCGCCCCCGGTGCATCCATCACAACATGACAACTGAAGGGCTGCGAGCTGTCAGGGGAGCTTCCGTATGGGAGCACCGGATGATGATAGACAGGAAGAGGTCAAGGAGAACAACACACACATGAGCAAGCAATTGCACACACACAGACAGAGAGAGAGCGACGCAGACAGACCGGAGCGTCTGAACTCTGAACGTCAGACTCGGCCGATTCAAAAGATTTGGATTTAATCACGCGAATCATATTATCCAAATTATTTCAAACGTATACAGCACGCTGCCATGATCACAGAGCGAAGAGGATGGACCCAACCTTCGCTCGCTCCAGCTGAAAGGACGAGCCGCATTGTCTTTGAGAGACAAGTTTGCTGGCTTTGCATTTCACGGACAAAATATGCAAATGACGTATTTGTTTGATATCAAAGGGCACCTCTCTCCATCTCTCTCTCTATCTCTCTTTCCTGGGACAGCTGACAGTCCATTCAAGGGACGATGGAGGGGCTCATAGGGGAGAACTGAGGAGGATCGTGACAGGAATCAACATATGTGCTTGCCATCAAAAGCAAAAAGGAAGTGATGAATATTCATAGGTGGGAGCATTTTGGCAGGCGGCGACTATTGTTTAACAAAGAAAAGAGCAAAAACGCTCACAGCTGAGGATGATGAGTCTCATACACCTGCTCATAATTATGACAGCAATGAGATACACATGCAAGCTTTTTCTAATTAGGCACACAAACAAGCGCATACAGGTGCTGAGGTGCAAAGTTTACACCGGGAAAAAAAAAAGCTGTACCTCAACAATAACACATGAGATCCAGATCAATACCTCTCCTCAAGTACGCCAATTTGCTTAATGTGTGATTAAAGCTAAAATGTACTTTTGCTCTGTAAAGTCGATACAAACTGCGCTCTCTGGAGAGTCTATCTCAGCTTACATACATAAATAATGTCTTGTCAAGCATCGTTTTCCTTCCAGTTACACAAGCCGCTGTCTGTTCTGATTCAAAGAGCAGTGTTTCATATTATCACACCTTCCCATCATGCTCTAGTTTTCAAACCCTTTATGCTTTCTAATTACTTAAATATGCGTGAGCTGTTTTACATTAGCACCCATTAAAAAATAATGTGGCAGCACCATGGTTGAATGATGTTTCAGATGGTAATTTGATATACATTATCGCATTTGTAGTGCAAGGTACATCAAACACACCATAGTATCACTTACCAAAAAGTATCATGGCACTGCCACTTGGTTTTTCATGTTCTCTGGACATTTTCATTTTTTTAGACATGATAATACTATGGCACGTGTAAAAGTCAAAAGAGCTGAAAACTCGCTTTAGCTGGTTGGATTTTTCTCCATGTCGTCATGCTGTTTCACTAAACTATATGTACGTCTACAGTGTAGTGAAACACTGAGAGTGGGCTGTCATTCTCCATTGCAGCCTAGCACCTCAGCGGGCTTTTACACGTCTCCAGCTTGCCGGACGCCTACTAACAAGCGGAGATTTCCTCTCTGTCCTCACCTCCTACTCAACACAGCAGATGAGCAGTGAGAAAACAACAAACTCTTATAAAGAAGAAAAGACACCAAATCCTCTGGCCAAGTCTCAGTTCCATTCACCAACCGAACGGCGGCTGTTTTGTGGCCTTCTCTCGCTCTTCAGTTCTTGGACCTGTCCGTCTAGGCTGCAGCTGTCAAAATTTTGACGTCTTAATAAATCTCGGCCATGACCCCCGTCTCTCGGGGAGGAGACGAGGATAAAGCCAGGGGTCACCCCTGACCCTGTCTAGTGTTTCTCCCCTCTCGCCCCCATCCCCGATCAGGACATCTCAACAATTGGGGAGAGGCTCCCATTGAGGCCTTCTGGGGTATGGGGGCTTGTATCCCTTATTTTCAATGGGCTTTTTCACAAATGTCCTCGGGACGCCCCATTGAGAAAGTTCTTGCCCTCTCCTACACCCTCACATTGAAGGTGAACCTCTGCATCCCTCCCCTGGCCTGGGCTGCACACATGGACTTATTAAACTGACAGTGACTCGCATCTGCATGCTGGGAGAGAAAGCCACCTTTTGAACCCGCTTCAATGAGGAAACAACTGCCTGTTGCCATGTGATGGCTTAATCAGCCATTGATGACAGGCTCAAGTTGAAATTAGATGGATATAAAGAAGATGGTCCAAGGATATATAAAGGATGTTTACTGAAATCTGGAATTTGGCTATTAAATACTGTATGTGATTTGTTTTTATTGGTCCTTATTTGCTTTTTGTTTTTTTGTTTTTTTTTTTTTGGGGGGGGGGGGGGGGTTTGTACATGTATTTTAAGCACCGAAGCTTAACAATAATGATTTTTTTTTTCTGCTGGCCAGTAGTTGTGACTAATACTTGCCCTGCCAACAATTTTTTTTTTTAGAAATATTAGAGAAATAGTTCACCCAAAAATTTAAATTTTGTCATCATTTACTCACCCTCATGTTGTTCCAAACCTGTATACTTTTCTTCCTTATGTTGAAAACAAAAGAAGATATTTTAAGAATTTTGAAGAGCCAAACAGTTGTTGGTTCCCATTGACTTCCATAGTAGGGAAAGAAATACTAAGTCAATTGGGCCCATCAACTGTTTGATTACCAGCATTCTTCAAAACATCTTCTTTTATGTTCAACATAAGAAAGAAACCCATACAGGTTTGGAACGACATTTTTAAATGAACTATCCCTTTGTACATCCAAGGTATTAAAATGGATGTGCAAGATCAATAAATATAAAATTGGTGATGCAGAAGAGCAACTAACTTAAAACTCTGGGCCAGCAGGCCATCTTCATAGCTCAGTCCTGTGCAAATAAGTACCAAAAATTTTACAATTTATCCTCTACATACCATCTTTTGGTACTTGAAGGGTTTTTAATTGATGTGTGAGTTGGGAAATGAAACCTGAAAACTTTTGCGGATGCCAAACAACAGAAATATTAAAAACGCCCTCTTCCAAATATCTCAGAGTAATGAAATCATTGTGAGCCCTGAAATGATTTAAGTAAAACGTTCCACCAAATGTCTGTGTGGAAACGCCGTTCCGCTCTTTGTAAATTACAGCCTCTTTCCTTCATTTCAACATATCTGAACGGCAAAAGAGAGCAGAGGGAGAGAGAAGGAAAGCTAAGGAGCGAGTAGGGAACCCGGCTGCTGCCAGCAAGCTCTGCTAATAAAAGAGTGGCCAAGAAAAACGGCCAGATCTCTGAGAATGGCCTTTCCCAGTGTACCCCGTTCAGCCACCCACACAAGCACATCCACTGAGAGAGATCGCCCGTGGTGAATGCCGGCTGCCCCCCTTGAGCCCGCAGAAGCCCTAAATTACAGCCCGTATTTGTCATGCAATTAGCCCGCTGAGATAGCGCTCATAAATAAAGGCCATTAGACTGACCAGTCAGCCGTTTATCACCCTGCTCAAGCGATGACCCTCTTCTGGACCAGACAGAAAAGAAAGAAAGGGCGTGCTCAAACTGTCTACATGTCCTCTGGCTCTTCCTTTTTGCCTGCACTGACCTCCGCATTACCCCAAACAGTATATCACGGCTTTTTCCGTGCCGTATGTCCTGACTGCGGACACTGGGAATCAAAGCCAGCATGGAGAAAGAGAAACGGCCCTCTGGTGACAGAAGCAATCTATCTGATCCTCTCCTTTTCTTCTTTTATCTCTTCTGCTCTTTCAGTGTTTTGCCAATCACGTCTATTCCCTTTAATGTGAACTGAAAACCATCGCACATGCTCTTGAGAGATACGAGAGCGAAAAGGGTATGAGAGCCTTGGCCCATGATCTAATTAAGCGGATTCTGCTCGTAAACCACACGGCTGTTGCTCCAACAAAATAATTAGCGCCAACGTTTCTCATGCACAAATCCACAGGGAGGTGTTTTGATATCAAACAGGGCGATTCATAATCATAACCAGACCTCTCGAATAGCAACACTCGCTTAATCCACAGTGATCCGCCGAGTACCCAGCTGTCTACATCTGAGTAAACTCTCACATCCCTGAGGGGGAAAAGGTTCATCCAGGTCAGCTTCTCTTATAATGATCTCATCTTAAATTATAGAATATATCACTGATGGGCGATCAGGGTATTTTTTTACCTTCCGTGTGGGAGGTGTGTAAATCTCGACTCAGAACAGAACCTGGTGAAACACTCAGTTGGAAAAAATGGAGCGAGGGAGTTATCTGAGCTCTTACCTTGGCATGTTCCTCCGTGTTCCTCATAGCCAGGGTTACACAAACAGTTTCCAATAGGCACCAGCCATTCTCCATCTGCTCCGCAGTACATTTTAGGTACCTCGCGTTCCTCCGAGTTGTCCACGCAGGATCCACGTACCTCCACTAGCGATGAGGTGTCTGCCCCGGTGGTAGTGTCTGGAAACTGGGCCAGGTTGCGAACAGTGAGGGGGCATTTCTTATAGAAGATCCGTACGGATACCAGAGCGATGCAGGCTCCCACATCCTGGAACGCCAGGTAGAAGCCCTTCCGTGTCAAAATTCCCACATCCCGCACTTCCGTGTTCAGCTTCATGATGCGGTCTCCTATGTCCACCTGCGTGAAGCTCTCGTCTGCCGCGATGGTGTCGATTTTAGTAAACTGGTTCTCTCGAATGTACCGCTCTTTGTCATTGTTGGACTCATAGTAGTACAGGTTAAAGGTCTCCTTGCAGGTTCCCATGACTCCTGGCAGGCTGTTGCAGTCACGCAGAGTGAATTTGATCTCGATGTAGACGCGCTGAGCTCCGCCACGGGGGATCCAGTCTGTTCGGAGCCAGTTGTTCTGGTTGGGTTCCATTACGTTGCATACCTGGTACGTCCTGATTGGCGTATTCTTCTCGTCCATGATGCTCACTTCTTCCCACTGTGAGAGAGATGGAGGGAAAGACAGAGAGGTAAGTAGGCCTATAGAAATTCTACTGGGGGAGACTTTTGTCACAGCAGGTGCACACAATTCCAGTCCCGGTGCTGGAGATGTTCCACAGACCAACAGCTGCAATGATGCAACGATTTCATTGATTACGATATGATAATGAGAATTTAATCACACATCTGCCAGATTCGGTGCACTTGTGTATGTGCTGATTTAAACATTAAAGGGACAGTTCACCCAAAAATGGGAAAAATGTCATCATTTACTCTCCTTAATGTCGCAACAAACCCTTATGACTGCCTTTCTTCTGCAAAACACAAAACATTTTGAAGAACATTTCAATTACATTTTTTAAATATCTTTTTGTGTTCCACAGAGGAAAAAAATGTCATACAGGTTTAGAAATGAGTAAATGATGACATTTTCATTTTTCAGAACAGCAAGTAATATTTAAGCCTTCTAATATTTCAAAATCGATTTTTGGAAAGTAGATGTGGCCTGTGTCAGTCTGTGAGTAGAAGGATGGGAAGGGGTTTTAGTTTAAAAACCTTAAAATTAAGACTAAAATGTGGATACATCAACACCATAGCACATATACCAAACAAATGCACTGCTCGGCAACATTTACAAGAACGCCCTGACTTCCTGGTCACCATTAATACCATATTAGGCCATTGTAATACTATGGGGCCTAGAGTTTGACGCTTCCTGCTGGTGAGAGTTTCAAATGCGGCGTTCGCAATGAAGCAGAGTTTTGAAAAGGCCTGTCACGATCTATGACGCTGTCTTTTCTTCTCGCTTTTTTACTCTTTGTAAGTCGTAAGTGTAGAAATCCCAGCTGTCACACCGATAAAGCTGTACATTTGGCCCGTTTGCGTGAGGGAGGGGGCTCTGTCGGGACCCTGTCAATCAAATGGGTCGATGAGATAAAGCAGCAGAGGTTGGGGGGGACCACATTTCCTCAAATGCCAAGTTCACCAGTAAACCTGAAACCAACCAAAGTGGTACGGAAAGAACAAAGGAGACTAATCGTGGCGTAATCAATGATAAATAACTTTGCACATGCTTGAGTATTTTTTTTTTAAATAACTACATAATTGAAAACACTTGCGTTAATGTAATATATTGATGTATGCAATTTCAGACAAGTATTTTTAAAAAATATTGGTTACAACATTCATCTTTTCACCTACTACATAATATAACATTAACATAATATAACACTAACAATAATAGTGACTAAATACAAGGTGCTCAAACTGCTTTAACATTTAATTGCTATAATTGCATAATAATTATAAGTATGAATATTAGTGCCGAGTGTGGTTGAAAAGTAAAACAAAACCTTTTTATATAAAACACATAATGTGTGTATAATTAACTTGAGGTAAAAAGTTGTAAATTACCTATATATAAATATTAATTAACACTAAAATTCTTAAACATCAACACATAGCCTTAAAACAGTATTTTCATCAGCCTATCCGTACTCATTTAATAAGCCAAAAAGACAAGCCTCATTGTTGTATATGCAAAGTACAGTACACCAAGCACAAGAAATTCGAATTTTAAGACGCCAACCCATAAATGATGTACAGAAAGGAACATTATAATTATGAAGCATAAAATTTCTAAATGAATTATCCTGAGCACAAGCACTTAAACTCAAGTCGTTTCTCAGTCTGTATGAAACATCAAATTAAAAGAACAAAGCCATTTCATCTGTCAGGATTTATAATTATAGATGTTTGTATAGGTCTCATTAGTCTTCTGTGCTTCATCTGTGCACTAATGCAGAAAATACTGATTGCATACAGTGTGATGCCTCTTAAGCCGTTTTCCATCTCTTTTTTTTGGCACAACATGAGGCCTTGGTTAGATCCTGTACCTATACAGTGTGGAACAGCAATTCTGCTCTCCTCAAAAAAAAGGTTCTTTCAATTCTCTAGTCTGCTTTTTCATGTGCAAATACAATTTCCAAGACAATAAACACCTTCAAGAGTTGCCGATAGAGATTTATCCACACAAATATAAAAGTAAAAGCAACATTGGCTGTTCTCTGTAGACTCACCCCTCCTTCCGTCGGACTCGCAACCCATTTCAATTCTCCTTGCACAGTTCTCGAGTCCAGCAGCGTCACTGCAGAAAGACAAAATGCCGTGAGTCACTGAAGATGGATCATCAACCTCCTTATGACTAGATCAAACTACCTCTTAATTCACAACTTGTTCCTGCTGATATGCTTTTGTTCCCAACTGCACAAAGTTATTATACTCTCCATTTCCCTGATGTACACTGATTTAGACTTATATGGCTATTTAGTGGATATGGTTAAATAATACAAACGAATATTTGGCCAAAATAGGTATTTTAGAAATTTTGATTGGAGCATGATTATGTATTGTTTTAATCAGTATTCCAATTTAGCTATTGTCCGAGGAAAACAGACCCTCTGAGAGAAGAAAATAATCAGTGGAATGAACGTGCAAAGAATATAAAAAAGGCTCATGTTCACAAGTGTATTTTTTAGTATTTTAGTAAAATGAGAAGACGCAATTAATGCATATATATATATATATATATATATATATATATATATATATATATATATATATATATATATAAAATAAAGATTTAATATCATAACAAAGCCCTAATATATTTATTTAAATTGCAAGCGTGCGGTGTAATGCGACATTTACGAAACCAAAAGTCTATATTAGGCTATAGGCTACTACAATTATTCTATGATCTGCGCGTCTCCGAATTTCGTACATCTCGCTTCTGAAAACACTCCAAGGAAATAAGTCGTCAACTACTCATATTTTCCTTTCTGGTCATCCATGCACATTTCATGAAATATGAATCAATAAATAAAGATATGTGCAAAAAAAAATAGGTTCCAACAAAACGGTCGAACCAGAGTGTTTACTCCCAATAGTGTCCGAGTTTAACTTCGTTTGATGAAAAAAACGGCTCAGTCTTCCATTAGATCTGCGGATTTGGGAACCACAGACACTTGGAGATCCCCAAAGGGACTTTCGGAGAAAAATGTTATAATTCCTTTTCGCTGAAGGGATAAAGTCTCAAAATAAAAACAAAAACAAGACAAAAACAAATGGCAGTCATACACCGTGCCACTCTATACCGTCCCGTGTCGTAACCCAAACAACAACAACAAAAAAATAACTCTTGGAGAGATTTTCCTTTGGTTTGGTAAATCCTTACCTTCATTGGGAGGGTAGACCCGTGCGGTTAACGCTAAAGTCGGTATCCAGATTATTAGCGCAAAAGTCGCTGTGAACACAAGCGCAGCCATTGGTGTCATTTCGTGTGCGTCTCCTCCGCTCCGCGCACGGACCGAAGTTGCGTCTGTCCCGGTGGAATTAGCGTTTGAGAGTGATGCACAGAGCGCGGCTGAACACTGCCGAGGGGCGGATCTTTACTGCCTGACGTGCCTGTCACAGCGAGACACCAAAAGTCAACAGTCTGTCCATTCGGGTAAATAGCCAGCCCATTTTTCAGGTATATGGTAAATGAAGAATTGTATAGCTACGTATAAAAAGTCTTTCTTCTTTCAGTCTTTGGCGTAACATAAAGACACACGCTTGCGTGTGTGTGAGATAATGCAGAGTGCGCGTCTGAAAGAGAAAGAGAGAGCTGTTGTAAAAATGCTACTTGGACATACAGACCATAGTCCATAAGATATTGGAAATACCCTGATCATTATTTTTATAGCTGTATACGTCATACATAAGTCTGTATGGAGCGTGCAAGCCATTAAAGTTAAGCCAAGCGGACATATAGTGGGAAGAGCAAGTGCGCCGTCTAGTGTTTGAAATGTAGGCCTATCTCTCATCCACAACACTCAATCATAAGCAAAGTTTCTAAACTTGCTAGGTCGTGTATAAATACTTTTATCACATCACTAACAGGGGAAACGGAGTAGCCTACTCCAATAATTAACTTAACTTAATCTTGACCACTTTCAGTTTACATCCTGATTTAGCGCTTTAGTGCTACAATTTCATTTGAGATAAAAGTGACTTATTTTTGCAAATCGGTTCTTTCAAACAGTTCATTTAAATAGGCATTCACAATTATTTTACGCGTTGACATAATTGCGTAGTTGCGCATCTCTGTATCACAGGATATTGCAGTTTATTTTTTACGAGTTTTATTACAATTATGTTCATCATGTCCGAAAGAGAGCCGACTGAGTTCGATTTGTGAATTATTGTTCAGCCCGGTTTTTTTAAACCGGATCGCCCAACTTTAAAAGGAGGATTCATTCGTAAATCGGGCGTCTGCAAAGACTGAAAGTTATTAAATGTTAGGGTGAAACCCTTTAGGCTTTTATAAACTGGACGCCTACACTTCATGACCTCTTCTGCCCCTGTCAATCACTCGTTTCATGACGCCCACAACCTGGGTTGCGCACCAAACACGTCTTTTCCATCGTTGAATTCCATCAATAGCAGCAGATGCGTCGATTTTGCTTCACGCCTTGCACTGGCTTACTGCTTGCGCCCACCTGATGAGCCAATCCACATCCTGTAACGAGAAGCGGGGCTCACTGTGTGCTGACAACTTTGACAACAGTGTGTTTGCATATGGATGGGTTGCGAGGGAGAGTAACTGACTTGAGTTATTGGGTACCGCCCTCGAGGCTGATGGATCTGAAAGAGACAAGGCAATGTTTATACTTGAACATTAACAGTCTTAGCAACACTTCATTGTTGAGTCTCTAAAGATAAATGTTAATGGCTGGAATAAAGCTAGATATGGTGTTTTGCTTATATGAACAGTAATCCTTACATGATATCTATAGTTACAACATTGGAAATACAAGCACACTTTAGAGCCAAATAACTGTTTTGAAAGCATAGAAGACAAATCCCATAGGTTCCCCAGGTTTGATACTTACATAGAGTAAACTTAACCTCAAAACCTCAATTTATGTGACATTTCTAACCCTCTTGCCCATTCTGGTGTAGTATTTTGGTTCAATTTCATATTTTAATACTTAGAGGATCAAGCACGTAGCGCTAAAACCCTATTGTAATTGTTGAAACGGCCAAGGATCAGCAATCTCCATGTAAAACTGATCAGACCAAACCGTAGAGACTTGATACTTGGAGGGATGGTACTGCTCACCATGGCTCACCCCAATTGCGCTGATGGGGGCGCTGCAATGATCAAAAGTATGAAATCACTCATAAATCCAAAAATGTCAGTCCCAGGCTCAAGCGTCTTACGTCGTTGGAATCCTTGATTTCCAGATCCAGATTTGACCCTGAGCAAAATTTTGGGGTATTTTGGATATTTGCGAAAGCTGTTTTTGCAAACTAGTCCTAGGTTTTGCTTGATCAGAACCAAACCAGTACAGAAAGATTCTCTGGTGAGTGAATATCAATAATTATCAAAAAAAAAAAAGATTGAACTTTGTGGTGCTATAAGAGAAAAAAAAGCATAAAATGGCTATACCTATGCAATCATTTGTTTTAAAAACATGAAAATTGGTGTGCACAGTCTTGGTCCAGAGTGCCACAAGTGTCTATTAGGACTTTTGAGTATCACATAAAACATGGCCGCCACTGGCCCAGAGCCCACTAGGGGTGATATTGCGTTTTTCAAAGTTGTAAACGATTGTACATTGCGCATTATTTGCTCAATCTGGAATAAAACACTGCAGTACAATTCTCTGGACTCTCTAGGTCAATAATTATCAAAAAATGTTGAAATTTACCTTTGTGCTTAAATGCCTTAAAGAGCTTGAACCTAGGCAATCGCTGCTTGCAGCTATATTTATTTAATGTAATTGTAATAGGGGACTGATTGGTTTTTAGTCTCTGATAAAGATGTACGCTTACTAAGTATTTCTAAAATGCAAGATTTTCTAAACATTTTCAGAAGGAAGCTCCTTCACTGAAAATTTGTTGAGAAAAAACTAAACTTTGCAGTTTCACGCCCCATTCTGTACCCTTTTCACAAAGTGCCAGATGGTAAAAAATGCTGTTTTAGTCAAGTGCTCACAGTAAAGAATGTATCTTCAGCTGCTGCTTAAAAATTGGTCAAAGCGCATTGGACGAAGAACCTTTCCACCGCCTTCTCAGGCTTTAACATTCAAGATTCGTCTGACCACAGCTAGCGTTTCCTGTTTATGTATAGGCCAGAGGAGCTAAGTTTTTTGTTCTTTTCCATATACATTTGGGGCCCCACTGGGATCTCTCGTTTTTAATAGCATTAGGCTGAGGAGCAGGTGACGTCCGGGACTTTGTCTCTAGGGCCACGATCGAAGCGCTTTGTGGCGACGCCGTTGCTCCGGCGAAACCATCTCGACCAGCATAATGAAGTCGGGAGGAGCATCTGGCGTTTCGAGATGGGCGCCCAACATCGATTGTCACTCAGTTTGACGAAGAGAATGGCGTTTTATTTTCTCGATCTGCACGAAAGACTGCGCAATCATAAAGGCGCAATTAGCCAAGGAGGAGGCGGTTCGCTTTTAGCGGTCTTGGCCAATCGCTTCAGCTCATATCGGTGAAGGCCTATTGATCGCGTTATGGCCGGTGGGCGGGGAGTCACCACAGGCTGGGGTGTGTTTGTGCGAGGCTTTGCTCTGGGCCCTTGTGTTTGGTCATTTGTGTCACAGTTTTTTTGATTGATTACCGTCAGATCATTTTCCATTCTCTTTCTGGATTCTCGGGTCTCCTGACTGAATTCCCTGAACGGCGCCCCCACACTCGTTTTTGTTCTCCGAACCCCAGATGGCATCTGCCCACACATCTGTATTGTGCGACGCTAACACAAGCCTCCAGACAGAGTGCACCCGGGACCCCCAAGGGACGCTGTGCGGTCTGTAATTGCCAACTTCGAGTACGACAACGCTCTTCTACTTTCTGTACGGCCCTCGTTCTGGCCTCTCTCAGACCCTTCCAAACAACGTACACTCATATCCGGCAGAACTCTGCGCTAATGCGTACATCCTGTGCACATGCAAACATTGAACGTGTGATGGATTGGTTAAAACGTAGTAGAGGGAATGAATTCAGCCAGGCTAAATTAAAAGGACAGGCTCAGCAGTCTGAAGTAGCGTGTGGGTGTTTGTGATTGAGAAACAAAGGAACTGAAGGAGAGCTTTTGGGCTGTCTAGATTTTTCTGTGTTTCATTCGCTTTAAAATACAGCATAGGTGGTTATTTCACCCTTAGCTCGATTGAGATGTGACCGAATCCAATAAAATAGGAGACTGATTGGTTTTCCATCTCCAATAAAGATGTACGCTTACTAGATGTTTCTATAGCCTTTCAGAGGAACCAAATGAGGAGAGAAGTTTCTTTGTTAGAACGTGCCTGTCTTTCAGCAAATCCAAAAAGACCTTGGTGAGGTTTTTGCATAAAATCCTCTTTCTCCTCCCGATAAAGATGAGGAATGACTCACGGTCTGCCTTTCTCTGTCTCTATACATGATTTTCCCAAAGACCTTTTTGTTTGAGATAGACTCCTGTTCCCCCTCAAGTATGTGAATGGATTCCAGACTCTGCAAATCAAACACAAAGCTATCAGCCCTGCTCTGTGTTCTCAACCGCTCATCCCCGGGTAGAGGAGAAATCAATGGATAGCGTAAGAGCTCCTAATCATTGGCAGCGGAGAGTCCCTGATGTTTTCCCAACTACAGCATCAGATACCCAACAATCAATGTATCGGACACTCGAATGGAGTTTGGACAGTTTTTATGTAAATGTTACTTACACAGTAAATGACATGCAGAGTCTCTGCTGCTATTTGTTGAATCTGTTTTGAAGACCAGGTCCCACATGTCCACTTATTTTCCCTGGGCTCACAGTAGCGGTCGATAGATATGGGTTTTGGTCGATATCGGTATCTAGAAAGCAGAAGCAGAAATATTAAAGGAGTAGTTCACCCAAAAATGAAAATTCTGTCATCATTTACTCACCTTCATGTTGTTCCAAACCTGTATGAATTTCTTTTCTCTGCTGAGCACAAAAGAAGATGTTTTGAAGAATGTTGGTAACCAAACAGTTGACAGTAGCCATTTACTTCCATAGTTTTTTCTTTCCATACTACGGATGTTAATAGCTACCGGTAATTGTTACGAACATTCTTTAAAATATCTTCTTTGTGCTCAACAGAAGATAGAAACTCACACAGGTTTGTATCATCTTGTGGGTTAGTAAATTAGGCCAGAATTTCCCTTTAACACAGCAAATGCATACTAGGAAATTAAATGTTCTTCCACCCTTGTCGAAAGTTCATTAAATCTAATGAAATATATCAACTAAATACAATTTTCTACAGCATCTATCCACCCATCCACTATCCTTCGATGCATCTCTCTTCAAAGCTTTCAAAAGAACATTCAAGTTTTTTTTAGTTAAAAATAACACGTACAAGAATTTATTTAATTTGAACTCATTTTTATTATATTTTGTTTACATGCAAATTCTTGTGTCCAAAATCACAGAATAAATAAATAATACAATTCAATCATACCAAATGAGATTTACACAAACTTAATAAAATGAATACAATGAAAATTAATACAAATTCTGTTTAAAACATATTGTATACAATATTTTCACAAAAAAATTAAATACAATTAACAAATTAATTAATTGAGAAATAAATAATGAATGCATACATAAAATGAATAAATAAATAAATGTATTAATAAATAAATGTACACTGCCAGTCAAAGGTTTTTGAACAGTAAGATTTTCAATGTTTTTAAAGGCTCTTCTGCCTGCATTTATTTGATCCAAAGTACAGCAAAAACAGTCAAATTAAATGAAATGAAATTGAATAAAATGAATTAAATGAAATATTTTTACTATTTAAAATAAATGTTTTCTATTTGAATATATTTTAAAATGTTTAAATTTATTCCTGTGATTTCAAAACTGAATTTTTAGCATTGGTCACATGATCCTTAAGAAAGCATTATAATATTTTGATTTGCTGCTCAAAAAACATGTATTATTTTTATTACATTAAAAACAGCTAAGTAGATTTTTTCAGGTTTCTTTGATGATTTGATAGTTCAGAAGAACAGTATTTATCTGAAATAGAAATTGTTTGTAGATGTCTTTATCATCACTTCTGAACAATTTAAAGCATCCTTGTCAGAAAAAAAGTGAGAAAAAAGAAGAAGAAAAACAGTAAAACAGTTTTAAATATTGATAATAATAATAAAAATCAGCATATTAGAATGATTTCTGAAAGATCATGTAACTGGAGTAATGATGCTGAAAATGTAGCTTTGATCACAGAAATAAATTACATTTTAAAATATATTCAAATAGAATACAGTTATTTTAAAATATTTCAGAATGGTACCGTTTTTGCTGTACTTTGGATCAAATAAATGCAGGCTTAGTGAGTATAAGAGACTTCTTTAAACATTAAAAATCGTACTGTTCAAAAACTTTTGACTGGTAGTGTACAAAAAACTAATTATTCAAACACAGTGCTAAGGCCAAGTGAATGCGGTTTGTCTGCTGATTTGATAATCTCATAACCCCAGATTTAACCCAATCTATCATTAGTTCAAAGCACCATAGAGCTTTCGCAAACATACTACAGAAATCACCAATCCTGAAGTGTGACCACCCTTAAAACGAAGGAAACAGTTGCACGCTGTGGCTCTTTATTTTTCCAGACCTCCATTGGCAAACATCCCACAGTGGTGCGGACCGAGTGCCACACGGCCTCAAGGTTTGCTGTAGCATGGTTTCTATTTGCTAATTCGTCTTCTCTTAAGAGTTTTAAATAACAGCCTAGTGCCAGCCACAACCCCGCAGCAGTAAAGCAGGCTTCAGATGTGGCAGAGTGGCTGTTTGGTGAAGACGGATAGACTGTGTAATGTTGCAGGGTGTCCTACAGCACTTCAAAAATAAGCAGAGTCATTAGAATGGTGAAGGCATCACTGTCGGTCCCATCGCACCAGGCAGCTGTCACGACTGTACAGAGCAAAAACTCAGGATGAATGAGGAACGAAAGGGAAAGAGAGAGTCATCCATGACTGTAAAACACATTACAATATTCCAATACTCGAGAAAGCTCTATAACCTCTACCTCTGTGACTTATGTATACCATTGCTCAAAGACTGAGACATCTGATCGGTCATGCAAGGCTGCACTCTGCCTTTTGTCATATGACTAAGCTAACTGCCATGACTGTTTGTAACTCTAACCTTGAATTATTTCAGTGCAGCCTTATATTGCTTTGTTTAAATGTCCTCTGCCATTTGTCTGGGAGTCAATGGCGCTGAGAGGTAAAGTTTGACATACAAACAGAGACTCGCAGCGGCAGCAGGTGCTGGCAGAGAGGCAGGAAGACAGCGAGACATTTTGTTGTTTCAAACGGGCTGCTGTGCCAATTTCAATCCCAGCATACATAGTCACGTTTAGACAAATATACTCAAGTGCTATTTTATTAGTATTCACAGGTATTTGTATGTAACTTTCATTTCATTTCATTTTCACTTTTCTCTCTGTTCTGCCATTGAGAAACAACAACTGCTTTTTTACCAAAACGTACAATATTGACAACTCCATGGTTACTGCTTTGGCATCGGAGATTTATAAATCTTTAATATGTGCCCAGAACAAACTCACTAACTTCAATACTAAGACGCAACAGAGCAGGACTCTCATTTAGCACGGAAAGAAACTGAGAAAGACTTGTTTAAAAAAACATTTTGCATAAATGAAATCCAGATGGGAGTAATAAAATTCAAGTCACTTGTTCTCTTTGTTTGGACTGAATTAATTATAATAAAACCACAACAACTATGAAATATAAGTGAACCGCTGTAACATTAACTTATTGCACTCATTAAGCTGTTTTACTCATTTACCGATGTGTGTGTGTCCTGTCAGAATTGTTCCAACTAGACTTTAAAAATCGTACCGCACAGAATGAAATGCCATAATGTCAAATTAGGTAAATGCATTAACTGTGTTAAATAAATGTGATAACGTTAAGCATATTCAGTTCGACTAATTTATTGTAAATAAGATAAAACCAACCTATTTATTCTCAGAATTCAATATTTTACAAGCCTCAAAGGAAACATAAACATTTGTATGCCTGTGAAGTTATTTATACACCATATAAAGAGTTTACATATAATAATGATAATAATAATAACTATTATTATTATTATTATTATTGTTGGTGGTGGTGTTATTGTACTAATAAATAAATAATAATGTAATTCATGAATGTAATTTTAAATATTTCTATAAATATTAACTGTTATTATTATTAGTAGTAGTAGTAGTGGTAGTAATTGTTTAATAATATTAATAATAATAATCAGTGTTGTTGTTTGTTGTTTTACTAATAAATAATTAAATAATAACAATAATAACGTAATTTATGAATGTCATTTTAAAAATTACTATTACGATTACTATGAAATGTTGTTATTAGTAGTAGTAGCAGTACTAGTAGTAGTAGTTGTAGTAATTATTTAATAATAATAATAATAATAATTATTATTATTATTGTATTATAATTAAATAATTTATTTATGCAATTTTAAATATTACTATTAATATTAAATATTACTAGTAGTAGAGGTAGTAATTATTTAATATAATAATAATACTTATTTTTATTATTAGTATTATTACTACTATTGTACTAATAAATAATTCAATAATAATGTAATTTATTTTGTAATTTTAAATATTACTTTTACTATTGATAATAAATACATATTAGTACTAGTAGTGGTAGTAATTATTTAAAATATTAAAATAATAATAATAATAATTATTATTATTATTATTATTATTATTATTATTACTATTATTGTTGTTGTACTAATAAATAAATAAATATAAAATAATAGTAGTAGTGATAGTATGTATTTATTTAATATATGTATACATTATTTATATTATATATATATATATATATATATATATATATATATATATATATATAATGTAATTATTCATGTAATTTTAAATACTACAATTACTATTAATATTAAATGTTATTATTAGTAGTAGTAGTGGAAGTAATTATTTAAGAATATTATTAATAATAATAATTATTATGATTATTGTTAGTGTTGTTGTTGTACTAATAAATAATTATAATTCTTATTGTAATAACAATAAGAATAATAATGTAAATTATACATTTTATATTCAATCTTATTATTAGTAGTAGTAGTAATAGTGGTAGTAATTATTTAATAATAATAATAATAATAATAATAATAATAATAATAATATAAAATAATAATAATTATTATTATTATTTATGTACTAAAAATAAATAATTATTTTTATAACAATAAAAATAAAAATGTAATTCATAAATGTAATTTTAAATATTAATATTAATTATTATTAATATTAATGATAATGCTGTTTTTATTACTTAATTATTAATAAATTAATACATTTTATTATTAAAAATACATTGATATGGCAAGTTTCAGTATCCATGCAAATGTAAAAAAAATGTATGCATGACAGAACTACACCTAAAAAAAACTTCAAACTTACACAGACATATGCACTAACACATAGGATCCCAGACAAGCAAACACAGACATATGGAAATGAACACAAATTTGCACACACACATACAGACACACATGCCAAGTATCAAACTGACATACACATGCACACGTGCACCCGCCGCACACACCCGCAGCGAAGGGCGGAAGACAGCCAGGTAGCGAGTTTCACCAGTGCCAGAAGCCTAATAAATCATCAGACGTGAGGCTTGAGGTCTTGAGACAGCAGTTGACTGGATCTTGGAGCGTCAGTCGCCTAGTTAGATATGTAAATATCGTGTAAAGAATTCCGTCCACAATGCCTTCTCCCATCTGTTCCTCTTGGCAAATTGATTTTTAAAGCAGCACTTGGAACATGGCAAAGCCTCGGCCTTCCAAGTCACTGCTTTAATTTGCCAGAAATTACAATAGCTACACTGTGCAAACCTTTCATATATCACTCTATCATTACATGGGTTTTACGAGAACAAGCTGATCGCAGCACTATAACACAGTTTTTACAGGCTAAAACACATAGCAGCTTAAATGATCGATTCCAGTGTTGTAGAAAAACAGGGAGGCAGAAAGACACAGAGAGAGTTTTTTTTCTGTTGTTAAGTTTTAACATGGTTCAGTAGCAGTGGAGGTGAACTGCCCGTGCCTGGTCTGCTTAGATGAATGAGAAATCTATGATCTGTCTGAGCGATTTCATTAAGAAAGGGAGAGACGGGGCAGCAGTGTTAATTACTGACAGTACGGCAGCGCTAAGCTGCCACTGATACGTGCGATCAGAGCCGTTTTTAATTACTGCTGTCGTAAAGTGAGCCACGTTTACAGTAATAACATGATTATGGAATGAATTTTACAGCGCGAGAGGAGGCATCGCCTCACACTTGGTAATATTTTACGCACTGACTGCAGTAATTAGTGCGGTAATTGTGTTGGCATGCTTGCTGATAAACAAGCAAATTATTTTGAGTATTACTGTGAGCTTCAGAAAGGCCTGTGATACATTTATCTAGGGTGAAATTGAGAGCATATGCCTGTTTTTTATGAGAATACATCAAAGTTAAAGGGCTAGTCTGCCCAACAATGAAAATTCTGTCATTAATTACTCACCCTCATGTCGTTCCAAACCCATAAGACCTTTGTTTATCTTCGGAACACATAAGATATTTTTGATGAAATCTGAAAGCTTTCTGACCCTGCATAGACAGCAACACAACTGACAAATTCAAGGCCTAGAAAGATAGTAAGGACTTTGTTAAAAAAGTTTTTTATGAAGCTGTAATAACGTCCTACTTTTCTGGGCCTTGAACGTGGTAGTTGCATTGCCTGTCAAAAAAGCTCAGGGTCAGAAAGCTCTCGGATTTCATCAGAAGCATCTTAATTTGTGTTCCAAAAACAGGTTTGGAACCACATAAGGGATCATTTTTTTAGATTGGGTAAACTATCCCTTTAAGATGAGTTTATTTGGTTAGAGCAAAGAGAATCATTTTTTAAGATGTTGAGGTACGTCAGTGTGTAAGTGTGTTTGAAAGCAGGAAAGTTACCAGTGAAAATAGACTTGTTGGTGGTCTTGGTCTTGTCTGACTGTCAGCGGGCCGCCCAGCCGCACCATGAGGTCACCCGTCGACCCCTTTGGCTCCACCGCTCGGTCAGTTCCCATGATGCCCGCTGATTCTCTTTTCAGCACCTGACCTGGCAAGGTGAAAGACTGTGTTTCAGGCCTCCGGGAGTTCAGATAAGACCCGACTCTAAAAATACCTCTCAACAGCCCTGGAGAGCCCTTCTGTCCCATGTGTCCCCTGCAACCAGGAAAAATCATTCATCCAAAGAACACTGTCCAAACGGAGTACAATGCTGCTTGTTTAAGTAATGCCTATGTCCTCACTAAAAGCACAATTCTGGCACCAAGAGACAAGATATTTAAGGTTTAATTTCATTGCATTTATAAGCATCATTAGAGACTACCTAGAATGGACCAACAAAGCGTCTCTGCATGGCTGGACAAAAACTTAGAAAAACATATAAGAAATATAACATATATGGAATTATGTCAGTACCATTTTGGTTATAGGCTAATATAAGATTTTTTAAAATATAGACAGTTGAGGTCAAAAGTTTACATACGCCTTGCAGATCTGCAAAATGTTAATTATTTTACCAAAATAAGAGGGGTCATACGAAATGCATGTTATTTTTTATTTAGTACTGACTTGATGTAGATATTTCACATGAAATACGTTTACATATAGTCTAATAAAGAAAATAATAGTGGAATTTATAAAAATGATCCCGTTCAAAAGTTCACATACATCTTGCAGAATCTGCAAAATGTTAATTATTTTACCAAAATAAGAGGGGTCATACGAAATGTGTGTTATTTTTTATTTAGTACTGACCTGATGTAGATATTTCACATGAAAGACGTTTACATATAGTCCACAAGAGAAAATAATAGCGGAATTTATAAAAATGATCCCGTTCAAAAGTTTACAGTTAGTTTTGATTCTTAATACTGTGTTGTTACCAGAATGACTGTCCTGAACAGTTTAACTGCCCGTTGTTCTTCAGAAAAATCCTTCAGGTCCCACAAATTATTTGGTTTTTCAGCATTTTTGTGTATTTAAACCCTTTCCAG
Organism: Garra rufa; assembly: GCF_049309525.1. Classification (NCBI taxonomy): domain Eukaryota; kingdom Metazoa; phylum Chordata; class Actinopteri; order Cypriniformes; family Cyprinidae; genus Garra; species Garra rufa. Next base: position 17,217,644 of record NC_133370.1, read on the forward strand.
CAATGACTGTATGATTTTGAGATCCATCTTTTCACACTGAGGACAACTGAGGGACTCATATGCAACTATTACAGAAGGTTCAAACGCTCACTGATGCTTCAGAAGAAAACTCGATGCATTAAGAGCCAGGGGTGAAAACTTTTGAACAGAATGAAGATGTGTACATTTTTCTTATTTTGCCTAAATATCATATTCTTTCATTTAGTGCTGCCCTTCAGACGCTATATACTTACATGTTTCCCAGAAGACAAAATAAGTTAAATTTACACTAATCTTCAAATTCAAATCTTCAAAGTTTTCACCCCTGACTCTTAATGCATTGTGTTACCTTTTGGAGCATCAGTGAGCGTTTGCATTTGAGCCCCTCAGTTGTCCTCAGTGTGAAAAGATGGGTCGCAAAATCATGCAGTGATTGTTGGAAAGGGTTCAAATACACAAAAATGCTGAAAAAACAAAGAATTTGTGAGACCTGAAGGATTACAGCAAGCACCTGTTGAGGACAAACAAGCAACTCATGAACAACTATCACTAAAAAATACACAGCTGTGGATCATTCAGGTAAGAACACAGTATTAAGAGTCGTATATGTAAACTTTTGAACAGGGTCATTTTTATAAATTTAACTATGTTTTTCTCGTTTGGACTATATGTAAACATCTTCATGTGAAATATCTTATTCAGGTCAGTATTAAATAAAAGATAACATGCATTTTGTATAATCCCTCTTATTTTTGTAAAATAATTAACATTTTATGCTTTCTATTTTATTATATTTTAAATAAAAAAGGTCATTTATTTATTTATTTATTATGGAGCAATAACTTGAGTCTTCAGTGTCACATGATCCTTCAGAAATTATGAAAGCATTCTAATATACTTATTTGCGGCTTATACATAAATACATTTAAATATTGGTATCAACTTGTTGCTTAATCATGTTGTGCCTGATACAAATTGTAGATTTCTAACAACCAACAAAAAATAACATAAACCACTGTTTACGTTACTTCACCAAAATAGACAGCTGTGATATGATAGCACAGTAAGATGATTATATATCACAAGCTAAAAAAAACTCTAGAATAGCACAGGACTTAGTTTGATTTATTGTAAATCTCTAACTCTAAAGTCTGACTGACGTTTCTTGCGACGTCTTTATTCCCCACCAGCAATTTACTGCAGGAATGCAGTTCCCGCTTGGATTTCGAATTCCACTGTTTCTCATACGCTCTTTCTCTTTGGCTCTCTTAAAGTTTGGTTTCCATTTAATTGCTATAGTGTCTATCCTTCTCAGCGTGCCTCTCTGAAACATGACTCTTTCTACAGTCCATTTGTTTCCCTCAACCTATCCTTACCTCGACTTCGCTCCAATTAGCTTCCATTTGCCGGAGTCCATTAAAATTCTTTAGTCCAATTTTGGGTGAGCGGTCTACAGTGAAAGACTTTCTTTGCCCGCTCCAGGTACTCGGACACACTTCTGTGAAGACATGGGTTTGGCTGTATTTTATTAACATTTCTGTCCTTACAGTATTCCAGTACACTTACAAACAAGTGGCATATTACCATATTTTGGTCACTACCATCACTGTATTCTTCAAATAAAGCACCTTTAAGGAAATACCACAGTATAATAGTATTAGGCCTACCACAGTATTAAATTAACAACTTTCCGAAAAAATCTGTTGAAAACACTTTCTGTGCATTTTTAACTGATGTGAACCACAACTGTTAGTGCCAGTGCTAATGTTTTAAGACAAATTGACTGTACTTCTTTGTAACTGTGCTCTTCTTTAAAGCACCTTGAAGAGTAAATACAATGGTATATGAATACAGTATCATGCCATATCAAAGTATCATAGTATTAAATTCACAACTTTTTCACATTAAATGTTAAAACTACATACATAGCATTTTCCTATAGTGAACTACTCACACTCAACATTCAAGCTCAGTGATGATGAGATGACATGTACCTGTTTGTAATAATACGGAAAACAGATAACGCTGCAGATAAATGCTGAAGTGGAAAAATAGCAGCTGCTAAATGTTAGCTACAGCATTATGTCATTGGCTAATGCTATCATTGTTTATCAACAGAGACATCTGTGCAAAAGTTAATCATCTGGAATGCATCACATTCAGTTTTAAACATAATATTTGTGTACAAACATCTTAAAAAGACCTTGAACTGACATTTTAAATATCAAATATTACTAAAAATACACATACTGCATAGATAATGTAATATGATGCTACACTCTTGAAAATAAATGTACCAAAAGGGTACGTTTGGCAACTTCAAGTACCAGATATGTGGGCGTCATAAAATATTTTTAATAGCCTACGACTGAATTTGTATTTAACACGATCACAGTGTAATGTAAAAATTGTATTTTATTAATTATAACACATTCATTTCCACAGTTATTCAAACAGCAAATAGATCATACACAGAAAGCGAGCAAAGAACTTTATATTATCAAAGAACATCACTGACTTCAGTCAAGCACGAGTTTAAAGACTCTTAGAAACTGTTACAATCAATGAAGCTGTCTACAGTGTAAAAAGAATCTGAATCTCCTACTTACATTGTATGTACATCTGCCGTTTGTTTATGATGACAAAATTCACGAGAGCACAATTCCTTTAGCCAGCGATTTCATCGATGACTCATCTGAAAGCCTCTGATTGGCCACTGCATGCATAAACTCAACAAAACCGCGTGTGATTGGTTATTATGCCCAACGCAGTAAAACGCATATGATTCCATAAAAGTTCTAAATTTAATGCCGCAATCCACACTTTTCATTTTCACTTTATTCACGAAATCTCTGATTTAGTTTAATTGTACCATTTGTCCAGTTTGGTAGCATTTTGCCCCGAGACCTTATTAATTAATCCATGGCCAGGGGAAGGCTAAGCCTTAAGTTTATTGGCATTGATCCATAAAGAAAATTTAACAACCATGTTACAGTTTTTTTTAAAGGGTTTTAGACTATTGACATTTTCTTCATATAAAGAAATGTGGTCCTTTTAAGAACTTATCAATGAAATGGTTCTTCTTGTTCATCTCTGCGAGAAAAAAAAAAACACTTTAAAAGTCACAAAACATCTGAATTATTAAAGAAACTGGAAGGTTCCATGGATGTAAAAAGCTTCTTTATGGAACCACAGATGCCAAAGAACCTTTACTCTTAAAAGTCTTTGATGGGTGAGAACTTTAGTTTAAGTCAAAAGTTTACATACACCTTGCAGAATCTGCAAAATGTTAATTATTTCACCAAAATAAGAGAGATCATACAAAATGCATGTTATTTTTTATTTAGTACCGACCTGAATGAAATATTTCACATAAAAGACGTTTACATATAGTCCACAAGACAAAATAATAGTTGAATTTCTAAAAATGGCCCCATTCAAAAGTTTACATACACTTGATTCTTAATACTGTGTTGTTACCTGAATGATCCAGAGCTGTTTTTTTGTTTAGTGATAGTTGTTCGTGCATGAGCATTTTTGTGTATTTGAACCCTTTCCAACGACTGTATGATTTTGAAATCCATCTTTTTACAATGAGGAAAACTGAGGAACTCATATGCAACTATTACAGAAGGCAGATGGCTCACTGATGCTTCAGAAAGAATACAGGGGTGAGTCAGGGGTGTAAACTTTTGAACAGAATGAAGATGTGTACATTTTTCTTATTTTGCCTAAATATCAGGGGTTTTTTTTCATTTAGCACTGCCCTTCAGAAGCTACAGAAGATACTTACATGTTTCCCAGAAGACAAAATTAGTTGAATTTACCCTAATCTTCAAATTCCAAACGTTTTCACCCCCCGGCTCTTAAAGCATTCTGATTCCTTCTGAAGCATCAGTGAGCATTTGAACCTTCTGTTATAGTTGCATATGAGTCCCTCAGTTGTCCTCAGAGTGAAAAGATGGATCTTAAAATCATACAGTCACTTCAGATACACAAAAATGCTTGAAAATCAAAGGATTAAGTGCTATTTTCTTTTGTGGACTATATATAAAAATCTTTTATGTGAAATACCTTATTAAGGTCAGTACTAAATAAAAAATAACATGCATTTTGTATGATGCCTCTTATTTTGGTAAAATAATTAACATTTTGCATATTCTGCAAGGTGTATGTAAACTTTTGACTTCAACTGTAAATAAGTGTTAAAATAGCTTTTCTATATGTGCAAAAAATAACTGTACACCCGTTAGTGAATTAGTCAAAGTTTGAGCATGAAGAGGCGTCTTTAGGGTTCTTGAGTGGTGAATAAACCAGGTAGTGATAGGCTATTTGTAACCTATATACTCAAATGCTAAATGTTCTCCACTAGAGCAGTGTGTTTGCACTCTCGACGTACTCTTGAAGTCAAACATTTCACTCCCCCCCCCCCCCTCTCGTTACACCTCTCCTTTCCAAGTTTACACACTGTGCATTCATCCCCACTGGCTAAAAGAATGTACTTTAATACTCATCTGTCTAGCTTGTTTGAATTGTGCCGGTGATGAATGATATTTATTCTGCTCAGGACCTTGAGGTAGCCACATTTTAGCAGCCATTAATAATGTCGATGGCATGCCCTGGCCACAGAGGGGCTTGTAATCTGCGGATGGGTGTGGGGAGTTGTGGTCTGGGGTCAGCGTGTGTTTTCCAGTCCGTACTTTCAATCCAATCCGCACCCTAGTCTGATACCTTGATCTCCCATTGGATAGAGGCTCCTGCGGAGTCAGAAAGAGTGAAAGAGCCAGATAGAGGGATCACGGCGGGGTTGTTTTGTTCTGGACGGAGAGCGTTTAAAGCTTTACCCAGCACCAAAAGGGGGAATAGAGGGGTTTTTCAGCTGTCCTCCCACTCCCTGTCCCGGCTCTTCCTGAAGGGAGGGGGGTAACAAAGAACGGCCTCCCCCCTGCGGTTCTCTTCGGAGGACGTGGGAGTACCTGCAAGAGGCAACGCTTGGCTCAGCACAGATCTGTGCTTTCAGATCTACAGACGAATTTTCCACAGTTGTGTCATGACATCTGAGTAAATATCTCCATATGGAGACCCAAACACAGTCACACACTCACACAAACAGTCGGGCCAGAGCGCACGCAGTCGTGTAGCTGAATTATAAGCACACGGTACACTGGGGCCACTAGACTTTATGTGTTCAGCCAAAACATACACACATGTACACAAACACAGGCCTGGTCTGAGCCCCATATTTCTACTCAGACCAAGAACCACTTCCATCTCAACTAGAGCTGGCAAGCGGTCGAAAAATTGGAATGTGGTCTGAGGGGAACACACAAACCACAGCAGCGCTGATCCAAAATAAACTCAAAAGTGTTACACACACACACACACACACACACACAGAGAGAGAGAGAGAGAGAGACTTGGAAACAGACATTATAAATGTAAATTTACAAGCACTGTAAACGACTGGGCAGTTTAATGTGATATGATACTTAACATATTAATTTGGCAAATCTGCTACACTTACATACTTTAATATATTTTAAATACCCTCACAACAATATTTACATATTGATATTAATTTTTTATAATTGAGAGACAATATGGAATATTTTTACTTTAAAAAAATAATTTGTCACACAAGATTATTTGTATAGAGGTTTGTACAGAAAAGTAAGAAAAAATATAAAAAAAACAATAAAAAGCCATTGCAGGATGCAATTTTTTTTTTGTTGTTGTTGTTGGTTAAATATGATTACAAATGCTAATATTCGCCTAAAATCTTTTGTCTTATAATTTGTGATTTTTTCCACTGTTTAAAATATAAACCTTACTAAATATGGTCTACTTCTTAATTATTTTTAACAACCATTTTCTACACTATATATTACACAAAGTAGCACACTTGTCACAAAAGGTTATTTATATAAGGGTTTCTACAGAAAAGGAAAAAAAAAAATTATAAAATAGAAATTATTTAAAGAAAGCCATTTATTCTTATTTGGTAATAAGTGCAAATACATTTTTTTGATATCCTCCTAAAATCTTTTGTCTTATATTCATTTTTTAGGTTTGCACAGAAAAGCAAAAATCAAATATTAAAATGCAGTTAAATAAATTAAATAATTATTTAAAAGACATTTATTATTATTTTGTAATAACAGCAATAATTATGACTTTGTAGAATGCCAAATATTACTTTCTTTTTTTATGGATATTCTCCTAAAATCTTTAGCCTTATATTCTGCTTAAAGTGGCTGATTTTTCAACTAGTTTTCAATATAAATCTTACTAAATATAGTCTACAACTTTTTTGCTTATTACTTTTAACAGCCACTTTCTACACTATATATTTCACAAAGTAGCACAATATTACTTTCCTTTTTTCTTTTTTTTTGGATATTCTCCTAAAATCATTTGCCTTATATTCCGTTTCAAGTGGCAGATTTTTCCACTTGTTTTAAATATGAACCTTACTCAATATAGTCTACATATTTTTATTATTATTTTTAAAAGGCATTTTCTACACTATATATTTCACAAAGTAGCACACTTGTCACAGAAGATTATTTGTACAGAGGTTTGTATAATTATTTTTTAAAAGTCATTTATTCTTATTTTGTAATTCGTATAACAATTATGACTTTGCAGGATGCAGATTTATTTTTATTTAACTTTGTTTTTAAAATCCTTGGCTGATTTTTCCACTAGTTTTAAACATACTAAATATAGTCTACTTTTTTTGTTTATTATTTTTAACAGCTATTTTCTACACTATATATTTCACAAAGTAGCATATTAGTCACACAAGATAAAAGGAAAAATAAAATAAAATAAAATAATTATTTGAAAAGCCATTTATACTTATTTTGTAATAACAGCAACAATTATGACTTTGCAGTATGCTTTTTTGTTGATATTCCCCTAAAACTTGTATTCTTATTTCAAATGGCTGATTTTTTCCTTGTTTTAGATATAAACCTTATTAAATAGTCTACTAAATACTAAAGAGTTTTGTTGTTTATTATTTTTAACAGCTATTTTCTACTCTTTATATTTCACATAGTAAGACATTTCTACACTTCACATGATCTGAAACACATTTGCTTTTTCGATTGTACTAAGAACGTCACGACAGATTCAGACTATTCTTTTCTTCGGCTTGAAACATGAAGTGAAACGATCATGTTTCTGAGTGCACTCAAACAGACACGAATACACACACTGTCAGTGAGGGAAATTTAGTCTCATTTGCACGTTTCTCAGACCATTAATCCACTGTAATCTCTTATTTCATTTAAGGTGATTGTCATGCACTCTTGAGTACATGGTGGTCTGTCGCCATTCATGACAATGGCTGCACATCTGCGCTGAGCAAACATGAGTTACGAGCAGATTACAATCCCTATTCAAACCCTGCGTAATCTTGGGTAATTAACATCAGCCTACTGCGCAGTCCATCCATGTACCATAAAGCATATCATTAAGCTTTAGGGTTTATGGCTCGGTGCTTGTTCAGAGGATGACCTTCTGACAAACAGACAGATTGCATGGCAACTACACCACCTTAATGTCATTTCCTGTCTTTTTGCAGAAGGGGTTTACTGTCTCGTTTAGCAACAGCGCAATTTTTTTTAAGAAAGCAAACACAGGCAAAAAATAAGGTTCACCTCAACAATGAATAAATAAGATGACTGAATAAAATATTTATTTTCAATTACTAATTATCTTTTCTTTTTTCTTTTTTCTTTTTTACATTTTAATGACAGTTAAGCAGTTAATGCCCCTGCATTTTACATTTCTGTAATGCAAAAATAAACTTAAAAATGAAATAAAGTGTAGTATTTGGATATATACACAATAGATACAATTTTAATGACAATAGTCATAGGAAATAGGAAAGAGTTGATTAAAGAATTTTATTATATATATATATATATATTTTTTTTTTTTTTTTTTTTTTTTTGTGTGTGTGGACCATCACTTTTTTTTTACAAATAATGAATTAATTCATTTGTTTTTATTTTTATGTATTTTTTGTGCTTGAACTAAAATTATTTTTGATGAAGATAATTAAAAAGAAATAAATACATAAACAATGTATTTGGATTTATACTCAATATTAATTCCACTGTGGATGAAAATACAAATATTTTATAGTCCATCATTAGCGTGGACTTGACAAAAAACTCAAAAGTGTTGAACTGAAATGCACAAACAGTGGGATTTAATGAGTGTAAATCCAAATATTATATTTATTTATTTTTTTATAGTTCTTTTGCATGTGGTTCATCTTTTTTTTCTTTTTTTTTCCCCACAAATAAAAAGTGTATCAATTAATTTATTTGTTTTATTTATTTTCTCTTTGTGCTTGGACTATACTCCTTTTTCATATAGAAAAATATAAATAAATGAATGAATAAATAAATAAATAATGTGTAATATTTGGATTTATACTCAATATGAATTAAATATTAAATAATATTTCACTGAGGATGAAAATAAAAATGTTTTATGGCAAAGGTCAACTGAAATGCACAAACAGTGTAATTTAATGAGTATTAACCAAATGCTAAAGTGATTTATTATTTATTTATTTATTTTTAATTAGTTTTTGTGTGTGGACCATCACCATTTTAGAATATAAAAACAATCAATTAATTTATTTGTTTTATTTTTTATTTTTTTTTAGCTTGGACTATAGTCCTTTTCATAAAGAAAAAATAAAGAAAGAAATGTTTTTATGGCAATAGTCAGTGTGAAACTGACAAAAAAACTAAAAGCGTTGAACTGGAATGCACAAACAGTGAAATTTAAGGAAAACCAAATATTAAAGTTATTAATTAATTAATTAATTTATTTATCTATTTATGTATTTGTTTGTTGTTTTTTATTTGTGCTTGGACTATAATCCTTATTTTATAAAAAAATAAATAAATACATGCATAAATAAATAAATAATATTTAGATTTATTTAGATTTATTATTATACTCAATATTAAATTCCACTGGGGATGAAAACACAAATGTTTTATGGCAACAGTCCATCATTAGTGTGGAACTGACAAAAAAACTAAAAGTGTTGAACTAAAATGCACAAAGAGTGGAATTTAATGAGTATAATCCAAATATGAAACTATTTATTTATTATTTTGTGTGTGGACCATCAACATTTTTCACAAATAAAAAAAGTGAATTTATTTATTTATTTATGCTTGGACTACAATCATTTTTCCTAAAAAAATAAAAAAAAATGTTAAACTGAAATGTACAAACAGAGGAATTTATTAAGTATAAATCCAAATATTAAAGTGGTTATGTATTTATTTATTTATTTATTTATTTATTTTAGTTTATTCTTTTGTGTGTGGACCATCATCATTTTTTGCAAATCAAAAAAAAATTATTTACTGATTTATTTGTATTTAGTATTTGTGCTTGGACTATAATCCTTTTAATAAAGAAAAATAATTGATTTAATTAATTATTTTAATTAACTTCCACTGGGGATGAAAATACAAAAGCTTTTATGGCAATAGTCCATCATTAGTGTGGAGCTGACAAAAAACTAGGAGTGTTGAACTGAAATGCACAAACAGTGGAGTTTAATAAGTAAATACAAATTTTAAAGTTATTTATTTATTTTTGTTTATTATTTTGTGCATGGACATGTTTCCTTTTACATACATAAATAAATAAATAAAAACATAGTGTTTGGATTTATACTCATTATTAAAATTCCACTGGTAATAAAAAAACACAAGAGTTTTTATGGCAATAGCCCAGTGGAATTTAATGAATATAAATCCAACACTACAGCAAAGAAATTTCTTCCTTCATTAATTCATTTTTGTTTATTCTTTTGTGTGTGGACCGTCGTCCTTTTTCATTAATAAATAAATAATAAATACATTTCCTTTAGGAAAAATACCATTTGTAGCCCCCCCCCCCCCTTTGATTTTATGCAGAAATACAACGCGGACATGTTTTGGTGACATTCAACCAGGCACAGCTTGCTAATGCATTGGTTTTCATAGAGCCTATAAACACACTTCAGCTTGCGAACACGCCAGAGAGACATCCTCTATTTATACAGGGCTCTCCGACTGTCTCTTTCTCTCAGCTTCAGCGACACAAACTCATGATCGAGCGGCATCAAAGAATATACATTCTGTCATGGTCTTTTATACACAGACAAAACGGCTTTCCTGCATACATAAGCAATACATCCAAACACACACACATATACAGAAACACAACAACCCGAGCGCGGACACACATACACACAGATCTCGAGCTGCCGCCCACACTCTGAGCAGAAGGGGGAGGAAGTGACAGTTAGCTGTGGAATTCCTGCTGTGTGTCTCTCACTTAGCATGCACTTTTTGTTTCTTTGCCATAGACACACAATGACAAACACCCATGGACTCTCACAGAGTGACAGGACCCTCAGAAGTTTCCAGCATGTATTCTGGAGGAGAAAAACTCACTGTAATGTGGTATATCCTCCTCATCTGGAGGCCCACAGAAAACTCGGCAGATTTCAGATTTCAATTCTTAAATACATTTTCTAAAAACAGACAAAAAGTTCTGTTTTGGGATAAATAATAGTATAATAGTATTGAGTACAGTATTGACAAATTCTTAAGTTACCTTAATATGTGACCCTGGACACAAAACCAGTCATAAGGTTAAATTTTACAAAACTGAGATATATATATCATATGGAAGCTCAATAAATAAGCTTTCTATTGATGTATGGTTTGTTAGGATAGGACAATATTTGGTCGAGATACATCTATTTGAAAATCTGGAATCTAAGGGTGCAAAAAAATCTAAATACTGAGAAAATCACCTTTAAAGTTGTCCAAATTAAGTTCTTAACAATGCATATTACTAATCAAAAATTACATTTTGATATATTTACAGTAGGAATTTTACAAAAAAATCTTAATGTAACATGATCTTTACTTAATTTCCTAATGATTTTTGACATAAAAGAAAAATCTATAATTTTGACCCATACAATGTATTTTTGGCTATTGCTACAAATATACCCCAGCGACTTAAGACTGGTTTTGTGGTCCAGGGTCACATATATATATATATATATATATATATATATATATATATATATATATTTTTTTTTTTTTTTTTCATATGAAAAAAAGAGATGTTTTATGTTGGATGATTATCTACTTGTCTAGTGTCCTATAAAAGCGCCAGCTGTGGTCCGATCTCCTTAAAACTTTGCATGCTTGTTTAGAATCACCTGTCGCATGTACTCATCAGGTTTTGTGAAGTTTGAAATTTTTGTTTAGGCTTTATAGGCTTTTGGGTATTTTTGGATAGGCCCCTTTTCTAAATGACCCAGTTATAGACGGTTTCAACGGCAACAACATAAACAAACGTTACTGCGCATGAGCGCTTTTGTGGCCCAAACTTAACTTCCGGTAGACATCCAAATAGAATCAATAACAACAGCTAAGTCCTTCTAGAGTAGATTATTTTTTTAATAACAAGCGAAATATGTTGGCTGCGTAAATTAGACTGATTTTTTAAAAATGCAAACTCATTACTTCCCAGTAGGAGGTGCTTTAAGCACGAGAAACGAGGTTTCCCCGGTAATGGCTATAGACAAAGCAGCTTAATTTAAAAACGCTGCCTTATGCAGGATGAAATGAAAATGACATTTTCTAAAGACAGCCTTTCTTCAGAAATACAGTGATATAAAAACACCCACTCCTGGGTTTGATTTTTAAACGTGTATTACGTTTATTCAACGAAGTCTATTAACATATTAATTAATTAGTCTATTAATTCCAATTTCCAATAGGAAAATCAGTTGGTTTTTATATCGTGGCAGGTCGCCACAAATAAATAAATGTTTGGGAAACATACCACAGCACAATAACCTGAGACCAACTTCATTACTCATTATTAGCTGCGTTTGTAGCCCGCGACACGAACCAGACAGATAAACAAACACAGACCGGAAGTTAATTTAGGTCCAGGCGCGTGCGCCCGATGAAACCGTCTATAGCTTCCCAAATGGTACATTTCAACATTTTTTAATAATTATTGACCCAGAGAGTCCAAAGAATTGTACTAACAGTTTGATTGACAGCAGTGGTTCTAGAGGCAAAGTGGACAATTTTTTTCAAATTTCTCATAGACCTTTCAGGCCTCCATTAACCTTGTCTAATAGGTGTTCAAAATTCATCTCTGGCGGACATGTTTTTTGAGATACACAAATGTCATTATAGATGCTTGTGGCACCGATTTTCACGTTGATAGGACAAACGGTTGCGTAGATAAGGATATTTGTTTTTTTTTCCTCTTATAGTGCCACCAAGTGGTCAAGCTCTGCTGCTTTTTTCATGTGACCTCAGAATAAGCTCTTACATACATGTTGTGAGTTTGCTCCAGATATCTCATTTCATTCAAAATTTATAGCCATTTTAGTATAGGTGGCCCTGCCCCTTTCGAGCGTTTCGTCGTTCCTTTGTGACAGAGAGTTGAAAGTTTAACTGTTTTTTGATAAGTATTGATATTCACTATCTAGAGAATCTTCCTGCAATGGTCTGGTTCCGATTGGAAGAAAAACCTATCTAACGTGTCTGGTGTGAGCCAAGAATTCCAAAGACATAAGACCCTTGAGTCTGCGACAAACGGTTTAGTTATGAGCGATTTCGCACTTTTGATCGCTTTAGCGCCCCCATTAGGCCGATTGGGACGAGACTTGGTGACATTGTAGATGGTGTGAGTACTAGGATCCCTCCAAGTTTCAAGTCTCTACGATTTACAGATTGGTCTGCCCGATCAGTTTTACGTTGAGATTGGCGATCCTTGGCCATTATATCAGTTACAATAGGGCTTCAGCGCAACATGCTTGAATCCCTAAAAAAACTTTATTCCAAACTTTCGATTAGTAGTGTATGCACAATTCATATTGTGTATATGTAAGTGTTGCAATGCTTAATATTTGAAATAACTCAAATTCATAGAAAATTTAGTGAGATTTAAGTATGAGGCAATCCTAACTTTTTTTTTTCTAATTTTCCTGAATCTGGATTTTTTTCCTTTTAACCATGTTTAAATCCATCCTCCTAAATTCTGCAGATTTTCCCCTAAAATCAAGATAAGAAAATGTGGGAAAAGCCCATAAAACACAGTCACACCCATAGGCGGAGTTTCACATTTTTGCCTGGAGGGGCACCTACCGGCAGAACGCAAGCTCAGATTTTTTTATACCACAGTCCACCATAATTTCATACATTTTAATTGTTCATAATATATATAACTTACTAATTCTACACACTAAAATAATTAGATAATATAAATAAAATTGAGAAAATGTGAAAATATATTTTTAATAATGGCTTTGGCAAAATCAATTGGCTCTGGTCTGGGGGGGCAGTGCCCCTCCCTGCCCCCCCCCAAACTCCGCCTATGGTCACACCCATCCATGGGAAACGTTTCTGTGGGTTAATATAAATCTGTCGTAAATTCACTCCAACATCAAGTCATAGCGCATTAACACATAGGCTGAGAGCTTTCAGCAATAAAACACAAAGATAGCTAAAGAAGTATGTAAACGACCTCCTGGCATATATCTAGTTTATGGATTTCATTCATCAGTGCTGTGAAAATGAAGGGCATTAACATCAACGCACACATTTGGAGGAGGATAATATACAATCACATCATGTTTTGGCCTCTCTGACCATCTCCCAAACCAATGCTCATTTTTCTGGCTCTTTGGACAAGATGTCCTATTCATCAGATGCACCATCTTCCTCCTCCCATTGCTAAAAACCTTGCACAAACGTTATTGTGAGTGTATTTGGCCTACTACACACTAACAAAACAATTATCAAAATCATCGTTCATACTGTATATCATTGATAACAAAGCATTTTTGGCTCTCTCTTTGTCTAACTCGCCCCACGTGGCTTCGGCCCTGTTCTTTCTGGCGGTCTTCTCAGAAGCTTATGTCTGTGATAAAGCTAAAGGTGACATGATAAGCTGTGCAATCATCTAGGTCTGAGGTGCCCTAATCCCCGCCTAAGCCCTGTCATAAATCCATCTGTTATCTGTGTTACTCCTCTGCTCCTGACACCGAAACACAAAGAACCCCAGCGCCGAGAAGCCTCTTGTCAAGATGCATTCTGCCTACAGATTGTGTGTGTGTGTGTGTGTGTGTGTGTGTGTGTGTGTGTCAGAGATGGCACTTTGATTTATTGTGGCGCTCTGGCCCGTGCTCCTCTGGGCCAGCAGTGTGTGTTTGTTTTCTGTTGCACAGGAGGACAGTGTTGAGCAAATGTTAGCATGCTGCACGGAGCGCTAAAGTGTTTGCATAAGCAACTCTACAGTAGCAAAAACACATAAGGAGTGTTTGTGTGTGTTGACGGGTGCACGTCCTTCATTAAAATTCCAAGGGATTCATTATTGTCATGGTGTATGGAAATTTAAATGGGATAGTTCAAGCAAAAATGACAACTCTGTCATCATTTACTCACCCTCTGGTTGTACTAAACCTGTCTGGCAGGAGAAGAACATTTGAGGAAGTGTTTTTGTCCATCCAGTGAAAGACAACACTAAATCCCATGGACCTTTTCTTTAATGTCAAATACTTAAATTTACCAGATTATTTTAGGATAAATTGTTGTCAATAACAATAGACTGTTTAAAATTCCTATCTAAATGTAAAATGGGAGCTCATAGGGCTGCAATATTATGGTAAATCATTATTGTAGATTATTGATCTTTATATTGTAATCATGATTAGTCACATCTATATAGAAAACTAAAAGTAATTCAGTGAATTGATACTTTTCATTAATTTTCGCATTTTACTTTAATCGCGACAACCATAATACATTATTTAGTTGTGCATGTTTGCCCCTTTGTCTTGAATTTTATTGTTCATTTGGAGTTTGAGTTCATGTTCAGTTTGATGGTATTTTTGACACAAGCTCTCGTTAATTTCCGACCCTGATTTTCAACATCATAAATCAAGCAAAGTTTTTTTTAAATTTTATTATTTATTATTTATTATTGATTTATAATACTATACTTTGTTATATTACTGTGGCATTAAATTACAGAAAACTAGTTAACGCTGTAGTGTGAGTGTTTTTAATACAACGCCTGAGGGAGTAACAGCAAATTTGACATCTTTCTCTTAACTGACCAACATAATCAATCTTTTTTTCTCAGTTTTTTTCCCCCTAAATTTGCTATTGTATGTTTTCTTGCAAAATGGGAGCAATTGGGAATGCAAAAATTACATTTGTTGTAGTTTCTGTTCACCATGCAGTTAATCTATCATGATTTCCTCTTCTGAGAACCTGAGAAATGTAAAAAAGATGTGTAAAAAGTCAAAACTATGAGGTATTAAGATATAAAAATGTCAAAAGTATGACAAAGAGATATTTGTGAAAAAGTAATCATGCTTATGGCATAATTATGACTTTTTATCTTATGTTTATGACTTTCGTTGTATGGACAAGACTTCAAAAAACTTTTTAGAATAACTTTTTGTGTATGTGTTTTTTTTTTTTTTTCAGAAGAAAGAAATGAGTGTATCTGGAATTTAGACTGAAATTATAAGAAAAACACCAAATGGCTTCTCGTTCAACTATGGGCCACTATTGTTTTGTTTATATAGGGTATTTGTCAAACAGGTTTGGAATGACACGAAATTTAAATTTAAAATGTTAATTTTGGGGTGGACTATGCCTTTAACCAACCCTAAAATATAATTGTCAACTGTAAAATCAGAAGAAAATGAAAGGCTGATAAAAAAACATGACGTAATTGTGACACATAGACTATTACTTATTAGTCTGCAGAAAAAAGTGCACATTGAGGAAACACAGCAGCTGCTAAAAGGGTAGGCAGAAACTCATGAGCACTCTTATGAAACCTAAAATGACAAATGGGACACCCTGTGGTCTTATATACAACAAGTTTGCCATTTGGGACAGGGCCTGCTAGTTCCAATTCAGATACACAAACCTGCTCACTCTCGAGTCTCTTATATTCATTGCAAATGCAGGACTGCAAAGGACTGCGAAAGTTTTACACTGACATTTTTATAGAGTTAGAACTGTGCTGTCTCTGGCACACGGCCCTCCCTGCAGGAAGTGGGGCCTTAAATAATCGTTCATTCTTTTTGGTGTCCTTTACATCCTTCATAGCTGTCATCCCGCCGGCTTTATTGGACAGAATTTATCACAAACTACAAAAATCTCCCCTAGAATGAGAAATATTTGATTACTTTAAAGTTGGACTGTAGCCTATATTTGAGAAAGAGGAGGGGGTGTTTGTTGTGTCACTGACAGCGTTATGCCAGCTGTGATATTCATCCACGGATTTATGGCTCTGTGTCCACTCTGTCTGTCCTCTGTGACAAATCTCCTACTTAAGCAGACAGTTTTTTGGCCTGAGCTTTTGAGGTGATTTTAATGTTAAAAGCATTTTCGTTTTTCATGAGATGACAAAACTGAACAAATGTCACCAGGAAATGGCTAAAACAGCTTTATTCAGCCTGGTAAAAAATGGTATCCAAGTAGAATACCAAACTTTTTTTAAAACAGCAACAATCGTTTTAGTGATATCCTTAATCTTAATCCAAAGCAAAACAAGGAACAAACAAAACAAACCTATCTCCATATCCTCTGGCGCCCCCTAAAGGGAAATATAGACATCTAAATTATTTCAATACGATGATTGTATCTGGAGTTTAGAATGAGACTATAAAAACACCTTATATTACATTGATTTCTCCTTTACATTTTAAATTGTAACTGTAAATTACTGTTAATACCTGGTTATTAGACAATTTTATGTCCACATGTTCAACATTTTGTTATATGGAATCCCATTTCTGCCACATGATACTGTACACACTGCCACTTAAAGTTTGGGATCAGTAAGATTTTTAATGTTTATTTTTTAAGTCAATTTATTTAAACAAAAATACAGAAAATAAGTAAATATTACGAAATATTATTGCAATTAAAAATAATAGTTTTTTATTTTAATATACTTTAAACTATAATTTATTTCTGGGCTGCAATGCTGAATTTTCATCAGCCATTAATCCAGTCTTCAGTGTCACATGATCCTTCAGAAATCATTCTGATATACTGATTCATTACTTTTATTATCAATTGTGCTGCTTAATATTTTTTTTTTAAACCTGTGATACTTTATTCATTTTTTTGATTAATACAAAGTTGAAAATATAGCATTTATTCAAAATAGAAATATTTTCTAACAATATACGTATTTACTATTACTTTTTATCAATTTAACACATCCTTGCTGAATATAAGTATTCATTTCTTTCAAAGTGACACAGAATACTGAAATAATGATGCTGAAAATTCAGATTTGCATCGCAGAATAAATTATATTTTAAAGTATATTACAGTTTTTGTTCTGTATTTTTAATCAAATAAACGCAGCCTTGATTAGCAGAAAAGTCTCCTTTGAAAAGCATTAAATATTACTGCTCCTAAACTTTTGAGCGGCAGTGTATATATTAAAAACTAAAATCTAAATAAATAAAAAATTAAATAAAAAACATAGTTTGGGAAATCATATATCTACACACAAGAAAAAAGTGATATGAGGAGGGGAAAAAAACGGATGCAGATGTGTCTTTAAAAAAGATTAACAAATAAATAACTGCCAAGATATATGGCTGTCTCACCTCTGACCTCAAGGTCAAACCAGGTCAAATGCGAACTAGTAATTGAACTAGAACCGTGATTATACAGGCGTTTCTAATCAATGTATGCGAGGTGTAGCCTGAGCGTATTCACTTTGACAGGTGATGTATCGGTCCGTCTTCAAGCGTCAGAGGACCCAGGTGTAACATTTACCCCATGAATTTTAATCTCAGAATCAAATATTTATCATCGGAGAGCAATGAATGAGAGAGCTGGTGACCTGACATGTCTTCTATCGGTTTCTCTCTCTCTCTGTCTCTCCAGATTCATCATTTGAGGTATTAATTTGTTAACCTCCCACTGGGTCATTATAAAGGAATCAAAATGAGAGAAGCTTACAACCACCCACATACGGTAATTATTCAGACTGAGAGCAAACATGTGAAAAGATTGAAGTGCACGAGCAGAAAGTCCCACTCGCTCTGGCACAGACGAGAGGAGGCGTACAATATGATTCACGTGTGTTGCAGAGCAGAGTGCGGGGGAGAGCAGAGACAGAGACAGAAAGAAAGGTCTCAATAAAAAGAGAAAAGTGCAGAGATATTGAGAAGGAGAGCGGGGTGTCGCAGCGATGATTAATTCAGCTGTGCTGTACGTACAGACAGAGCCAGACTGCTGTTTAGACAGTGGGGAATGAATGTGTTTACTCAGCATCACACTAATGCAGAACACCTCAACATTCAGTGGACATCAACAATCTATCTGTCTGTGTCTGCCTGACTACAATATAACCATTTATCTATCCATCTTACTGCCTATCTACCTATCTGTCTACCCACCTATTTACCTCATATACCTACCCATCCATGTTTGTCTACCCATTTATGTGCCCATTTATTTTGCCATTTATCATCTCACCATTTAGTCACCCATCTGTCTACCCACCTACCTAATCATTTATCTACCCATCAAACCATTTAGTCACCCATCTGTCTACCCACCTACCTAATCATTTATCTACCCATCAAACCATTTAGTCACCCATCTGTCTACCCACCTACCTAACCATTTATCTACCCATATAACCATTTATCTACCCATCTGTCTGTCTACCCACCTACCTAATCATTTATCTACCCATCAAAACATTTATCCACCCATCTGTCTACCCACCTACCTAACCATTTATCTACCCATATAACCATTTATCTACCATCTGTCTGTCTACCCACCTACCTAATCATTTATCTACCCATCAAACCATTTATCCACCCATCTGTCTACCCACCTGCCTAACCATTTATCTACCCATATAACCATTTATCTACCCATCTGTCTGTCTACCCACCTACCTAATCATTTATCTACCCATCAAACCATTTAGTCACCCATCTGTCTACCCACCTACCTAACCATTTATCTACCCATATAACCATTTATCTACCCATCTGTCTGTCTACCCACCCACCCACCTAATCATTTATCTACCCATCGAACCATTTATCCCGCCATCTGTCTGTCTATCACCTACCTAATCATTTATCTACCCATCAAACCATTTATCCACCCATCTGTCTACCCACCTACCTAATCATTTATCTACCCATATAACCATTTATCTACCTATCTGTCTGTCTACCCACCTACCTAAGCATTTATCTACCCATCGAACCATTTATCCGCCCATCTGTCTGTCTATCCACCTACCTAATCATTTATCTACCCATATAACCATTTATCTACCCATCTGTCTATCTACCCACCTACCTAATCATTTATCTACCCATATATACATTTATCTACCATCTATCTATCTACCCACCTACCTAATCATTTATCTACCCATATAACCATTTATCTACCCATCTGTCTGTCTACCCACCAAGCTAATCATTTATCTACCCATATACCCATTTATCTACCCATCTGTCTGTCTACCATCCATCCATGTTTGTATGTTTTTCTGTTTACCCATCTACCTAATCATTTATCTACCTACCTAACCATTTATCTACCCATCTATCTACCCTACCATTCATCCATGTCTCTACGTCTACCCATCTACCCACCTACCTAACCATTTATCTACTTATCTACCATAGAACCATTTATCTACCCACCTACCTAACCATTTACCTACCATCTACCTACCTACCATCTATCATCTATGTTTGTATGCTTGTCTGTCTACCCATCTACCCACCTACCCAACCATTTATCTCCCCATCTACCCATATAACCGTTTATCTACCCATCTAACCATTTAGCTACCCATATAACCATCTACCATCTATCTACCTATCAACATCCATCTATGTCTGTGTTTGTCTGTCTACCCATCTACCCATGTAACATGCATCTACCCATCTACACATATAAACATTTATCTATCCACCTACCTAACCATTTAACTACCATCTACCCATGTTTAACTACCCATCTAACCATTTATCTACCCATCTACCAATATAAGCATTTATCTACCCATATAACCGTTTATCTACCCACCAACCAAACATGTATTTATCTTCTATCTACCTACATTCCATCCATGTCTGTATGTTTGTCTGTCTACCCATCTACCCACCTACCTAACCCTTTATCTACCATCTACCTATATAATAATTTATCTACCCATATAACTGTTTATCTACCCACCTACCTAACCATTTATCTACCCATCTATCTACCTACCTTCCATCCATCTATGTTTGTATGTTTGTCTGTCTACCCATCTATCCACCTACCTAACCATTTATCTACCCGTCCATCCCTATAAAGTTTATTTATTTGTCTAACCATTTAGCTACCCATCTATCTACCTACCATCCATGTCTGTGTGTTTGTTTGTTTACTCATCTACTCACCTACCTCATCATCTATTTACCTATCCATCTATCCATGAAAACATCTTACTAAATAAAAAATACTAACAAAGAAAATTACTTTGTCATGCTCTTGAGAGTACAGTTAGGGAATATATGATAAAATACAGAAAAAAAAGCCACAGGGTTGCTTAGATATTAAGCCTGGTTGCAATTTCCTGGAAATACAGTATAAATGATTTATTAGTCGACAGAAATAGAACTTGCTCACAACAGACAGCTTGCACCTTGCATGAGATGTTTTCTAAATTTACACATTCCGCGTCTCACGATTTTATCAGATATGCAGCATTTAGACAGAAATGCACCCTGAGGCAGTTTCACATGACAAAACCTAATTCTCTAATTCACAATTAATAGTGTGTTACACTCAAAGACACACATACTAGCAAGATCACCTAAATATATGATCTTTACATTAACTCTCCCCCTTGACGGTTAGATTCTTGTATTGAGATGTTTTCTAGGTCACGGAAGCTGTGCATGTTAATTTGTTCTTTTGCTCAGAGGGGAAAATTGTCATTCTCACCACTAAATGGGTCATGGTAAAGAGGTTTAGCTAATCCACACACTGCACAATAAACAACTTCCCCTATAAACATATTTGGTAGCTTGAGATAAGGCACAAATTGATGTCAACCACCTCAAGTTGTCTAAATCGTACATATAATCAAGTAATACCATCAGATAAAGCATTTAATCTCAAATATCTGAACAAATGATTTATAATACATGACATGTGATGACATGCACCAGTTTACAAATATTAGTCAAAAAAGGGACAAAAAAATCAATAGCACAGCAAAGCAAAGCAACAAAGAGTAGAGCAGAACAGAGCTACCCTTTGACCTTTAGAGTGTTTTTAAATGGACTTCGTTCTGTATTACACCCAGGATGTTGATTTACGCCATTCGCAACAACGTCAGTTATACTTGAGGCGAAATGTACACAAAGATACAAATACTAGCATATGCACAAGTTCTCACACGGGATGTGTAATTGCTTGTTATGCTCAGAGGAAACAGTGTTAGATCACTTTGCACCACGTTTGTGGTTGGGACGTGCCTTGTAAGCATTATAATATCGGTAATATTGGTTTTCCTGTCCTCTTTTTACATGGTTACTGTCCTCATTCGAAGGTTGCCTCTGATTTGTGAATCTATGATACATGTGCAACCGATCTTATCGCTTACTAGTATATAAGGCCCCTGCACTGCCATAGCAAACATCTCTGTCTGACTGTGTGACTGAAACACGCTTCATAATGTCTCTGATCACCATCACTCTCATCAGCAGCATTCTTCTGATCCTGTTTCCTCACACTTCAGCGGCATGTAAGTTTCTTATGGTCATTACTGTGAATTTAGCAGATTTTTTTCTGTTATTTTAATAGGTACTATGTAGTAAATGCAATAAACTGAGCTAGTTTAGGTGGGTCTATGATTATGATTGTAAGAAAAATGTTGTGTTTGATGTCAGATGGGCCGATGAATTATGCCTGTTGTGTGAAATACACTCGAAATCCTCTGCCCTTTGGAGCGATCACAGGCTTCATGGAGCAAAAGTCCACCGAGGTGTGTCGCATAGGCGCCATCATGTGAGTCACTGTAATCTGACCGCAGGAATGAGTCAGGGTTCACACATGTACCCACACAATGTGGTTACACCAAAAATAGACACATTTAACCATACATTTAAATATGAGGGAGGACAAATCCCACTGCATTAACACAGGACAGGTGAGGTGGGGTACAAAAGTCTGATACTACACTGTTAAATCTGTGACTTCATCTAATAATAATAATAAAAAAAAATTATAATTTAAAAAATCAAAAAGTATACTATTAGATAGGGCTGTGCAATTAATCAAAATTCATTTTTGATTTTGAAAAAACAATAATCGAGATAAAACGATTATTACTCCCGATTCTGCCCCCTTTGTGCAATTTCGCTTCTCTATAAAAGCCCAATTTTACATGCAAATCAGTAAAATCATGTAACGTGACTTGCATAAAATGAGACGTGCTTGATTTATTAATGTTGTGTTTTTAAAAGCAGGAAGGAGAATTTGCGCTGTTCTCAGTATGCGTTCAGAGACGGAGCAGATGCATACCTAAACGGTCCAATACATGCAAATATGTGTCTTTTCGTGATTATTCGTGTAAACCTTCATCAGTTATATGTCAAATTAACATATAACATTAAATTTGCTTTTTTTTTTTTTTTTTATTGCTGTCTTTAAATTAATCAATTATATAAAGCTCCGGACCCACTCATAATCGTGTTAAATAATTGTGATTACAATATTGACTAAAATAATCGGGATCATGATTTTTGCCAAATAGACAAATAGATGTTCTAGCTGCAGTTAAAACAAATAATGTTCTTTAAATAATTTTCAAATCATGCTAGAGAACATGATCATCAAGTTTTATACAAACTTTTGAAGTTTATGCAGTTCAGGTGCTACTACCAGTGAAGCAAATAGGGGGGAAAAAATACATATTTTTTTCTTTTTTTGTTAATTGTCATTTTAAAAAACGCAATAAAAAACACAAATTGTTATGTTGAGAATTAAAACGAAACAAATAATTAAAACCACTAAATAAACATTACATAAATATATAATTCACTGCTGCTCAAATGGTCCGGGTCGTTAGGTTAGGTCTTATGCTTACCAATGCTGAACTTAATCAAAAAATACAGTAAAACAGTAACATTGTGAAATATTATAACAATTTAAAATACACTTTCTTTTTAAATGTATTTTTGAATATAATTTAGCCCTGGCAAAGTTGAATTTTCAGCCATTATTTTTAGCCATTTTTTAGTGTCACATGAAAACATTTTTTTCTGGATTCTCTGCTAAACAGACAGTTCAAAATAAGAGCATACATTTTTTTATTTTATTCTTTCATTTTGATCAATTTAATGCATGCTTGCTAAATAAAAGTATTCATTTCTTCTTTTTAAAATTTTACTTAGCTCATAATCTTGAATGGCAGTGTGTATTATATAATCATTATTTTTTTTAATTAATTTAAAATCAGACTTTTGGTCCCCACTATATTTATACCAATGAAGAGACAACTGCCTGTGATGTCCAATAATAATCACAATAAGCAGTCTTCAGAAGAAAGTTTTCCATCACTGCTTTCTAAAATCATCTTTCTCTTCAAGCTTTCTCACCAAGAACAACAAGAAGGTATGTGCGAGCATTAAGGATCAGTGGGTGAGAGCAGCACTTGCACGTCTGAGGTAAGAAGAAAGCGTGTGACATTTAAAACAAGTCATCTCAAATTTGTTGCAAACATAGTGTGGCGATGTACAAGATGTTCACACTGAGCAGTAAATAATGTGACAAACTGGAATACTTATTGACTTTTTTTTTTTGAGATGGCCAAAATAACAAATAACTTTGATTTATATTTTCTTTGTAGGTCCAAATTAGCAAAATTGACAGAACGGAGAAATGAGCATCTCACCACTGCTGAACTGACCACCATAAGCCCATAAAGCTCTTGCAAATAATGCATTAAACATAAGATACGATGGCAGATTTCATTAATTACTGATGGTTATCCTCATACGTCATGCTTTAAATTCTATTCTAACTATACCTAAGAATTAAAAAAATGTTTTTTACATAACTATATTTTCCTACTTACAGTATGTGTAATAATGATAAAACACATTAAAACTGAAATAAAAAACTACTTTTCTTGTTTACTACTTACTTTAAAAGACAATTTGGGAGAGAAGAATTAACAGAACAGTCATTACTTTACAAAATCACCACTGTCTACTTTAGAACAAATCATAGCATATCTGTAAAAAGGTGTTCGCTTCGGATAAATCTGAGACTAAATTCATAATCTCATCTCTGTCCTGTTCAATCCCGGGAGGCCTGGGTACAGGTGTTTCAATGTTAATATTGTTCATCAGCTAAAAGCAAGAGACAGAGTAAAAAAGATATGAGACACACATCTAACAAACAACAACTATGTTCTCCTAACTTCTGATTTGCACTCTGTAAGTTATAATGAGAAAAACTAACTCTTTCATAATGAAAAAGAAGTCCTGACGGTATTGTTTCAGTTCTAACCTGAAGATACTCCTCAAAGTTGATGGCGTTGTACTGACCAGTGTCTACACTTTCAAACATCATTCTGCGCTGCTCAGGAGAACTGGCATCCTGAAAGACGTCAAGCATCTCATTGCTGCTCCAGAGTGCATGATCGGAGAGTTAAGAAAAAAAAAGAGAACAAGAGAGTGAGAGAGATTATTAATATTCACTGTATTTTAACAATCTGGGCTATTAGTGATTTGTGTGGGATTAACTGTTGTGGTGTTAGAGAGTGCTGCCACCTAGAGCTGAAATCATGGCAGTTGTGTCTAGGTTTACCTTTAAAAAATGCATCGGTGGGAAACTATCACTTACAAAATAGTGTAGTGAAGAAGATAGCCTTGATCTCTGACAAAAAACTCAAACTGATATCTAAGGTTCAAGATGTCTTTAGATGTCCACTGAGGGTATTTCTTCTTCAGCTTTTCAACCACTTCACTCCAGTGTTGTCTATATTCTGAAAAAAGAAAAAAAGAATTTTCTGAAAAAGGTGAACCATGATCAACACTTACACGAAATTCTTGACATACTTTGGTTTTGTGAAATAAAAAATTTTCTATAAAATAGAAATAGCTGCTTTTAGGTAACTGCTGGCAAACTTTTTTAAGCAATTGTAATACTCATACCGTAAAACATGGTCATTTCCTTTTTGGAGCGCATATTCTGCCGATGCATGGTTTCAGAGAGCTCCACATTAAGTGAATGGGATTCAGCATAAACATCGTCTTTATCAGCTGTAATATTAATTAGATAAACATGTAAGTCATCAAATGAGAAATATACTCATATAGAATAATAAGTAAATATACTCATACGTTTCTGTAAGCTTACTAACAGTGCACTTACACTAAACTGGTCTAACGTTACTGTTCATATTACTATTAAGTATTATTAGTATGAACTCGTGGTTTACAAACAAGAAAAATAACACATTAGGGTACAAACGTTAGCTTAAATTAATGAACTAAATATTTACAACAGTAAAAAAAGTTCGTCTTTCCATCACAGGATATTGAACGTGAGTATCAACGGTCAATTCAGTAACGTATCTCCTGTCACTGACCCTCTAATGGCGCTGAATCGGGAAGATCGAATATATCAGGCGGTTTCGCCAGCGGAAAAGCAAGAAATGACCCCATTCTCGGCTGTTTGTGGTCAATCTGTCAAAATGTTTGTTGGTTGTTTGATTTCAGAAACCACAGCGAGTGAATAGGCTACGTATAAATCTGAGAGAAAGTATTTCGAAATAGCGTCCTAGTAACTGCGCGCGCACGTCAAACACGTGACCATGTCCAAGACCAAGAGAATGAGAAGTGTTTACAGTGCTTTGATTAACTGTACATGTAAATTTGTGCGTTTAGGTAATAACGAATGACTCATTATCAAAATTTCATTTCTAGAAATGACAAGCAAAGATGTGTGAAATGAGGACAAAGGAAGAAACCAAAAATCTACCACCAAGTTTTTAGAAATGCATTCATAAGGGTTTCATAGTGAATATAACATAACATATAACATGTTTATATTATTTTCTATCAAATAGATAACAAACTAAATTAATACAGGATTTAGGGTGACCTTAAAATAACACTTTAGAGCAGCAAAGTTAATATAAGCACAATAAAAACAAAACGTGTAGTGTAAAGCAACAAATTGGAATGAATGAATGAATGAATGAATGAATAAATAAATAAATAAATAAATAAATAGACGAACAATTACTATAAAACTATTATTGATTAATCATGAGTAAATTAAATACATAATATAGGCCTACATAATTTAGGCCCACCAGAACTCATTATTACAAGTAAACTAAAACATTTTCAATGACATCTTCAAAGACATCTTCAAAGTGGTTAATGAACCGGAAGTCTCGCACCCATTGGCTTACTTCCGCATTGAAGAATGAGAAAAATAAGCAGTAAATTCAAATTATCACAACTCCTTAATCTCAAGATCTCAACGGAGTAAACACTGCAACAGCGTGGAGCAGAATTCAGCCATAATTAAGTGTTAGCAACAAGCTTTAAGCATACAGAAGAACAGGAGAACTTAACTTTTCTCTAACGGAGCATATTCCGAGATCATGGACTGTTTTCCAAAAAAAGCTGGCATTTATTTGGCTTCATGGCAGATATGGTGAATACTGATACGGACAAATCAATTAATTTGGTACAAATAGTAGCAGGATTCTCTTGTAAGTTGCAGAGGTTATTGTTTTTACCTATTCAACAGGAAGGTGTCAGAGAATTAAAGCTACTTTGAATTGTACCTATTGGTTATGCCTAAAAAAATTAATCAGCTGACTGTCATTGGGTTGTGCTGCTCTGACAGCACAGACAAATGCAGTGTTACTGAACTTAATGTTTTCTGTATTAAAGGATATTATAAAATTAGTGTTAAAAACAGTTAAGAATCATTTTAATCTATTTTACAAGTCTAAAATTAATTAGCCTAATACAGATAATCTTACAACACCTTTATCACAAATCATATAAGGATACTTTATATACTGGATATTTATCTAGTATTTGACCCAATAAGTAATACAAGGAATGCCAATGAAAGACTTTAGGTCATCTTCTTTATTTGAGCACCATTCTTCTTTGTACAGAGTTGTGCACAATTTTCATGGCATAAATATAGATTATAACGAACAGGAACTGAAGGTTTGTCAATTCATGCAGTATAGTCATCAAGTTATTACAGCTCCAAATTTTTGGAAAGCCAAATAAATATTGATGAATAAATACATCTGTTTATGCATTCTTATACATTGATAAATTACAGTGTAATAAATATAACTGAGATATTCTTTAAAAAATTAATAAAAAAATAGTTTTGCATTCTAAGCAGATGTAGAATTGTATGGAGAGCCTGTAGAGAGGGGTGTGGAGTCTGTGCTGTTTATCTTTATCGCCCATCTAAACAAAAAAGAACAAATTGGCACTTTAGTATTTTATGTCCATACTTTCTGATCAGACAGTCTTTATGTTGTCAATTTTTTTTTTTTTAATATGTCATGTCTCCTGCATCAGTGTACATTCATCAGTGACTTACTCTTGAAGTTGAATTTTTTTGAGCTCCTGGATTTTTTGCTTCACCCAGCTCTCCTTCCAGTGGCTGCATCTCTGGCCCTCAGTTGTGAAGAAACTGTTTGCCAAAAAGGTAGAGAGATTTAGAAATGACATATTTTTGAACAGACAGCAGATATTGTTTATCTAACAAAAATTGCTTACATGACTGCATTGATACAAGGAGGATTGCTTTTCTGAAGTCGGAATCCTGTTATAGGTAACGTGATTTCCTTGGTTGAGACGGTTGTGCAGCAATCAATGGGTTTGACTTGTCCATCTAATGAATAGAGAAGTTTGATTAGATGATGTTCTGTAAAACAGACAGCACAGATAAATATTAAAGTAAAATATTTAAGATACTTACTTGTGCCCATGATCACCACTGACATAATGACTGCAATGGTAGCAAGACTCATCATCATCTTCTGGTTGAGCTGCATGTTGTGTTCTTTGCTGAGGTCCTGGAT
Organism: Garra rufa; assembly: GCF_049309525.1. Lineage (NCBI taxonomy): Eukaryota > Metazoa > Chordata > Actinopteri > Cypriniformes > Cyprinidae > Garra > Garra rufa. Next base: position 17,245,862 of record NC_133370.1, read on the forward strand.
CTTCAGAATCTTTGTCGATGCAAAGTTAAAGATGTTCACTGACACCTCACTCATACTGGCCCTTTTTATATTTTCAAACAGAGGAACTAACTGTCGTATTTACCACAGAAATTGCATACATCGTCATGACGCTTTCTGGAGACAGTAATGCTTACTTGGTGCTTTTATTCCGGATATTTGATGGTGCAACTGTTTGCTTAAGAAATGGATTAAAGGAAAGACCCTCAGTCAATGATGCAGTCATTTTTCCAGAGAAAAGAAAGTTTGAGGATGTACTTCGGTCATGTGAACAGCCTGACTTCATTGAGGGCAATGAATCATGGATATTGCAAGTTGTTTAGTCACCAAATGCAACAAGGAGCCAACATAAGAAGAACAAATGTATATCAGTGAATTTAGCTAACATGCAGCCTTATATATTACTGTAGTTATGCTTTTGCTTTCATACCTTCTAAACAATGCTGTCTGGATTTTAATGTCTTTCCAGGTCGGAAAATAAATAAATATACACAGTATTACACCTCAAAGTGGCTGGAATGAACTGTAAATTCCTTTACCACATCATAAATCTTTGCAGATAACTGGCTTTAAATAATCCATTTGATTGCCATTAGTTACAGTGAAATATTTATACCACTCATTTAGAAATATTATTTTTGTGTGTGATTTATAGTCCATATTGTATAAACTCGCAACTGCATATCACAAATATTTTTTTTTAATCTTATAAACTCAGTTTAAGATTGTGAATTGTGAATTCTGAACATAACAATACAGATATAAATGCATGAAGTAAATCTTAGGGCCTTCTTTATGTCACTATCAGAGTGCTAACAGAACTGCAAAGGAATCGAATCTTTACATTTAAAGGAATATGTATAATGCCACAGTTCAGAGCAAATCTACAGATGTCTTTTGGAAAGTGTTTACTGCATCAAAGATAAAGTCCAGCTGCTGGAAAGAAATTATAAAAATTACTTTTATTTAGTAAAGGTGCTTTAATCAGAAAGTGATCAGAAAGTGCTGTTCTTTTGAACTTTCTATTCATCCAAGAAACCTAAACCTGAAACTTTCTACCCAGCTGTTTTCAACATAATAATAATAATAATAATAATAATAATAATAATAATAATAATAAATTTTTGAGCAGCAAATCAGAATATTAGAATGATTTCCAAAGACTGGAGTAATTTTGCTAAAAATTCAGTTTAGTAATCACAGGAATAAATTACATTTGAAAATATATTAAAATAGAAAACAGTTATTTTAAATATTAAAATATTTTAAATGTTTTACTGTTTTTTCTGTACTTTGAATCAAAATAAATGCAGGCTTGGTGAGCAAAGGAGACTTTAAAAAAAAATCAAAACTTTTGACTGGTAGTGTATTAATGATATGCCATTTAGTAGCTCTGTAAGAAATTAATAGCTTTAGATATTTCTGTATCAGCTCATTAGAGTAGAGATGACCTTCAAGGTTGTGTTATTAATATAATCTGAAGATACTCCTGAAAGTTGCTAGCATACCAATGAGTGTCACTGTCAAACATGCTCCGCACTGCTCAGGAAAAGCATTATCCTGAATGAGGTTAAGCGCCTCATTACAGAGTTTTACAGGACGAGTATTAAAGTGAAAGAGAGACTATTTAAGCTTAATGTATTAAACAGATGTTTGAGTCACTAGATGAGAATGACAGCTTGTAATATTAGAGAGTGCTGCCACCTAGAGGTGAAACAGATAAAACACATGAGAAAGCCTTTAAAGGTCCACTGAAGTGCCTTGAAACAAGCAGCGTTATTCTATGTGGTGACGTACTTTTAACTGAAACAAAAACATATCGCCCAGCCCCGCCCACTTCTTTTGAATAGCCAATAGCGTTCCATTTATATCTGCTCGGGCCAGAGCCGTTGAGCTCGGTAAAGCTGCATTTGTAAGCTTATGACAACCACAGACTACTAAATTACCCCACAGATTCAATATGAAACTCTTTCCAAAACAAAATAGTGATCATAATCATGCTGAGGCTGTGTAGTTTAATACCTGCCGACCGCACATATGAGCGCATATGATCTGCTCCGTGTTATTGCGTTTCTGTGTAGGGGGCAGGACACTACGGACTCTAGAGAGCATTTGATTGGACAGAACGTTTGATGAGAAACTGAAGTGCACGGTGATATCATCAAAATCGTTGATTCATATCGGTGGAAGTGACCAGACTGTAAGTTTTGAATGCCCATATCTTGTAAACCCGAATTTTGTCGTTGTTTTGAAGCACACTAGCTTATAGATAATCTTAAGGCTAATATATTCATACTAAAAGCCAAAAAACTTTAATTTTGATTTCAGGGGGACTTTAACTTTTCAACCGTGCCACAATTTTGAGCATAATCTAAAACGTAAACGGATGTCTCGTGCTCAGTGAGTAGGGAGCAATGAACACTGTGTAGGGACATGTCACTCAGAACACAATTCATGCATGGAGGTCTCTTTTAACGAGCTGGTTGTCTGAATGTGTTAATTATATGCAAAATATGCAGAGTACGCAAGGAGCACTGATGTAAAAGATGTCATCAAAATCATTCAGTATGTAACTAAAAGTATTAATAATAACTGCTAATGTGTCATTCTAATAATTAGTCTACAGATTTATTTATTTATTCTGCCAATTTAGGCGATCAAAGTGTAAGCTTCTCCTGATCACTCAGCAATGTAACGACAAGCACAACTTCAGTTTATTTACCACTTTATTTGAGCACAATTTGTCATCAGCTTTGAATTTAGATTGTAACAGATAGGAACATAAGAACTGTAACAGTACATTAAATAAATGGCTTTCGTCAGTAAAATTCCAAATAAATATTGATGAATAAATACATAAATTCTTCATTCAATAAGTTACATCTCAATAATTAACATTAAGCATACACAGCTTTCTTAAACTTTCTTAAAAGTAAACAGTTTCAGCAGAACGATGATCAGTCCCAGCATCTTTTGAGTTTTTAAGGGGATGAGGTAGAGAGAGGTGTAGAGACAGTGCTGTTCATCTTTTCTAATCTAAAAAAAAGACAACAAAAAAGCATTATTGTATTGAAAAAATCTGTTTTATCGGACACTTTTTTTTACGATATCTTGCACTGTAATTTTCAGTCTTACCCTTGAAGTTTTGAGAACTCCCGGACTTTTTGTCTCACCCAGCCCTGCCTCCAGTGGCTGCATCTCGGACCCTCAGATGTGAAGAAACTGTTTGTCAGGAAAGGTATTGAGATTTAGAAACAGCATTTATTTACAGACAAAATCAATATTATTTATCTAACAGAGAATACTTACATGACTGCATTGACACAAGGAGGATTTCTTTTCTGAAGTTTGAATCCTGTTATGGGTAATGTGATTTCCTTGGTGGAGACGGTTGTGCAGCATTCAACAGGCTTGTTTTGTCCATCTAGTGAATAGTGAGGTATGTTTAGATGATTTTCTGAAGGTCAGATAGCATATATATTCTGAAGAAAAACATTATAGATACTTACTTGTGCCCATGATCATCACTGACATAATGACAGCAATGGTAGCAAGACTCATCATCATCTTCTGGTTGAGCTGCATGTTGTGTTTTTTGCTGAGGTCTTGGATCTTCAGAATCTTCTGTCAATGCAAAGTCAGAGATGCTCACTGACACCTCACTAACTCCATCCCATTTTATATCTTCAAAAGGAGGAACTGTCTGTCACACGTTTTACAGTGGATTTGCCATATGTCATTTTTTTTTTTTTTTTATAAACGCTTTCTGGAAAAAAAAAAAAAACCTTCCACATTTGTGCTTACTCTGTGGTTTTGGTCTGGATATTTTATGATGCAATCCTTTGCTTAAGCAATGAATGAAAGTAAAGACTCTCAATCAGTGATGGAATATTGGATTGCAGCTTTTGCTTTTTACTTTTAGGCAAGTATATCTTTGTTGTGTCACATGTACTACTCCACTGATTTTTGATTTAACAATGAATAAATACAAAAATGAATAAACAGGTTTTACTTATTTCTGTAGACTCATAATTGGGACATTCTAGCAGATGCTTCCGGTGACCGGAGGACAGCATCAGGGCAGAAAAGAGGAAGGATGTGAAAGCTCCAAAGGAACTACAGTATCACATCAATGTTCAGTAAGTAAGAGAGAACCAGTCAAATCATGACTGTATTGGGTGGGATATTCACCCCTATATTTTCCATTCTGGCCTCCATAAACTAAGTCAAGAGCAGTGTATGAGAGCAGTGCCTTTCCACTTGCTTAGATGTTTTAAACTTTATGTACCATATTATACAACTATATTACATACCGTATTAGACAAATGTCATCCAGTGTACTGTGCATAGCCCTATGAAATGATCACAGTGCTAAATCAGAGATAAAACAGTTACCGAAACTACTGTTTGCTTTAAATTTTAAACAGTGTATCCCTTTTTTAAAGGATTAGTTCTGTTCCAGAGCTAAAATTTCCTTATAATTTACCCCTATGTCCTCCAAAATGTTCATGTCTTTCTTTCTTCAGTTAAAAATAAATTGCAGATTGAAAATGCTGTCACGCCCTTTGACTGTTTGTCTTGGTTTTTCCCAGTTTTTCCCCCCTTTGGACTGTCTGTTTGGTTTCTCCCATGCCCATTTTTGGTCTTCCTGCTCGTTTGTGTGATCCTCTCCACCTGTTGTTGCAATTATCTCCCCTTAATAATTTTGTTTGATTTCTCTGTTTCTTTGTCCAGCTACAAATTTACACCTGTGTTCCTCAGTTGTGCGTGTGTTCTCCTGCGATTCCTGTATGTTTGTCACACTACCTGGGGTTTTATTAAAGACTTTTTTAATGTACTCTACATCGTGTTGCCAGTTCCTGCATGCACCGTGACAAATGCAGATTTTTGAGTAAAACATTCCAGGATTTTTCGCTCTATAGTGGATTTCAATGGGGACCAACAGGTTAGAGGTCCAAATTGCATTTCCAATGCAGCTTCAAAGAGCTCTACAAAATCCCAGCCTAGGAATAAGGGTGTTATTATCGAAAAGATCAGTCATTTTTTAAAAAAAATACAATTTATATACTTTTTAACCGCAAATGCTAGTCTTGCACTAGCTCAACCTCACACATTATGTGATTACGTACATGTGACGTACGGAATCACAGTTTGTTAGAGTAAAAGTTAGAGTAAAAAATTATATTTTAGAGTAAAAAATAATATTTTAGAGTTAGAGTAAAAAATAAGAAGTACAGTATATACATTTGAATTATAATAATTATTTTATTTTTTTTAGAAAATGACTGATGGTTTCACTAGATAAGATATTCCATGACTGTAGAGCCCTTTCAAGCTGCATTGAAACTGCAATTTAGACTTTCAACATAACGAAAAATCTTAATTTTCTTTTCGACTGAAGAAAAAAGACATGAACATCCTGGATGACATGGGGGTGAGTAAATTATCAGTAAATTTTTATTCTGAAAATGAACTAATCCTTTAGCGTAATTGGACTTGGTTAGATATTTTACCCTCAAATGCAATAAGATTCACACAGTTTAAGTCCCCAGATATTTTCCCACTCTAATATGTAGCATTTCTATAAATATTACATTTTGCTTGAGATTTGTAATAGGAAGTAGGTTTTTTTTTTTCATTTACTCTGCACTGACAAAAAACCACATCAAAGTTGCACAAGACTTCCAGTCACTCACATTACATTGATACTACTCCTCACGTGACCCAAAATCATGTCATGTCTTCATTTGAGCTCATTGTGTAAAGTGTTTCTTGAGATTTAGAATCATCTTCATGGGCACATTACTTCTTGGCTCACTATAAGCAAACCTTTTTTAGTTACAGAGTTCATAAAATGTATAACTGACTCTGAATTCTGATTGACCTGTTTGTTATACATTGGCTTCTCTGATCACATTACCACTGCCAGCATTTTATAATAGCAACAAGCTACTGGAGTCTGTGTGTTAAATTGACTTTACAAGGTAGTAAAACAAATAATGTATCCATAGTTAAATTGCTGTAATGAATGGCCTTGTGTGGCTTATTGCTTGCTGTGTATATCTATGGTATATTTAAGTGATTTACTGTTTATTTTAATTGTACTTTTTTACACTATTTCTACTCAATGTAGTTATTATTCACGTATCATCATTGTGATAGTCCAGTCCCTTGGAAAAAAAAGGAAAACACAAGACACTACTTCCACTTGTGCATCCAAGCCGTAGATTCATTCATCAAAAAAGAGGATGCGATACTTTATCTGTCTGCCTTTTTAGACTTCATTGGGAAAATGGTAGACCAATGTCGGAAAATCCAGGATGTAAATAGATTTCTGTTACTATATGTGACCTAGTGACCACAAAACCAGTCATAAGGGTTTTTTTTTTTTAATTTGAAAGTTGAATAAGACAATATTGGCCGAGATACAACTATTTGAAAATCTGGAATCTAAGGGTGAAAAAAAAAATCAAAATACTGAGAAAATCGCCTTCAAAGTTGTCCAAATGACGTTCTTAGCTTTTGATATATTTACGGTAGGAAATTTACAAACTATCTTCATCAAACATGATCTTTACTTAATATCCTAATGATTTTTGTATTGTATTATATGTACATATAGGTTCTCTTTTTTTTCTTTTTCAAAATGTCTAACAAATTTATATTCTGATTCTGAGAACTCACATCAATGTATATCTACAAATTAGACATTACTGGTATACCAACATCTTAACCAATAGCTTTTAAAAGTTATTTAGCATGTGAAGGAAATCTGTTGCGTGATTGTCCTCTGATTTTTAGTCTCGTTGGAGACCATGTGCCTCACATACCTTTGCATGAATTGATGCAACAGTATTGTTCAGCAACACAATGTTTCCGGCACGCCAAATCAGGCCACTAGGCTCTTCTGACCTAGAAAAAAGATTTATCTTTCTAGTTTCACTTGCTAGGTGTCGCCATTGTGTTTCTACCTGAAAACATAAGTATCTATTGGATACTGAATGCTTCTTGTCACAGTGAAAACATCTTTTTTCTGTGGTGGCTTAAAAAGCCTTATCAAGATTGATGTTTGAAATGTGCTTTAAAATTTGGGTTCACAAGTTTGACCTCCAAAGGAGTGTTACACGATGGGAAATGTGGTTTAAACAAAAACTTCCACTTTCACCCCCATATCAACCTACATTTCTCATGTCTTTCCTGTGCACTGTCATGAATTGAGATTTGCAAATAACGAATAATTCAAAAGGATGCTGCATACGGTCAGTTTTTAAGATATTTAACTGACCTGCCTTTACAGTATGTCTATCTTCCTTTTTTGGCTTCCCTTTTCACTTAGATTCTTCCGTTTGGAAACCCCATTAACTCAAAATCTTTACAGAATATTCTCTAAAATTATTATTAGATTGAGTGGTTTTTGTATGAGGTTGTTCTTTCCTAACTGCTTCGTGTACAAGAAGCAAATCTTGGTTTGTATTACTTTCAACATTTTAATAAGTTAAAAGGTTAAATGTTTAAATAAAATGTCAAACAAACAAGAGACACAGATTGAGAGAAAAAAAAGGCTTTACTTTTTCATGAACCTTTATATTGAGCCACAAAGATCTGATATGTTGCCTATAGTCACAACTGCAACAAGGTACAGACCCCTAGTTTGTGGTTGGAGAAAAAGAGCAGGCCGCCATGACCTAGAAAATCAGGAAATGCATCACCCAGACTCAGTAGTAAAGACACTATTAACTATTTGAAATACTGATTGTTTAATGTTCTGCTTTCAAACTATGATAGATAATTAAATACCAAAATATTTGATTCACATCTGGGTCATACATTATCAATTTGTTAGATCTTTTGTTTCACTTCCACTAAACAGGTATCTTGGCTAGTCATTGTCGATTTGTGACATTTGAACAGTCTTTACCTTGATCAGCAGTAATTTTGTTTGGTATTACACTAGTATTACTAGATACTAGTATATCTTGGCTATTTAATAATTTCTTGTCCCTAAATGAAGAAAAAACGGAGGTGATAGTTTTCGGTCCATCAGACAATATGAAGGCCTCTGATTTTGACCTAGGACCTTTATCTGCTTTTAGGTCCTCACAGGTACGGAATTTGGGTGTCTTGCTGGATGACTCGCTAAAATTTGACAAACAAATTTCCACCGTGATTGGATCCAGTTTTTATCAGCTTCGCACACTTTCAAAAATTAAACATTTTCTCACCGATAAGACACTGGAGATGGCCATTCACGCTTTTATTACGTCGCGTCTGGACTATTGTAACTCTTTGTGTTGTGGCATCTCTAAATCGCAAATTGCCCGTCTTCAATTGGTCCAGAACACAGCTGCTAAATTTCTTTTAAAAAAGAAAAAATGGGATCATGTCACTCCGCTTTTGAAGGATCTTCACTGGCTGCCTGTCCAATTCAGAATACACTTCAAAATTGTATTATTTGTTTTTAAATCGTTGCATCACCAAGCACCCACTTACCTATCCAAACTGCTCCACCAGTATACCCCTTTGAGAAGTCTGAGATCCTGCGGCCAGAATATCCTTTTAATTCCACACTCTAGACTAAAGCGCAGAGGTGACCGGGCCTTTTCAGTAATTGGGCCTCGTCTTTGGAATGACTTGCCAGTTGAGATCAGAACGGCTCCTAATCTGACTATTTTTAAATCACTTTTAAAAACTCATTTGTTTTCAATGGCCTATTTGGTCTTATTTTGTTTACTCCTTTACTTAATTATGTGTCTTGTTTCCTTTTGTAAATGTTTCTTGTGGATGTTTCTAAGTGTAAAGCACTTTGGTCAGTCTTGTGGCTGTTGGAAATGTGCTATATAAATAAAGTAAACTTGAAACTTGAACTATTATTTAGCCTATGATGTTAAAGTGCAGCCGTGCCCATGTTTGGAAACACCTTTGGTTTTTTAATGGGTATTAACTAAAGACGAGCTTAAAGAGACAGTGTCTTTTTGGTCCAATAACTGGGATGACTGGGAGGAAAATTTTGTTTTTCTGCTATTCTGCTGCTGTGGTTTACGATCTTCTCAACCACAAGGGTTACCAGGGGTTTGTCAGAAATACAGATTTATTGCTGGCTACTGGTGGTGATAATGATACTAGTAATAACTTAATGGCGATTCATTTCAAAATACTGAAACATTAATATCCTGCTTTTTTCCCAATAGATAGTGTTGTTCTAAGCTTAAAGTTGATATGATTCTTTAGGGACTTAATGAGAAGAGAAGTCTATAACATACTTTGGTTAAAATTTCTCAATGGTAGTGTAAAAAACACTCTTTTTACCTTGTCAAAAACCTTTTTAGAGCAAGCCATTCTTTTGCATGGGCCTTTAAATGCTAATGAGCTCTGTTTGCCCCGCCCCTCTCTGCCGTAGGATGACGAGCCATAAAGTTTTCTTTAGCCGTATTCAGCTGCGTCAAGCTGCAAAACCTGCTAACTAGCACATTATTAAGAAAGGCCATTTGCAAAGATGTATATAAAAAAAATTATACTCACTTATACTCACTTCTGCTATGGGTGAAGCTGCATCACGAATGATTCGCATGAACATAGACACATATGTAGAACGGGATTGGTGATTTCCTTTAAAAATGGAAAGTAATGTTAATCCTCTTCATAAATGATGACTGCTATGTTCATTATTACATCCAACAACAGAACACCTCAATCGCTCAATCGGAGACAGTCTTGTTTTGCATTCGATGACCCCTTTAAGGTGTCTAACAACTACAGATACCAAACTTCCTCTGAAGCTTCTTCATGCATACACCATCCAGCACAAACCCCTTTTCCCTCTGAATGCTGAAAAGAAAACATTGTCCGCTACTGCAATTTATTACCCTTTACAATTACTTTTCAGTATTTATGTTTAGTCTAAAGATATTTTAAAATGTTTATAGCAAAATTTATAATATGTACATATGCTTATATCAGCTCTACAACTCCTTCATTGGAGAACTCAAAAAATAGACATAGGAGGACATGCAATGCAAAAAAAAAAAAAAAAAAAAAAAAAAAGCAGAAATCCCAAGACCTAAACCACAGGAGCAGGGTTAGAGGAGATCTTCTGAAAACACAAAAAACATTTCACCTATATAGGCCGAAATGGAGGGAAAAGAAAGAGAGTCTTTATTAACAGAAACAACTTCATCTACTATTATGACACAACACAAAAACAGAAAACAAGACAGAATTTCCCATCTCAAGGACCAAATCATTGGAGGAGGATTGGAGAGGATCTTCTGAAGTCACAGAGACATTTCAGCCGAATGTGCCGACATAGGAAGAAGAGAAAGAGCTGTTTAAAGAGTCAACCACCATGAATGAGTCATATATTAACAATGGATACTTTTGCTTAAAAGGAGAGAAGTTTAAATAGTTGGGGTCTTAATTTTAGATTTAGCTGCCCTAACTATAAGTAAACTTTTCTGCAAAAGCAGTGCTAATAATAGACAACAATTCAGATTTTATCTGTATATGTTTGTATGAATTGATTTTTGTATTCAGTGCCTTTTTAACTGCATGACGTATAATTACAAGTTGTGTGGAGAAAATATTTTTAACATTGCAATAAGAAAAGGATGTAAATTTTGTCATCAGCAAGGGTTTGCAGTGTTGGTGCATTCCAGACAACTTGGTTTACTGGAACTTGTGTACTTTTAGTATGTAGCTTTGCTTTGTTACAGTTTTCCTCTTTATTGATTTAATATGTATCTTCCCTGCTGAAAAAAAAACAGCTAAAACCAGGTTGGCTGGTCTTAGCTGGTTTAAGCTGGAAGTAGCTGGTCTCCCAGTCTGATCAGGCTGGGAAAGTGGCCAAAACCCCTCTAAAACCAGCTATGAACAGCTAAAACCAGCCTGGGATGCGTTTCCCAAAAGCATCGTTAGCCAACTATGGTCGCAAGTTCCGTCGTTACCAACATAGTTCAACGATTCGGTGTTTCCCGACACCAAAAAACGCACCCCTGGTTGACCAGCTACCGTAAGATCAGCCAATCAGCCCAATATGGCAAATAAGCCCCGCCTCCTAAATGAAAGAGCCAATCGTTGATTAGTGAAGTTGTCGTGTTACCGCAGCTGCCATTAGAAGCTTTGGTTCCTATAGAAACAGGCAGCGTTGTACATTCGCACTCAGGTCTGCACACTGGCTGCTCTAACCTGACAAAATAAGCATTTTTAAAAACTATTTAAGCATTAGAAACAACAATTATGAGGCAGTTGTTGTCAGATTTCATTGGTAATTTCAAATATGAACTTTAATCGTAAGCTTGGTGAACCATTTTGAAGAGTTTTGTGTTTCGATCTGCATTCAAAGAGATAGGAGCTGCACTTGCCGCCAAGTGAAATGATTTGACTTAAAGGGGCTTTAATATTCAATTCAATTCAATTCAAGTTTATTTGTATAGCGCTTTTCACAATACGAATCGTTGCAAAGCGCTGTACAAAAGTTTAGGCTACTACAATATATTTAGTAATTTTAGTATTTAGTGGTGAATACTGTATGTCAAGTCGATGTACATATGATATAAATGTTAAAATCAGTAACTGTGTAATCAAACAGATGATGAACACTAATTGCAATGATTATGTGCTGTGATCAAACTTGTAAGAAAATTATGTAGTGCTGTATGTTGTTTCAAGGCTGGCATCATCTGCGGTCCTCTGAGGGGTCGGCATCATCTCTTCTTCTGAATCCAGACTGAATCTTGTGTAAATCCTAGTTACCACGGGATGGAAATCCCGTGGCAGAAACAGAGAAACAAATAGAGAAATAATTAGCGTAGCTGCTGTTCCAACTTCCAACCAAACAAAAAATGATGTGTTTAGCCCAAGCTGAAGAATATTAATGTGCATTTGATCAGATGTAACTGAAGTACAACGTTATGAGATACATTATGTGAATGCTTGGCTAAAGAGATGAGTCTTTAATCTAGATTTAAACATAGAGAGTGTGTCTGAACCCCGAACGTTATCAGGAAGGCTATTCCAGAGTTTGGGACCCAAATGAGAAAAGGCTCTCCCTCCTTTAGTGGACTTTGCTATCCTAGGTACTACTAAAAGTCCAGAGTTTTGAGACCTTAGGGAGCGTGAGGGATTGTAGCGTAGTAGGAGACTAGTTAGGTATGCAGGAGCTAAACCATTAAGGGCCTTATAGGTAAGAAGTATTATTTTGTAAGTGATACGGAACCTAATAGGTAGCCAGTGTAGAGACTGTAAAACTGGGGTAATATGATCATATTTTCTTGATCTGGTAAGGACTCTAGCAGCTGCATTTTGGACTACCTGTAGCTTGTTAATTGAAGAAGCAGGACAACCACCTAGTAGTGCATTACAATAGTCCAGTCTAGACGTCATAAATGCATGAACTAACTTTTCTGCATCAGAAACAGGTAACATGTTCCGTAGCTTAGCAATGTTTCTAAGATGGAAGAATGCTGTTTTAGTAACATAGGAAATATGATTTTCAAAAGACAGGTTGCTGTCTAATATAACACCCAGATTTTTGACTGTAGAGGAAACAACAGTACATCCATCTAGTTGCAAGTTGTAGTTTAAGAGATTCTGTGTACTGTTTTTTGGTCCAATAAGTAATATCTCGGTCTTATCTGAATTTAACAGTAGAAAATTATTGGTCATCCAGTCTTTCACATTTTTAACACACTCTGTTAACTTTGCTAAGTTAGAAGTTTCATCTGGTCTTGTTGAAATATATAGTTGAGTGTCATCAGCATAACAATGGAAACTAATCCCATATTTCCTAATAATATTACCAAGGGGTAACATGTAAATTGAAAATAGTAGAGGACCTAGGACAGATCCTTGTGGCACTCCATAGTTTACTGGTGTTAGCTGCGATGACTCCCCATTTAAATAAACAAAGTGATAGCGATCGGACAGGTATGATCTGAACCATCTTAATGCCTGCCCTTGAATACCTGTATAGCTTTGTAATCGATCTATGAGTATTTCATGATCTATAGTGTCGAACGCAGCACTAAGATCAAGTAAAACTAGCAATGAGACGCAGCCTTGATCTGCCGCAAGTAGCAAGTCGTTTGTGATTTTTACAAGTGCAGTTTCTGTGCTATGATGGGGCCTGAAACCTGACTGAAATTCTTCAAAGATATTATTATTTTGCAAGAAGGAGCACAATTGAGCAGACACAACTTTTTCTAGAATTTTAGACATAAATGGAAGATTAGAAATGGGTCTGTAATTTGCCAGTTCACTAGGGTCTAGCTGTGGTTTCTTAATAAGAGGTTTAATAACTGCTAGTTTGAATGGTTTTGGGACATGACCTAAAGATAACGATGAGTTAACAATATTAAGAAGCGGTACTTCTGCTACAGGTAACAACTCTTTTAGTAATTTAGTGGGTACAGGATCTAATAGGCATGTTGTTGGTTTAGATGTGGTGATAAGTTTATTTAATTCTTTCTGTTCTATAGTTGTAAAGCACTGCAGTTTTTCTTCCGGTGTAATGACTAATGTTGAAGTATCAGTTGCAGTAGTAACTATATTTGTTATTGTATTTCTAATGTTGTCTATTTTATCAGTAAAGAAATTCATAAAGACATTACTATTAAACTGTGCAGGAATATTTAGGTCGGGTGGCATTTGGTTATTTGTTAATCTAGCCACTGTGCTAAATAAAAACCTTGGATTGTTTTGGTTTTTTTCTATGAGTTGGTGGATGTACTCGGCTCTAGCAGCTTTTAAAGCCCGTCTATAGCTGGACATGCTGTTTTTCCATGCAATTTTAAAAACTTCTAAGTTAGTTTTTCTCCATTTACGCTCAAGATTACGAGTTTCTTTTTTTAGAGAATGGGTATTACTGTTGTACCATGGCGCAGTACGTTTTTCTCTAACCTTTTTTAGCTTGATTGGGGCAACAGCTTCTAATGTATTAGAGAAGATAGTGCCTATGTTACTAGTCATTTTGTCTAGTTCATGTTTATTTATGGGTGCACAGAGCAGTTGAGATAAATCAGGCAGGTTATTTGCGAATCTATCTTTGGTAGCAGGAACAATAGTTCTGCCCAGACGATAGCGCGGAGCTATATAGTTAACATCAGTGATACGCAGCATGCACGATACGAGGAAATGATCGGTAACATCATCGCTTTGAGGTACGATATCTATATCAGTAAGATCAAGTCCGTGCGATATAATTAGATCTAGTGTATGATTAAAACGATGAGTGGGCCCAGTGACGTTTTGTTTGACTCCAAAAGAGTTTAACAGGTCAGTAAACGCAAGTCCTAACGCATCATTTGTATTATCAACATGAATGTTAAAATCTCCAACAATTAATGCTTTATCAAAATTAACCAATAGGTCAGAAAGGAAATCTGCAAATTCTTTTAGGAAATCTGTATACGTCCCTGGAGGTCTATACACAGTAGCCAGAGCAAGTGATAGGAGAGATTTATTTTGCATATCTGACAGAGTAACATTAAGTATGAGTACTTCAAATGAATTAAACCTGTACCCTGTTTTCTGAGTAACATTGAAAATATCACTATAAATTGTTGCAACACCACCGCCACGACCGATCTGACGAGGCTCATGCTTATAACAGTAGTTTGGTGGAGTAGACTCATTCAGACCAATAAAATCATTTGGTTTTAGCCAAGTTTCAGTCAAGCAGAGTACATCAAAACTATTATCTGTGATTATTTCATTTACAATAAGTGCTTTGGGTGCGAGTGATCTAATATTTAGGAGCCCAAGCTTTAAAAATTGTTTTTGTTCATTTATTGTGCATTTTTCTGGTTTAATCACGATTAGATTTTTTCTAGATCCTGCATTAAATTTTTGTTTTGACCTCACTATTCGAGGAACAGACACAGTCTTTATAGATTGGACAGCACCAGTACTATCATTTAAATGTGCATAACAAAAGCCATCATCGCAACTATTTGAAGAATTGCTTACTAGTCAAATGGAGCGCAGCGTCCTGGAGATGTTGTCCGACAGCAGTTCTGCTCCGACTCTGCTGGGGTGCAGGCCATCAGCGCGGAAAAGCCTAGGACGCTCCCAGAAAAGATTCCAATTATTAACAAAGAGCAGTTTCTGTTCTTTACACCATGACAACAACCATTCATTTAGAGCAAAAAGTCTACTGAACCTTTCGTGTCCACGTCGATACGTGGGAAGCGGTCCTGACACGATGATCTTCGTCGCGGGCGCTGTGCTGCGTACCGTCTCGATCAGGCTCCCGAAATCCCTCTTCAGGACCTCCGTCTGCCGCAGCTTGACGTCGTTCACGCCCGCGTGCAGGACGATCGCGCCGACGCTCACATCGTCCTTCAGGATGGCAGGTATCTGTGAAGCAACATCGAGAACGCGAGCACCAGAGAAACAGCGAGTGTGCACTTTACCGTTAGCTAAGTTAGCACGAACGTACCGGACGATGGAGTCTCCGACGATCACAGCGTCGTGTTCCGTCTCGCGGAGGGGAGCGAAGCGGTTCCGGGTGGAGATCTCGAAGACCGGAGGCGGCGGAGGGGGAGAGGTCCTCGCCCGGGGCCTGGCTCGCGTCTTCGGCTGCTGCTGCACCCAGGGTCCGTGGTGTCCCGGCGCCGGAGTGAACGACAGCCGGGATGATCGCGTCCTGGGTGCGCCTGACCTGTGCAGAGAAGCACACGGAGTAGAGGTGATGAGGGTGTTAGTATCGTGCTGAATACTTACCCGGACAGATTCGAGTGCAGTCTTCCTCTCCTGCAACTCAAACTGCCGTTTGAGCAACCCCTGGATCTGCTTCTCCACGGCTTCCAGCTCGACCCGCACCGCGTGCAGCTCGAACGTGTCTTCACCTGCACTCAAAGGTAGACACAAATTCGCCATTAAAGCAAGTAACAGTGAGTAAACAGTTGAAATGTGTGTGAATAGAGAATAAACAATGCAAGCAAGATTAGCCGCGACCACGCTGGCAAGTGCTAAACGCGCTATAAGCTAACTAAGTAGCAGGCTCGGGAAAGCAAATAAAAACTAATGATAACAAGGCGTTCCGATTGTTTTTGTTGTAAAACACAACAGGGTGTATATTCACATGTTATGAAAAACAAAAATTATGGTGTATAGAATTGCTTTTAGATTTAAAAATAGAAAATAATAGTTTAACTCGACGGAGCTTCAACTCAAGGTATGCGCTAATAATATGCAATGCTTCAGTTTACAGAACCTTATCAAATTGAATAAAAACATAAAGCAAAAACAAACTGGTCCATGTTCTATATTCCTTATTTTGTACAAGAAGATTTAAAAACTCTTGCTGATGGTTTTTTATTCTGACCAAATGACTTGTTCATTTTGGAGTCTTGTCTTCAAATGGTTGGATGTTCAGTTCTATTTTCTGATATTTGTTTTTTGTATTTTTTTTATTACAACAATAAAACACTGCATTTGGACCCTGCTCTCCTTCGTCTTTGAGTTAACCGTTCGTTAAACTAATCACTTTCTCATGGCTAAATAAAAAACCTTTCAACCGCAAGGATGTGATATGCACTTTGATAATGCTTACATGATAAAAGCCCCTAAATGTGGTGGGGGAGAGCAGCAGACCACCATGACCTAAAAAAATAACCGGAATGAAAAGTAAAACAAAGTTCAATTAATAAATGATAGTATTCATTATATTAAATATTATATTAAAATCACCTGTTTCAAATACAGATTGTGTTAAATGTTTTCCTTTCCAACTCTGTGTCTGGATCGCACAACAGTTCACTGGACATTTTTAATATACCTTAAAGCAATGAAACGTAATGTTACATATGTCATTATTAATAAAAACCTTGACCAGTGTTCTGGGTAGTGGTTTGTTTAGTATTACCCAAGTTTTCTGCCTGGGGTGATGTGAGAGTGGAGTCATGTTGGTGGGCGGTTGTTCCATGTGTCCCAGTTCAGAGCAGAGCTTAAATAGACGGCGTCTTTCTTGAGGGTCACATCACGGGTGACAACCAAGCTAGAAAATGAAGTTGCATGTGTTTGGTTTCTATGCAGTTCTGCTGCTGTGGCTTCTGGTCTCGTCCTCAATGCAAGGTGGATTTCACACATCCTTACCAATATTCAGAAAGTCTTGCTAACTGTATTTATACATTTTTTTGTTGTTGTTGTTGTTTGTTTTGTTTTGTTGTTTGTTTGTTTGTTTGTTTTTTAAGGTGATTGTTTACATTTAAAATAACTTTTATCTCCAATAGATGATGTTGTAGTAGGACCAGGCTGTCTAACTACTACAAATACTAAAGTTCATCAGAAGCTTCTGCTTAGCTACACTCTCCAGCACAAACCCTTATTCCATGTGGAAGCTGTAAGGTAAGAATCCATTCAGTTTTTTATTTATTTTTTTTTTTTTTTTGCAGATTTATGCTGTATTATTAAGACACAAACTAAAGGCATAATGAAAGCTTTACTTTAACTGATATGTTTCATAATGTGACTGGGAAAGTTGTCATAATATCCCATTCTGTTTCATTCTCTAGATTTCTTACAATTAAAAATAAAGTAATCTGCTCGGATCCCTCCTCAGCATGGGCCATAAAGTCAATGAATTACCTGGATGCAAAGAACAAAAAACGTCGGTCAGTATCAAACAAAACAGCTCATCAATCTGTGACAGCGGTTCCTGTGAATACATCCACCACAAATAGGACTCGTTTATCATCACAGATTTAAACGCAGACCTCTTTGGATGAAAATGACTGATTGAGCTGTATGATTTAGCATTTTTATAGGTTTTCTCTTTATTGCACTTTTTTGTACATCACACACTTTATACTTTGTGATTTTTTAAAATAAATGTCAATGTATAGGATTATGTTTTAAAAAAAAGACTATTTTCATAATTTAATATCTGTTTTATATCTATTTTATTAAAATAATTAAAAGATGTGATTATGTATTTTTGTATACTGTATGTGTAGAGACAATGTTGTCAAATAAAATCCTCTGTGTCAGATTACATTCAAGTGATTGTTTTTAATCCATGTAGCTTTAAATATCAATATTTTAGGTCATATTAAATTATTTAAGTAATTTTTTTCAGAAAATAGATTTGAAGTAAACTTAAATGTTATTTTCTTCAAACTGTTTCTTTTTTGTCTGTACAAAAAGGTCAAACATCAATGTGGTACAGTAGTTTAACCACTTCTAAGTGATGAAACGTCCCAAGCTGATAAACAGATATAAATGCCGCTGACTAAAATCTACCCTGCACTGTATGAACTGAAAACTCGAAAACCCCCGAAGGCATCAAGAATTATACAAGACTTAAATTATATAAGGTAAATTTAAAGTAAAAGCCTTGAATAGACAAATAAAATACAGTGCCAATTCTTGATATTAACTAGTTGCTTATTAACATGTATATTACTAGCATATTCGCTGTTTATTAGTACTTATAAAACACATATTAATGCCCTTTTCTCCATGACCATATGTTAGATTCCCTAATCCAGCCCATATCAAAACCTCACAACTGCCTTACTATTAATAAGCAGCAAATTAGTTTGTTTAGGGAAAGCTCTTAACAGTGAATATGTGTTCCCTATTGTAAAGTATTACTAATACGGTTATATATTTACATTGTCAGTGACCTTCATAGTAAATCCCTTACTTAGGCCTAAATACCTAACCTTACAGAGTTCACTTTGACTAACTTCGTCGGCTATTGCGTAGATATTTCACTTTTAGTACTTATATGTGACCCTGGACTACAAAACCAGTCGTAAGTAGCATGGGTTTATTAGTAGCAATAGCCAACAATACATTGTGTGGGTCAAAATGATAGATTTTTTTCAAGCTAAAAGTCATATTAAATAAAGATCATGTTCTGTGAGGATATTTTGTAAATATAGTACCGTAAATATATCAGAACGTAATTTTTTATTTTTATAGTAATATGCATTGCTAAGAACTTTTTAACGTCAAAGGTGATTCTCTCAATTTTTTTTGTTGCACCCTAGAATTTTAAGTAGTTGTATTTCAACAAATATTGTTCTATTCTAACTAACAATATATCAATGATTATTTGTTCAGCTTTCAGATTTATCTTTTATGAATGGTTTTGTGATGCCAGATCACAAATAGCATTTTACTTTTATTTACACCGATTAGCATTAATCATTAATTGCATTTAGTGCAAAAAAAATGCAATTTTTTGCTTAGTCAAGTAACATCTACCACTATTTACATTGAGTGCAGTATAAATAGCATTTTTACACTAAGTGTAAATTGCTGCGCCTTTAAATCTTAGTTTTAAATTGATCAGACTTTTTTTATTATTTGTTTTGTATTTAAAATAATGAGGCAGAACCAATATGGAATGTTCTAACTGTTCTAGCTCACAAAAAAATATATTATAATGTGCTTTAGTAGGTCATTGTTTTTCTATATACCCACTTCCCCAATTCTGAAGAATCGCGAATGTCCTCGTTTCTTTCCTGTGGTTAATTTGGCCAGTCATCATCTTACACACCTCCTTGCGGTTTTCCAGCTGTGCTAAATAGCAAGGAGACAGCTTTCTACCAGCTCTTAACACCCATGGGGCACAGAACAACGCATCCAGAATAACGCTAAAGTTACTTAACTTGCATTCTGCTATTGAATAACTGATAGCCTTAATAGCCATAACGTTTACATTTATTAAATTAGCAAATACTTTTATTTAAAACTATTTACAAATGAGTAACATTATAAGCAGTTTATCAAATAATAAAGTTCGTTTAAAGGTTATTCAAAAAACTAAACTGCTAGAGGGAGCATCCATTCAGGTTGTAGCGGTATTGACAGTTGAGAAAGGAGGCAGCGTTCCCGCGAGTGGGCGTGGTTTCAGCGCCTCCAGCGGAGACGCCCCCAGCCTTTGAGAGTGGAGAATAGCTACTGATTATTTGTTCAAGGTTTTTATTTAATGTTTTTTATCATTGAAATTCGGATGGGTAGTTAATAACACATTTGTGTGTCGTGTGACAAACTCTGTACACGTTTAATGCTTTACACAGACGTTTAGAAGTTAATAATCAAAGATAATTACAAAGTAGATGATATGATGGAAAAGTACATGTGTAGCTGATGCTCCATAATGGCTAAAATCAAAGGCATAGTGCTTTCCATATTAGTAGTATAGAGGGTGTGAGAGAGCAAAACCTCACGGTGAGAGCTCAATACATGTGGGTTCATGGTGGGGATGCTACCGCATGAGTGTTGCCGACCAAATTGTAGGAGGAAGAAGCTGCTAATACACCGAGCTAGCATTTGTTTAACGGGGGTTTTCCCCCTTGTTGTTTCCACGTATGTTAATTCCAAGACATGCGCTTTTGCATTCTTTTTTAGCTAAGCAAATGTTATCATAGCAAGCGTTCTTCATAGCATCTTAATCTAGAGGCATAACAGACTAATACATTTTGAACAGGTGCTGTATGTGTGATGACACAGGAAGTACAGTCATGTGTAGATAAGCCCAGGAGCAGTTTCACATGTCAGGGTTGTATTTGGTTAAGAGTGAAGGTGTACCTGTGGCTTATTGACGAATGAGCTGTTTTACATATTTGCATGTGGTTTGTCTCATACCCCTCTCAGTTTCCTCGCTTGCCAACGATCCACTCTTTAGTCATGTTGACCCTCAATTGACCGTAATGGAACAAGTGATTATTTGACTTTTTCATGTGCAAAACCCATACTAGTTTTTATAAGTGTATTTCACTAGTATCGAAAGCCAGCAAATATTACTGTTCACAACCAGTTTTGCTTCTGTAATTTGACAAAAACTGGTTGAATCAAAATTGGGCCTGGGTAGAAATTGGTGGGAAGGGTATTGTTTCAGGCCAAAAATGAAAATTGTTTCAGAGGCAGAGCATGCAAAGATTACAGGGGCAAAGCAATGACCAATGAATCATGTGCAATAAGATCAAAAACTCGCATTAAAGGGATAGTTCACCCAAAAATGAAAATTTGATGTTTATCTGCTTACCCCAGGGAATCCAAGATGTAGGTGACTTTGTTTCTTCAGGAGAACACAAACCAAGATTTTTAACTCAAACCGGTGCAGTCCGTCAGTCAAATAATGGCAGTGGATTGGCACCAAACCTTTAAAAGTAAAAAAAACAAACATGCACAGACAAATCCAAATTAAACCCTGCGGCTCGTGGCGATAAATTGATGTCCTAAGACACGAAACGATAGTTTTTTGTGAGAAACTGAACAGTATTTATATCATTTTTTACCTTTGATACACAGCCACGTCCAACTGAGCCGAGCACAAGTTCAACATCTGGCTCGTTACATGCGTACGCGCTCTGGTGTAATATACGCCAACGCCGGAAGGGGAAATCGGTGAAAAGTCCCAGAAGAGTTCGAGCAAGCAAATGTATTCTTTAGCATTAAATCGGTTTGAACAATCAGGATAAGCACAAGTAATTACCATTTTGAATAGCCACTTTACCCACAATCTCTGTGCTCTGTGTAAACAATGAGTGTCATTTACATGCGACAGATCACTTCCGGCGTTTGCGTATACTACGCCAGAGCGAGTACACATGTAACAAGCCGGATGATAAGCTTGTGCTCATGACAGTTTGACGTGGCTGTGTATCAAAGGTAAAAAATGATATAAATACTGTTCAGTTTCTCACAAAAACGGAGCATTTCGTGTCTTAGGACAGCAATCTATCGCCACGAGCCACAGGGTGTAATTTAGGGTGTAATTCTTTGTTTGTGTTCTCCTGAAGAAACAAAGTCACCTACATCTTGGATGCCCTGGGGGTAAGCAGATAAACATCAAATTTTCATTTTTTTGGTCAACTATCCCTTTAAGATTGTAATTTGCTGTTCAAAAGATTTTATTTCTTTTTTTTTAAAGAAAAACTGGTTTCACCTTATTTTGATGGTCCCTTAAAGCATTCTGTTGACTACAAGTAACTAACGTTGCACCTACATATCTATAACTTACATTAGAGTGTTTCACATTTACGTGAACATTACTTTTTACGTGTACATTAGTTTTTTATGCATACTTGAGGGTCCATGTACAGTGTGTGTGACGCACATTTTGACAACAAAATAGTAAGCACAGCATCCAATTTATGTGCTATACTTTGTATGTGCAGGTAGCACATATGCGTTGACTTGGTTTTGTTCTAATCAGTTGTTCCACAAGGTGGCAGAACTGGCCAGTATGGAAACCTGTTTCCGCCACTAAATTAATTAATAAAAAAAAATATTGCAACTTTTTATCTTACAATTCTTGTTACAAGTTACTGTTTCTGCCACTAATTAAAAAAAATTAAAATGTAATTGTGGCTTTTTATCTCACAATTTATAAAGTCAGAATTGTGTGATATAAGATCAGAATTGCGAGTTTTTATTCTGACTTTTTCTTGCAAATGCGAGTTTGTATCTTGACTTTTTTTTCTCTGAATTATGAGATAAAAACTTGCAATTGAGAGTTATAAAGTTTAATTTTGAGGGGGAACAGACCAGGATTGCACGACATAACTTCACAATTCTGAGAAAAAAAAGGCTGTGAGTTTATGTCACTTGCTATAAAAATGTATATATTTTTTCTCAGAATTGCAAGACAAACTCACAATTCTGGGAATAAAAGTCAGAATTGCGAGATGTAAACACACAGTTGAGCTAACGTAAATTTATACGTATATTGAGCAAAGATGCATTTAATTGATCAACAGTGAAAATAAATACATTTATAAGGTTAAGAAAGATTTCTGTTTTAAATAAATGTGTGTTTTTTTTTTTGCACTTACTATTTTCATCAAGAATCCTGAAAAAATATATATATATATAAAAATATTTAGGCACAACTGCTTTCAACATTTATAATAATAAGAATGGTTTCTGAAAGATCATTTGACATTGAAAACTGGAGTAATGACTGCTGAAAATTCAGCTTTGACATCCTAGGGATAAATTACATTTGAAGTGTTTTAAAGTAGAAAACAGTTATTTTGAATGGTAGCCTAAAATATTGTAACATATTGCTGTTTTTACTGTTTTTGATCACATAAATGCAGTATTCGCAAAACATTTTATCTTATCACTAAGAGTTCTCCTAAATAGCAGTAAAAGTTTTTAGCTAAGAGTTTTGTCTTAAAACCTATTCACAAAGCTGCCGAGACAAACTTTTACTAAGGAATAGAGAGAAGTCTTAAGCTAAGAGTAAGGGCGGAGTTGACCTTGTTGCCATGGATGATGTCAGCATGCTACTTAACTATGCACACAGTGATTGGCTGATAGGGGAGGGAAAATTAATGTTTAAAAATAAAGATGTTGCCACTAATGTCATTTAGTGTCAATAATTAAACAAGTATATGTTCAGCTAATTGTCAGCCTCTTACATGTGTGCTTCTCATAAACAATTAAGATATGCATATTATCAACATTTTAATTGACCGACTAGAATAATCATGGCTGATAGTAAGACATGCAAACATAAAAGAAAACCAAACTGCACTCAAGAAAATCTTACCCAACATGTTAATAAAAATAAAAAAAACAAGGGTGTAATCAATGGAAATTTTGGAGTATGGATAACCTCCAAAACCAAAAGAAAGACAAGTGGAAAAACAAAGATGTGCCAATAAATGCAACATGTGCCTAAAATGTTTACATCCAAGGCAGATAGCCGGCAACAGCCATTTTAGCCCAGCCAAAAAAAAAAAAAAAAAGGAAACCATTACCATTATTTTGTCAAGTTTTTACTGGTTAAAATAGAAATTCCATTGGTTTTAATGGTAACTGTAATGGTGCCTGTGTTAATCTCTACTGATAATTGGACTTGGTAAAACTACTCAATTCTGATGGAATATGTCCCAAAAAACAGTACAGGAAACCATTTATTAATGATTTTAATGGTTAACAAATTTGATGGTTTGTAATATTTGTAATGGCATTTGTAGTGGAAACAATTAGAATTTCTGTGATGTTTTTTTTTTTTTTTTTTTTTTTTTTTTTTTTAGGAGAGAGGATATGCCTAGTTTGTGATTTGTCTAGTGACTTAGGAGTCCTCTTCACTACTCCTAATGTTTCACAGATTTAGGAGCTAGTTTTAGCGCTAAAATTCTTTGTGAAATACTCTTAGAGCAAAAATTGAGGAGTCCTAAATTTAGGACTGACACACCCATTATTTTTAAGATTTTCTCCTAAATCGCTGAGTTAAGAGCTACTTTTAGCCTTAAGATGTTTTGTGAATACGGGCCCTGGTGAGCATAAGTTACTCAAAACACTTTCAAAAACATTTATAAATCCTACCAATCCCAAACTTTTGAACAGTAGTGTATATATGCGTATTAAATAATAAGTGTTTCTGTAGTTTAATAGTAGATGGCACTAACAACGTTAAGTTCATGGGTTCAATTACCTGAAAATGCATGAACTGAGAAAAAAAAAAAAAGAATTAGACACACCTGAACCAGCTAATCAAGCTTTTAGGCATACTAGAGTAAAACATGTTCATTAGCAAATAGGTTGTTGATTCATTAAATAATGAGCCGTTTCTTCTAAAAAGCTGTGAATTCAGTGAAGAAAAGTCTCTCCTCCACTGACATCCATTAAAAAAAAATGGTCTTCTTTCCTACGCACTGCCAGACCAGAAGTGTTAGCTTTAGCCATTACTTTTTTTTTGGTTGGAGCTAAACTCCGCAGGACATCAGCCCTTCAGAACCAAGTTTGGGCACCCCTGGCCTACACCTTACAATGTTTTGTCACTCAGACCACTGGGGATTTATATATAACTTTGTTTGATGACTTTTATTCCAGACTATAGGTGAATAAAGCCCGTCTGCGGCTGAAGCCCCCCTCCAGTCATTTCTTCCACTGAGCCCCCATGTAACCACAAATGAAACTATAGTTTAGCTTCTTCTTCAATAATACTACAATTAAAGTCCAGTTGATTTTAAATGATTGTATTATCATACAGAGATTTGCCTAAAGTTTCTGTCACAATAGCGAAAAGGCAAAAAAGATCCATTGTTGATTTTGAATAGTATTCCAATAGGTACAGCTCACACAGAAGTACATTTCAAAAGAAGCAGCTTTCTGTTGGTCAAAATGGCAAGTTTAATGTGACCAGTTTGAACACAAGCAATATCTAAGTGTAGAACATTCTTAGAAACTGTAACTGCAAAATAAAGCTTCACCTAAAGAAAAATATCACCTTGTAACATTTAAAGAGCAACAACATAATAAATTCATGAATAAATTAATAACGATTCCCGGTTGCAGATTAGTCATTTTGTTGTGTTTATCACTCTGACCACTGGAGATTTATTATAACAGCTTTTATTCCAGTTTATGGGGAAATTAATTAACAGCACATAGTCATGTCTTCCACTGTGCAGCCATGTTACCACAAATACTGTGTCTAGAGGGTAGGCAGATGTGTGGTTTCCCTTCTCCTTTAATAACAATCATCCAAGTTGGTCAGAGCAGTTTGGCCAGTCGACTTGATCAAGGTGATGTTGATTTTCACAGCTTGTGTTTTTTGGATCATTTTCGGGTCCTTCGGTGTGTTTGCAGGTAGGTTTTTCTATGTGAATGAGGTGCCTCTACGACTTGTGGTATAAAAATAAGAGTAAAGTTAAAGCCTGTGCATATGTGGTTTTGAAAGTTTACCTCCATAGATCTGCTGTAGAACCGAGGGATTTTGTCTACATGTTGCCTTGTGTGAAAATATACTAAAACCTTTGTACTGAAACCAAAATGTGAAGTATGAAATTAAATAAGGATTAATCACATCAATTAATTGGTCAGCATTTGTTTTTACATGCACAGATGGACCTCCAGTGAGCTGTTGCCTTAAACTAGGACGGAGAAAACTGCCTTTGGACAATGTATTGAACTACAGAATACAAAATGAAGCACTGTGTCCCATCACAGCAGTTGTGTAAGTAAACTACAGTTTAAGATAAACTAGACTGTCTGCTTGACTTTGGTAGAAATATAAAAATTGCAATAAAGACAACAGAAATATTATTTATATTAAGTTATCTTTGCTAAAAGTAACAAAGCATCCTTCTGTTCTAGGATCCAGACTGTATCTGGGAAAAGACGCTGTTCTGATCCTAACAGTGACTGGACAAAGAGAGCCATGAGGAAGGTGGATGAAGCAAAGATGAAGTCCGGAGAACAGGATGTTGTACCTGCAGAAGGAGCATCAGTGGAGAGGAGCAGAGGAAGGGCAGATCCATTGACAGCAACAGAGTTGCCACAAAACAGCCAATGGAGCAGAGCAACAGCAAAACAAAAAAATAAACAGAACAGTCAAAGGGATCAAATGGGCCTCAAAAGGGTCCCAAAGAAATGAGAAAAATTAGGTGTAAATGGAAATAACAAGAAGTGTGAGGACATAAACTGTGGAAAATGTGCTAAAAAGTACAAACTGATTTTTTTCTTTCTCTATTTTTTCTATTTCTTTATCTCCTTCATTTTAAATGTAAACTGTATATATGTGACTGACTATGGTAATGTTATAATGTCATAATTCCTGGCAGCAAATATGTAAATAGTTTGATAAATCAAATTTGGAAATAAATTCTGTAATGCAGATTATGTTTCGAAGAATTCTTTTGTGATCTTTTCATAGTCCTTCTGCAGTACCTTCATGAACCCCCAGGGGTCCATAGACCCCCACTGAAGACCCATAGTAACCTAGCCAAAAATTTGAAGTAAGAAACATGACAACTATAGTTTACTCTTTAGCTGCTTTTTGTTTTCTAAATGGTAGATAAGTGCTGCTATAACCTCAGTAACAGACATAAACTTGAGCTTAGTTTACTTTTCATCAGATGAAGAGGGGTTTAAGATTGTTATGGTGTATTGATGTGCTTTGGTTTATAGATATTCTTTATGTTTTTGCTGCTGTACTTGATGGAAGGATGCATGGATGGGTGGATGAATGAGCGAATGGGTTTAGGTTACAGGAGATGGCAGCAATTTTAGAAACGCCATGTTGTAATGAGAATTCAACAATACCCATGAAAGTTTAAAAAAAAGAGTTAAAAAAATATACAAAGATGTATAGGAAAAGAAACATTCTATATTCTATATGTCCATTTATTGTAAAAAGACTTATATAAGTATTATATAAGTCTGTATACTAGAGCACTGAGTGATAAACCCTCGTGTCAGTGTTCGTGCATCATCAATAACTGCAAATCATTTCTTTTTTTAGGTAACATTTTTTACTGATTTTTTTTTCATGCAGCAGTTATTGAGCAGTTATTTAGCTGAATGAGATGTGCCAATGCACTTCTGAAAGACCTCCCTCAGCAAAGACCCCTCAACCCAACAGTGTTTTATACTGTAATTTGGAGTGAGCAACAGAACAAGATGAAGTTCACCTTGTTTGTGGCTTTTATTTTCTCTTCATGGTGGATGAAAGCAGCATATGGTGAGATTTGACCATTTCAATTTTTTTGATAAATATTGTGGTTTGGCCTCAGCAGCTTTCACCCGACTAAAATGTAGACAACTTTGGAGTGTATGTACATCTTACACTGTGACTGTAATGATTATTTATATGAATACAATGATGTGCTTCTTCAATAGGTGATGGACCTCCAGAACCCTGCTGTCTTTTTGTGTCAAACACCAGAATACCAGTTAAAAACATTGTGGGTTATACTATACAAGATTCATGGCTATGTCCTATCAGAGCTATAAGGCAAGTACAGAATTATCACAATATGAATTTTTGCACAGATTCTGTAATAAATGGGTGAATAATAAAAACAACGAGCTAAAAAGTATTATTATTATTATTGTTGTTGTTGTTGTTACAGATTTAGAACCATAAAAAATAAAACAATTTGTTCAGATCCATGTAGCCGTTGGGCAAAACACGTATTCTTTCTGATAGAGGGAATTTCCACAAAACAACATTGTATGTGCCCTACAAGTATGCAAAAGTGATCTCAACTACAACTACAACAATCAAAACACCACAGGGGCCAGATTCACGAAACATTCTTAAGAAGAAATTTCTTCTTAACTGCCATTTTCTTCTTATTTTTTTAAATAAGAAAAAAGTTAAGAATATTTTGTATTCCCAAAAAAATCATCTTAAGAATATTCTTATCTTTTTACTTAAGATTGTTCTTAAGACAAAAATGAGGAAAATTCTAATTCTTGAAAAGAATCTTCTTAAAAACCATCGTAAATAACTTCTTAAAGTTAGGATAGCCCGAGACTTGTCTTAAATCCCAAATAGTTAGAATTATTTAATTAATTTATTGGGTTATTTCAAATTGACTGTTATATTAAAGCATTGCAACACTACTAGCTACATATAATACACATTATGACTATTATTAGAGATGAGCACGAGTTCGCTGAAGTGACAGCAATGACTGATAATGTAAACAATGATATGTGTATGAGGGGCGTTGCTAGTAGGGTTACCACTTTTAATACCCAAAAATAAGGGACGCATTGGGGGGGGGGGGGGGGGGGGGGTCATGGGTCATCTCAAAAATGCTGCAGTAAAAAGGTTTCATATGAGTTTTGCATATAATATGGGACGTCCTGAATAAGAACTGATCATTGTTTATTTCTACTTTTTAGAAATGGGGTCTATATACCCTGTTAAAATGTAATAATGTCCCATATCTAAAAAGTGCTGCAGTAAAAAGGTTTCATATGAGTTTTGCATATAATATATGGGCCGTCCTGAATAAGAACTGCTCATTGATTTTTTTCTACTTAGACTCTAAAGTCTAATAATGTCCCATTTCTCAGAAAAGAACCGTCAAGTACACCAATAAATAAAACGGATATTAAAGCAGAAATGCAAATAAATAAGTAAGTAAAAATTCACGAGCATTTTGTAGTATTATCTCTCAGTCCTGGGCGTCTAAATGAAAAGGGCTCTGCAAGCGCGTTCTCTCTGTGTTGTTTATGAAACTTCCGTAATCACTGTAATATGCGCGCATACTTATAATCAATCGCGGCTGGCTTGACCGTGTTTTTCTGAACCGCGGCTGGCTTTACCGCAGTGATTATTTGCATGAGACGCTGCTTTAAAAAAAATTATATAAAATACGGGACAAAACCCGTCCCGTATTGATTCAAAACGGGACGCGCAATTTCATTCTCAAATACGGGACGATTCCGTATTTTAAGGGACGGGTGGCAACCCTAGTTGCTAGACCTAAAGCTCTACTGGGGCACGGGCCCCCCATTACTCATATCACTTTCTTTTTTGAAAGACATTTGCATTTCCAACGCAATTAACCATACAAACTTGTGTAACCGACTATTCTTACGCTGCAACAAGCACTAGAAGTAAATTTATACATTAATGCATATTTATTTAAGCATCTTCATTCTTCACATAAGGATTTTCACCATTTTTAAGGCAATTAATGCAGGGCACAGTGCTGCTAAAAGTGCGGCATACAAGTGCGTACCAGGCGATGCCAGGCCGTGTTCGACCACGTGGTTTCGTAATTTTATTCATAGCCCACCTCCACTGCATGCACTTCTGAGTGAAAGGTTGCGCGACGTGCGCGCTGCAGTTAAATACACAGACGTGCGCGGGCATGGATATCCGCGTGCAAAGTCTTCGGTTAAATTGCGTTGCTTTTAAAAGCGTTAATTCATACTTCACATAAGGATTCTCACCATCTTTAAGGCAATTAATGCAGGGTACAGGGCTGCTAAAAGTGCGGCGTACAGGTGCTTACCAGGCCGCGTTCGACCACTGGTTTCGTCATTTTTTCATAGCCCACCTCGACTGTATGCACTTCTGCGTGAAAGGTTGCAGTTAAATACACAGATGCGTGCGAGCATGGATATATGCGTGCATAGTCTTCGGTTAAATTGCACTGCTTTTAGAAGCGTTAATTCAGTTGTTGCATCTAGTTTACTGTCTTTATTTCGAGATTATCAAAGTAAATTATTAGGGATGCACCGAAATTAAAATTCTTGGCCGAAAACCGAAAAAGAGAAAACCAAGGCCGAAAACCGAAACACCGAAAGAAATTATGCCAATTATTAGTACCATTGTGTTTATGGCTATGACTGTGTACTAATCTTACTAAAATCAAGGCATTGTAATTGCATAAATTAATATTAAAGTTTCAAAGAAGAAATCAATTATATTGATTTATCAATCAAGTATTATATTACTTCAATAACATATAGGCCTACATATATTATACTGCCTTTGTTTAAATTGTTTAATTGTTCAAATTTTTATAACATTATCTTCTGGATCCATCAGTTCACATCATAGACTAAAAAAAAAAATCACATTTACAAGTCTACGCGTTTCTCTTCCAGCAGGAGGCGCTGTCAGACTGCTAATACACAAAGCAGCGCCACAAATGACTTTGAAATGTGTAGCACTCATATTTATTCAATGGATAGCCTTTTGAAGTTTCATCGCAATTCTTGTCTTTCAGTCCCCACATTTAAGACCACCTGAAATCATAATTAATAGCCTACTTTCTTAACTCCTAATAACACTGTAGTCATCAATGAAAATTAAGAGCTTTATTTCAAGAACCGACTTTCAAAAACATACCTTACACAAAATACGTTTCATTTGATTTTTTTCCCACCATGTTCGGGGCACAAGAAAAATATTAGGGGACTAAATGAATATCAGCATATGAAGTATAATCGTATCTCATTGTCTTCGAAAGAATGTGCACATCAGACGCTGAAAGGCAGTTCTCTTACAAGAGGGAACGAGTACTGCGTAAGAAGTATCTTACGCTAGGGGAAAATCCTTTTCTGCGAGATATTGAAGCCAAAAATTATCCTTAATTTTGAAATAATGTAAAGCGCGTTGCAGCAGCATACAGACATAGGCGAAACAGCTTGCGCGCCTATTGGCTGCTCTGCGGCAACTGCAGCAGCCTATTAGAGCGAGGCCTGACGCGACGCCAGATCCAATAGGGGCATTTCGCGCCCTTTGCGTCGCTTCGCGCCCTTTTCGTAGCTTCTCGCCTAAAAGGGCGTGGTCTAGACCTATAAATATCGCTCATAGGCAGCTATTATCTGATTTTTCATCCTTCAAGCGAAGCACACGCATCGCTGGAGCCGGATAAGAAGCCGCCGTTTGACTGCAAGCATCTCAGCGGGACGAGCCACTGAAGCTGCTGGCCACGCCGCCTTCCGTGCATTCCTGCTGCGCTTTCCGGCGCCTATATCCTTTATAATCTACAGTGTGTGTCGCCGCTGCGATACACACTGTTTCTCTAAAAAGAGCAAAGCGTCTTTTTAAAGATGCCTTCATACGGCTCGTGCAGATGCCAATGGTGACTCTGAGGACTTGCCTTGCCTTCTTCACTGAGACTGCTCCCCCGCCCGCCGCGGTGTAGCGCCGTAAAAAGCGCCGTGCCCAGCGGGCCCCGGACACTTCCCCCAGCCGACAAAGCTCGCCGGTTCGCCCGCCTGCTTCATCGACCTCGTCAGCCTCTGTTCCGGACGTAAAGCGGCCGCTGTCTGCCACCGCTTCCATCGACGCCGCTGACGAGGGGGGCCATGAAGGAGGAAGAGGTTTCTGATTCTGATTTCCGTTTCCCGCCAAAGCAGGAACGCGCATGCTGCGATAGCAGCCCACTTATGTCTGCCCTCCGCTGGACGGCGTGCTAAGTCGGCCCTCCCCTCTAAAGCTTGCCGTCAGACGTCAAACCTGCTTCGCCGCGCTTTCGCCGCCGCCTAGCCGCGTCAGCGCTGCGTAACATGGTCTCTCACCGTTGCTGAGAGGCACCCGTGGTTAACGCTTTCTGACGTTTTTCTCGTCTGGCCGCCGCCCCGCCAGACGCGGCCCGCGGCCCAGGATTGAGTTGAAACCTGAGCCTCCGAAATCGTCCTAGCACAACTGGGAAAACGACGGTGTACGAGTCCCGCTGTTGCCGGACCCCCACCAAAGTTATTCGCTCGTCCAGTTCCAGGAAATGTGACTGTTCCAGTGTTTTCTGCAGCCAACAAACCGGCTCCGTCGCCCGTTTGCCTGCACACAAAAGTCGTTCCCACGGCTACACAGATAAACCCCCAATAAAGTGTATTGTCTGGTGTCCCGGCCACGGCCGATGGTGTTTCATGTGTCGTAAGAATGCCCACTAACCAGTGCTCATCTCTAACGTTACACACAAGCACAGCGCACATAAAATCGACACAGATCGATTGCGCTTCACAACCGGCCACGGCCGATGGTGTTTCACGTGTAAGAATGCCCACTGCAGTGCTCATCTCTACACACAAGCACAGCGCACTTAAAATCGACACAGATCGATTGCGCTTCACAACCGGCCACGGCCGATGGTGTTTCACGTGTAAGAATGCCCACTGCAGTGCTCATCTCTACACACAAGCACAGCGCACTTAAAATCGACACAGATCGATTGCGCTTCACAACCGGCCACGGCCGATGGTGTTTCACGTGTAAGAATGCCCACTAGCAGTGCTCATCTCTACACACAAGCACAGCGCACATAAAATCGACACAGATCGATTGCGCTTCACAACCGGCCACGGCCGATGGTGTTTCACGTGTAAGAATGCCCACTAGCAGTGCTCATCTCTACACACAAGCACAGCGCACATAAAATCGACTCAGATCGATTGCGCTTCACACGTGGTAAATATGCCCGCTTCACAGTGGCCACAGACACCACATTATGCACGTCAAACGGTTTCTGTGAAAACGAAACCAAAAGTGCATTCGCTCTACGCAGGCGAACGTTGTTTGGAGTGTGTTAAATGTGCCCGCTGCCCCACAGCCACATCCACACACAGACATAATAGTTCCCGCTATCAGCGTGCCCCATGCCTCAAATATCACGAGCACGTTTTGCATGAAATCAGCGTGCATTCGCTCCATGCAAGCGAACGATGTTTGGAGTGTGTTAAATGTGACTGTTCCAGTGTTTGCTGCAGCCAACAAGCCGGTTCTGTCGCCCGCTTGCCTGCACACAAAGGTTGTTTTCACGGCTACCCAGATAAACCCCCAATAGAGTGTATTTTCTGGAGTCCCGGCCACGGCCGATGGTGTTTCACGTGTAGTCAAAAATGCCCACTCCTCCAGTGCTCATTTCTACACACAAGCACAACCTGTCATACAGACCCTGCGAACATAAAATCGGCTCAGATCGATTGCGCTTCACAGTGCCCACAGACATCACATTATGCACGTCAAAAGGTTTCTGTACAAACGAAACTAACGTGTATGCAGGCGAACGGTGTTTGCAGTGTGTTAAATGTGCCTGTTGCCACACAACCACATACACACACAGACATAATAGTTCCCGCTATCAGCGTGCCCCACGCCCCGAATGTCACGAGCACGTCTCTGGTGCCACAGCATACCGAAACCACTCCGTTAATGAAAGAACGGAGCGCGCTTCGTATTCAGCCTCTAGCTATTCATGCAAACGCATTGGAAAAGCTTCCAGGGGTCTCGAAATGGGTGCTGGACATTATAAAAGGAGGCTATTCGCTACAGTTTCACCGACGTCCGCGCCGCTATACAGCGCGCGTCGAGACCACAATGCAGACAGAAGCAGCACACCTGCTTCGAGCCGAAGTGGCGAAACTATTGAGCAAAGGGGTCATAGAGCCCCTTTCTCAAGCTCAAAGCGAAGGGAGGCTGTACAGCAGATATTTCCTGGTACCGAAAAAAGACGGGGGTCACAGACCCATATTAGATCTAAGGCAACTGAACAAAGCGTTGGTGAAGCGTCGGTTCAGGATGCTCACGACCAGAAAAATCCTCGCGCAAGTTCGCCAAGGAGACTGGTTCGTGTCAGTGGATCTGAAAGACGCGTATTTTCAAATACAGATAGCGTCACGTCACAGGCGATCTTTGAGACTCGCCTTCGAGGGCCAGGCATATCAGTACACAGTCCTGCCGTTCGGTTTGTCCCAGGCACCCCGTACATTACGAAGTGCATGGACTCAGCGCTCGTTCCTCTCAGACTGAAAGGCGTGCGCATACTGAACTATTTGGACGATTGGCTGATTCTAGCGCAGTCTCGCTCAGTGCTTGTACAGCATACGACCATGTTACTCGATCACCTCGAGAATTTGGGTCTCAGAGTCAATTGGGCGAAGAGCTCACTATCCCCCAGTCAGAAAACTTCCTTCCTGGGCACAGAATTGGACTCGCTGTCAATGATAGCGCGGCTGTCACCACAGCGCGCAGCAGACATTCAGCGCACAGCGGGCTCGTTCCGCTGCGGCGCGTCTGTCCCGCTCAAAAAATTTCAGAAAATGCTGGTCTCATGGCCTCAGCGTCATCAGTTCTGCAGCTGGGTCTGCTATGTATGCGCCCACTGCAGTTCTGGCTGAAAGCGCGCGTTCCGCGTCAAGCGTGGGCGCCCGGTCGGCTTCGTATCACGGTCAATCAGTAATGTGTCAGCCCTGAATCCGTGGAGAGCAATCGACTGGTACCAGTTAGGTGTAAGCCTGGGGACTTCCTCGAGAATAAAAGTGGTGTCTACGGACGCGTCCACCTCGGGATGGGGGGCTCTGCTCGAGGGTAGACCGTCTTTTGGCCAGTGGTCAGAACGGGAAAAGCTCCTGCATATCAACTGCCTCGAAATGTTGGCAGTACAGAACGCGCTGATGCGCTTCTGTCCCCAAATAAAAGGAAACCATGTATTAGTCCGCTCGGACAACATGTCAGTGGTTTCCTATATAAATCGCCAGGGCGGTCTCAGGTCCAAAAACCTATACAGACTTGCAGAACGCCGCCTGGTATGGGCTCAGCGCAACCTGCGCTCGCTGAAAGCAGCGCATGTGCCGGGGCTTCTAAACATAGGGCCAGACAGACTGTCCAGGAACAATGTTCCAGCAGGCGAATGGTCTCTACACCCACAGACAGTACAACTACTGTGGAAGAAATTCGGCAGAGCGGAAGTAGACCTGTTTGCGTCTCCGAACAACGCTCACTGTCTGGAATTTTGCTCAAAAAGCAGAGACGCGCTGGCCCACGAATGGCCCCGCCGTCATCTCTATGCTTTTCCCCCCGTCTCTCTCCAACCTCAGGTGATAGAGAGGGTCAGCGAAAAAGGATGTTCAATACTGCTGATAACGCCGTTTTGGGAAAACCAGCCCTGGTTCCCAGCGCTGATGCAGCTGACGAGCACTGTCCCGTGGCCGATACCAGTGAGGAGAGTCCTTCTCTCTCAGGCCAGCGGCTCGATTTGGCATCCTCACCCAGAGCTGTGGTCCCTTCATGTCTGGGCCACCAGCGAATATATGATGAACTCCCTAAAGGAGTATTAAACACGATCACGCAGGCTAGAGCCCCGTCTACGAGACGGCTCTATTCCTCAAAATGGTCAGTGTTTTCGGGCTGGTGCGCAGCTCGCGGCTCGTCACCCACTAACTGTGATGTGATGGAGGTGCTTTCCTTTCTACAAGAGCTGCTGGACAAGGGCAGAACCCCGTCCACGCTCAAAGTCTATGTGGCGGCCATAACAGCGTTCTCGAGCACAACGCTAGGTCAGTCAATAGGAAGGAACGATTTAGTTATTCGCTTCCTGAGGGGAGCTAGAAGACTAAATCCCCCCAGACCTCCCACAGTCCCCGTATGGGACCTTTCTGTGGTACTAGAGGCCATGAAAGGTGGACCATTCGAGCCTCTGCAGACTATTGATTTGAAATACCTGTCTCTTAAGACCGTGTTTCTGCTGGCTCTCGCTTCAGTGAAGCGCATAGGGGATTTGCACGCACTCTCTGTGAGCGCGACGTGCATGGAATTTGGACCTAATGACTCTAAAGTCATACTCAAACACAAACATGGTTACGTTCCAAAATCACTCAACACACCGTTTAGGGCACAGGTCATCGCGCTGTCAGCCCTACCGGTCAATGATGAGGAAACGGACGCGAGCCTCCTATGCCCAGTCAGGGCATTACGAGCTTACGTGTCTCGCTCGTCTGCTTTTAGACAGACAGATCAGCTTTTTGTTTCGTTTTACGGGCGTCCCAAGGGACTGGCCGCGTCGAAACAGAGCTTATCCAGATGGATAGTTGATGCTATTGCGTTGGCATATGCTTCCAAGGGCATGCAGTGCCCGCTAGGTGTCAGAGCACATTCCACGAGGGGCGTGGCCTCATCGTGGGCGTGGTCGAGTGGGATTGCCTTGCAAGATATTTGTACGGCGGCGGGCTGGGCCTCTCCGTCTACATTTATAAGGTTTTACAACCTGGAGGTTCCCGCCTTACAGGCCAGATTGCTGTCAGTCTAGATGTTCAGTGTTGTCTGACCTGATGTTATCAGCTCGGAATGCTGCGTCTACTGAGCACAGCTCTAGGGTCGACAGTGAAAGTGATAGCACAAGATGTGTCTGAGCAAACTGTGTGAAGACCCTTATTTTTACGTCAGCTCAGGCCGTAACCCCGCCCTGTATGTACGTTTACTTAGCGTCTGAGTGACGCTGCACTATGTGGAAGAGTGCGGCATTGCCCCTCCCTCTTCCCCGGACTCCCTGTGAGTTCCATAGGTGATTATGAACTGTATGAACCCCGGGCTTTCGCCCTTGGGTCTTTGGTGTCAGATCTCACGATGCACGGCGTTTTACACTGGGTCCCCTAGCGTAAGATACTTCTTACGCAGTACTCGTTCCCTCTTGTAAGAGAACGTACTCGGTTACTAACGTAACCTCGGTTCTCTCTAGAGAGGGAACGAGTACTGCGTATCTTGCCGTGCATGCGCACGCTCTGGTTGCTTTGATGATGAAAAACCAGATAATAGCTGCCTATGAGCGATATTTATAGGTCTAGACCACGCCCTTTTAGGCGAGAAGCTACGAAAAGGGCGCGAAGCGACGCAAAGGGCGCGAAATGCCCCTATTGGATCTGGCGTCGCGTCAGGCCTCGCTCTAATAGGCTGCTGCAGTTGCCGCAGAGCAGCCAATAGGCGCGCAAGCTGTTTCGCCTATGTCTGTATGCTGCTGCAACGCGCTTTACATTATTTCAAAATTAAGGATAATTTTTGGCTTCAATATCTCGCAGAAAAGGATTTTCCCCTAGCGTAAGATACTTCTTACGCAGTACTCGTTCCCTCTCTAGAGAGAACCGAGGTTACGTTAGTAACCGAGTACGTTTTTACTTTCACTTTAACATACTGCGCACTTTTCGTGTTGTTTGTGTGATTTCCATTGGCTCACCTCCATGGTTTAAAACATAAATAATTTATAAAATAAAATACAGTATATAGAAAAGACATATCTTTAAACTTTTGCGAACACCAATGTAAAGACATTGTTTTTCACTCACTGAAAGCTACATCTGCCTGTGCGCCGCACAATGCGCCGATCTCTGCTCTCGTCATCACTGAACGCACGACTGCAGACACACCCCCTCTTGAAATGTCGGCATTACAAGTTTTGCAAATCGCTGTCCGGTTGTCTTTCTTAGATATACTGAAATACGTCCACACCGCAGATGTGTTGCTTCAGACAAGCACGTGCAAGCTGCGGTTTCTGTCTGCGTCAACATACTGTTTCGGCCTTGTTGTTTCGGTGATAAAAGTGTTTCGGCCGAAAACCGAAAATATTCGGTGCATCCCTATAAATTATAACTCAAATTTGAGATTTTACTGGGGCACAGCAGATTTTTACTGGGGCACGTGCCCCAGTAAAAAGGGTCTAGCGACGTTTTTGCCGACATCAAAACTTAGTAGCAACTCTACAAAATCGAGTCAGATAGGGAGATTTAATTAAACATATTTTTATTTACTTGGCCTATAAATATGCCATAATCTTTGGTCGTATTTAGCGCATATGTGCAGGACGCGTTTGCTGCAGCAGCGCACACACATAACGTTCATTCGGACGAGGGAACAAAAACAACACAAAAATGAATAAAACTGATCGCCGAAGCTTTAGACAGACTCTTTAAAAGTAAAGGTTCAAAAACACGGCGCATTAAAAACATGAAGCCGAGCGCCAGTCAAGCTCGTGACCAGGCACGTGCAAAGGCGGGGGGGGAGGGAGGGGGGGGGGGGGCTATACATTAATAATGTTTTAGCTGTAAATAATAGAATGACCCTCGTGAAGACCTTTCACGTGACGACCCCACCCGGAAGTTCAGGGCGATCCGATCATGTTTATAAAGCCAAGGATAGACACGTTCGTGGCTGTTGGTAAGTGGTGTTTTCACCAGATTTAAAGTTACTTATTATTATAAGAATGACGTGAAGAAAAGAGAGTATGCACGAGTATTTATAATTTTTTATAGCTTGTGCATGTGTAGTCTGCTCTGAAATAGCTGCCGATAATGTTAATGTCATGTAAAAATAATCGTAAATCTATCGTAAAGGAGAGGGCTCCTGCAGGCCATAAAATGTTTTATATATGTTAAATAGTATAAGAAAAGACTTCATTATAATTTAGGAGGTCTTACATTTGGGGAAGGAAAGTCGAGAATCGCGATAGGGCTGGATAAAACTTCAGAAGGCAATGATGTCATTGAATAAATATGCACGTTTCAAAGTCAAAATGTGGCACTGATGTCTTTATATGAATGTATCTGAAGGGAACCGACTGTCCTCAGAAACATGTGGTTTGCATTTTCATTTCACGTCTGATAAAACTGCGTTAATGCTGCTTTGTGTTCAGCCGTTCCTATGGAAACCGTAGTATTTCAGCGCTCCTAAAGCGCCCCCTCGTGACAGAGAATGAATTTTTATTTCCACATTTTTCAGCTCTTTATGGTCAAATTATTGCAATGATGACCTAGTTTTTATGCAGCAAACACATAGAGTTTTAAAAGTGAAAGATGTTAATGTGCCTTCTAAATATCTAAACAATTAAGACAGTACTATTTATGTTTTAAATAAAATATAATAATAAATTAAAAACTCGATTTATCCCTTTTAATGGTATAAAGGCTGAAATTCCATTGTATAAGATATTTTGTTTTTGTGTGAACCTGTATCTGAATTATAAATCATGCCATTTTATGGCTTAATATCCTACCGTCTACAATCTTACAATACAATACATCAGGGGCCACAGATATTTTCAATAGTGACCACACAGAGTTTAATA
This sequence comes from Garra rufa, assembly GCF_049309525.1. Taxonomy (NCBI): domain Eukaryota; kingdom Metazoa; phylum Chordata; class Actinopteri; order Cypriniformes; family Cyprinidae; genus Garra; species Garra rufa. The sequence continues at coordinate 17,284,930 of NC_133370.1, forward strand.
TAACAGCTGTTCTTTATTATTGTGTTTAACAGAGAGAAGAAAATCTTTAGGTTTGGCAATTTAATACACAACAATTTCTAATCAAAATGAATAGGTCCAAAGAAAATATTTTTAATCTTTTAAACATTAAAATGTTTTTTTATGTTCTGTTTCTTTCTCAAAACTGCTTCACAGCATTGGCTGCTAGAAGCCTCTGTAATAATATGTATATCAGCAAGGAATGTGTCACAATATACAGTACAGTATTGCTGTACTGATGTTTTGAGCACAGCCCTATTTAGAGAGCCCCTTTTATAGTGATAAAAATATTACTAATTCTATTGTTTGAGTCCTGAACTAAACATAAATGCAATTAAAACTTTGAATAATGCATTATTTGTCTTATTAATGACATTGTTACTTGTTACGCAAGTAACTGGATGCCTACAATGAGGTGATGGACCCGAGGGGCTCTTTAATGTCTTGTTCCAGGTGCCCTTTTTATACTTTGAGCACCTGCCCCTTTAAAGGTCTCTGCACGGCCCTGCTCATGACGAAAATGTGCGTGCTTATGATTATAATCTGCAGAAACCGCAAAAAAGATGTTGAAGTGTTTATAAATGCGTCTTCAGCCATGTATTCACTCAGATAGATATATTTTTTTTTTCTTAAGAAAGAAATTAAGATGTTCTTAGAACATATTTGAGAATTTCTTAAGATTTTTTCAAGAATTGCACTTAAGAACATTCTTACGAACTTCTTAGAATTTATCTTAAGAAATTTCTTAATTTATTTCTTAAGAAGATATTCGTGAATCCGGCCCCCCAGGACCTGGGTCTAAGACCAGTACAAGTGAAATAAAATCAATCTCAAGCACAATAACAGCTGATAAAGCAACAAGTGATTGAAAGGCTGAAAATTTCTCTTCAGTTGAGATGATATTATAGCTTTATAAAAGAGTGTATTTGATATCAGTCAATGAGTGTAATAAAATTTAATGTAAGATTACGCATGTGTAAAGGTGCTGAAACATTGACGAACAACAGCATACCAATAAAGAAAAAAAAGTTTGTCAAGACAAACTTTAGGTTGGCTTGAGAAAGCCCAGATTGAAAGTTTAAAGCAGTTGTAAAAGACTGAAGTTTGAAAATTTTGATGGATTAGATATTGTTGCTAGCATGAGAACAATAATAATAATAATAATAAGCAGCTGTAAAAGCCTAATTTTTTTTACTTTATATAGATAAATTAAATTATTAGCATGTTGCTAGCATGATTAGCATGTAGGTAGCATGTTGCTAGCATGTTACTAGCATGAATAACATGTTACGAGCATGATTAGCATGTTACTAGCATGTTTTTAACATGTTTCTAGCATGATTAACGAGTTACTAGCATGTTGCTAACACGTTTCTAACGTGGTTGGTAAGGTGTTGCGTGCGTTTGCTAAGGTACTTTGAGTGGTTGCTAGGGTGTTGCCATGCACTTACTATGGTACCCAGGAAGGTTGCTAAGGTGTTGGTATGTGGTTGGTAGGGTACCGATGGTTGTTGCTATATGGTTGCTAGGGTACCTAGAGTGGTTGCTAAGGTTTTGGTATGTGGTTGCTAGGGTACCCACCCGGGATGGTTGCTAAGTCACCCGGGATAGTTGTTATGGTGTTGCTATGCGGTTGCTAGGGTACTGTGGTGGTTACTAGGGTGTTGCTATGTGGTTGCTAGGTTACCTGGGGCAGTTGCTAGGGTACCTGGGGCGGTTTCTAGGGTGTTGCTATGCGGTTGCTAGGCTGCTGCTATGCAGTTGCTAGGGCACCTGGGATGGTTGCTAGGGTGTGTTGCAATGCGGTTGCTAGGGTACCAGGGGCGGTTACTAGGGTGTTGTTATGCAGTTGCTAGGTTACCTGGGACGGCTGCCAGGGTGTTACTAGCATGTTGTTACCATGATTAGCAAAATATTAGCATGTGTCAAGCATGATTAGCAAGTTACTAGAATGATTTTAGCATGATTAGCAAGTTACTAGCATGTTTCTAGCATGAAGTAAACCTTTCCACTTGCAGTTGGGCTACACCTGTACCAGAATTGGATACAAGAAGAATCACAACAGAGGCTTCAACAGAGAGCACACAGTCTTCTGTGACAACATTAAAAAAATCAGGACTGGATGGTTTGTTGGATTTTTGACTAGCTGGTAAAGATTGAGTGATTGATTAATTGATTGATTGATTACAAATAATGTGTAGGCTTATACATGCAAAATAAAGATTTTGTAAATAAAATTTATAAAAAAGTTTTGAATTCTATTTTCTGTACAGTCGCAACATCTGCAGTCAAGGACTGCTGCTTAACAGTAACAAAATACAAACCAGCGTTTCATGAAATTGTGCAGTACAGCATTCAGGAAACACTGCCTTGCTCTGTCAGAGCTGTACTGTGAGTTCAAGGAATTATTATTATAATTTTTTTTTCTGTCAGAATTCCTATTTACACGGCCAACATTTGTTTATTTATTTAATAATATTATCTATTGTTCTTATTGGATAAAAAAATAATAATTCCAATTATTAATTGTATATATTGCATACTCACAGATTCCTAACTGTGGAGAACAACACAATTTGCTCTTCTCCAGTAGAAGACTGGGTCCAGGATTACATACAGAGCTTGAACAGAAGAACAATAAAAACTGAAAAAACAGACAGAAGAGAGTTTGCCATCACAAGAATCAAACCACTGGAGCAGGATCAAAAAGAACTATTGAAACTACGGAGACATTTCAGATGGATCGGTTGTCCAAAGTAGAGAGGAAACAGATGGAATCTTTGGTAACATCAGTGACATTGTTTTCTGAAATGAATGACCCATATAAAAACACCAATAATTACTTTTGTTTAAAGAAGGAACAATCTAAATACTTTTGTATCAAATAGCCTTAAAAACTTATTTTGTTTGCAAAAGTTTGAAATTTTGCATGGATTTTAATGCGTAAATTTATGCCAGGAGGACTGAATAAATAAACAAATAAATAAATAAAGAGATGCTATCACTGTGTTAGTTTCACTCACATTGTTCATACTATTTTTTTTTTTTTTTTTTTGTGTGATGACTTCTGTCTTATTGATTCTTTTCATAGTTTAAAATAAATGTAAGTATTTAAAAAAAGATTAAACTAGTAACTAGTAACATGTAGCACAAATAAGCAGTAAATACTAGAACAGTAATAGAGGAAGACAGTGTAAAGTGATTGGGAAAGGACTTCTTGATGCTGGGGCTCGAACTCGGGTCGCCCAAAGCAATGCTGCGTGACATGGTGACTCACTGTTCTCACATATCTGTCCTCACAATAAATAGTAGGTTACTTTTTGCTTAAAACTAGCCAAGATACTATTTGTAAAGTCATATAAGTTACAAAATCCACAATCAGTGGCATAAAAAAGCATTCTACAAAGTCACCTAGGTAGCCCCTCACACAAAAAAGTTGTCACTGGGGCAGTGCCTTTTCAAAACTTTGTACCCAAAGGGTTCATATCGGTACCTTGGAGGTACATTATCACTACCAAAAGTGTATGTATTAGTATAAGGGACAAATGGTACCACCTCAGTGATCTTGAAAGTGTGAGTTAGATGCATTTTAATTACTGTGAGCTGCAGCATAAATATACATGCAGATTTGGTGTAAATTGCATCCAGTGCCTAAAAACTTGTGGTTCGGCTATAATTCCGGGCTGAACTAATTTTTTATACAGCAGTCAGATCATATTTGCTGGCAGTAACAACATTGGATCAGGCAAAAGAGGATGTATCGTGGAATTGTGGTATTGTGATACTGACACTGCACTTGCTCTCATCGCATTTCTTACTTTAGTTGATTCATCTTTCTATCCCAGCAATCTCATGAACTCATGAATGACTTTTCTCCATTGCATTAAGACCCATTGCAAGGGACATCTTCCTAAACAAAAAGGCTGATAAACGTCCATATTGTGAAAAATAGTAGTATTATACAGACGGCTTGTATTAATTATTATACTAGATTAGTAAATTATTAGTAAATTATTAAATGATTTTCTGTTTAGTGGTAGTAGTGGTTTATTTTATTTTTTGTTTTTAATACAGAGATGGCCCACCTTACCAGACCAGCTGACCCATTTTTGGCATAATTTATACAGTAGCCTATGGCCACAGATGAAGGCAGGGGGTTGCGGGTTGCAACATGATCATTGGATTTCAGCCGTTCCTTGTTTCCTTTCTCCGTAGCCATTGTGACTGTGGTGACTATTATTTGTGGAATTCGAACTTTATAGTCCATTTTTATTTATTCATCGTTCTTCGGCTTAACAGGTAATCATATCACTTCATCTTTATATTTAAAACAACATCAATCAGTTGAAGGTTTACATGTAATAGACAATGTCGTGCAGCTCTAAATAACCATCCGATCGAAATAACTAACACATACATGTAGGCCTACACACGCACAAAACTATACTTATAGCTTATTGTCTTATATATCAACGTTTAGTACCGTAAACTATCACGTGAAGCACGCATGGTGTTGGGATACTCTGCTAAAACAACCGACAGTTTTACTCGAAATGTCACAATTTGTGTTTAGATTCAAATCTGCGCGTACGTTCTTTCGCTTTCTGTTTGAGAGCTGGGAGCGCTTCTACAGTAATGCGCTTGCGTGTACTCTCATACTGCTGTGATTAGAGCAATACTGCGTTTACACTTCAGCTCATGTAGACAATATCTTGCGATTGTGGTTATAATGGGAGTAAACGATTGCAGTAAGGTGTCAAGATTGTAATTGTTAACGTTTATTGTTTGTTTGGTGCATGGGGTAAAAATGAATAATCGCAGACACTACCACTCATAATAAAAATAGTATTAATAGCAAATTGCATATAAACTGGAGTAAAGAGGTTTGATCATCATGTAACTATCTGCATTTTTAGTAACATGGTACATATAAAAACGTTATTTGATGATTGACAAAAGAGAAAGATGACGTCTTTTTCTGTATATATTGTTTAACACTAATGAAAGTATTTTTTTTTTAAGATACCAGATTAGAAGACCTGAAAGAACTTCTTCAACATAGAACCTTCATCCCAGCAAAGATTTCCACCATTAGACCTGTGAAACAGAACAAGATGAAGTTCACTCTTTTAATTGCTATTCTTTTCTCTATGGAGTGGATGAATATTGTGAAATCATGTGAGAATTCTTTAGCTCTTCATAGAAACATTTTGATCTGAACTCAGTAACTCTTACTTAATTTAAGAATCTTTTGAATTCAATCGTTACTTGCCTGAATTCAATTACTGATGCTCATTTCCAATAGATGATGGGCCTCCAGAATGCTGTCTTACTGTGTCAAACACCAGAATACTTTTTAAAAACATTTTGTATTATTACATACAAGATACAGCAATATGTCCTGTCAGAGCTATAAGGCAAGTTCAATGTTTTTATTATCTATGCATACACAACATACATTTTTACACAGATTTATTAATAAATGTGTAGATAATTAAATAATGAGCAGTGTTTCCCCCCATTTGTAGGTTCCACACCATAAAAAATAAAGTTATTTGTTCAGATCCTAATGACGACTGGGCTAAGAGAGTAATAGCAATAGTGGATAGTAGAAGGAAACTGACAACGGAACCTTCCAAAAAACATTTTGAGTTTGATACAAGTACAGCAACCATGATTCCAACTACATCCACAATACAAGGAAGGATGACCACTGTGGGTAAGATATCAGACAGCACACTCTTCATGGATAACATTCAAACTACCTGAACTGGATGTGTTTTTATTTTGATATACAATGTTTTTTTGCTACAACCAAAGACTGCTGCTTAACAGCAAAAACAAGTAAATAAATATACAGAAAAAAAAACAGAAATGTATATTTTTTTCCAACAGGAGATGGACATACAGTAAGTTATACTAGGACAGTTCATCATATTCCATTTCATCGCATAAGAGCTTTAAAGCAAGTATAGAGTTATTATCACATTATGAAGTACTACACAGATTTAGTAATGAATTGGTACATAGTTAAACCACGACAGCTAAAATTTTAAATATATATTTATTTTCATTTACAGGTCTCGCAGCAAGAAAGGACTCCACAAGATTCAAATGGGGATTTTACTTACAGAGTGAGCAATCTAAATATAAAAACTAAATATTAAATTGCTAACTTCTTCTATATAACACCTTTCGAAATTCTTCTGTTTGAAAATTTTGAAAAGTTTTTTTGGGGATTTTTTGATTTTTATAAACAGTATGATATTACCAGGATAACTGAATGACTTTTTAATCTGATGAATGTATAAGGTAACTACAGTGAAAAATCAACACAGTATTCTCTCTAATTGTTTGTCTCTGTTGTGCCATGTAAATTCTTTTTATTCATGGGTCATATAATGACACATTTTCTATATATACGTAATTTGAAATACATTTACAGCAACATTTAAACTTGTTCGTATTGTTTTTGTATGTATGATGCTATTATATTAACTGCAAAATAAATAGTTGAATACACAGAATGCATGTACATTTGATGTCAGACAATGACATCTAATGCCTAAAACCTTTATACTGATGCAGCATAAAGATTTGAGTTAAAATGATGTAAATGTACTGACCCTGTTGTCATCCAAGATCATGTCCATGTCTTTCTTCAGTTTTAAAGAAATTTATTTTTATTTATTTTTGAGGAAAACATTCATGAATTTTCTCCATATAGTGGATTTATATGGTGCCTGTGAGTTTGAACTTCCAAAATGCAGTTTCAATGCAGCTTCAAGGGGCTCTGAATGATCTCATCCGAGGAATAAGGGTCTTATATAGTGAAACGATTGTTCATTTTCTAAAAAAAAAAAAAATTTAAACCTCAAATGCTTGTCTTGTCTAGCTCTGCCATGCGTTGTGGGCATTTGACCTTCTTTGCACCTTTACTTTGTAAACACTGGAGCGGTAGTTCTGCAGCAATGTAGGATGATTTTTAAGTTGAAGGAGAAAATGAGATGAGCGTTTTTCGACATAGCCTAACTGTTGTCAGAATCCATGTTCCGTGTTTTCCCCCAAGCCTTAGTTCCTGTGTTTCCTTATATGGTCAGTTTCCTGTTCTTGTTATGATAATTGATTATTCCTCTCACCTGTGTTCCTAATTATCCTTTGTATTTATATTCCTGTCTGCTGAGTTCATTTTGGTCTAGTCTACTATGTGGTACATGTGTTTAAGCCTGCTCCTTGTTTGTATTTTCTTTGTTTTTGCTTTATTAAAGTCTGTCTAGTTTTTACTCCTTATCTCCCGCGTCCTTCCTACAAAGCGTACTGTTACAACTGTATTGAACCAGAGTCCACAGAGTACATGCAGAGCTAGACAAAATGAGCTTTTAAGGGTTAAAAAGTATATATATATATTTATATATATTTATTATTATTATTTATTTTATAGAAAATGTCAGATTGTTTTGATAAGACTCTTCTTCCCTGGCTGGGCTCATTTAGTGCCCTTTGAAGCACCATTAAAACTGCATTTTGGAAGTTCAAACTTTCAGGCACCATAGAAGTCCATTATATGGAGATAATTCCTGAAATGTTATCCTCAAACACAATTTCTTTACAACTGAAAAAAGAAAGACATGAGTAAGTTATCTGTACATTTTTGTTCCAAAAGTGAACTATTCCTTTAATTGTCTTTCTATCCCAGGACTCCCCATTTAAGTTGTTTGTTAAACTAAATGTATACATTTTTAGGGCTGTCAATAGATTACGTTTTTTTTAACCGTGATTAATCGCACCCTTTTTGTGTGATTATTATAGATAAATTAAACATACACTATTTGTTTACGTTTATTTTTGTCATATTTTCACAAAAATTCTATATCCAGTTTAAATGTCCTACTTGCGAAACTAAAACAGAACACACTGAAGCTTACTTTTCTAGTCAGCCTTTACCTGCTAAGGCATACAATGTTTATTTTTGTCATTTCACAAAACTGCTATATCCAGCAAAGAGAACCCTCTAAACAGTTTCAATCTCTTTCATTTTCGAATGTTTTCCGATGACATTTAATATCGCAAACTTTGTCTACTTATAGACACAAAATTCAGAATCAAAAGTCAAGGTTAATATGAACTCTATAAAATGTCTTTCAGGGCTCTATGCTTACGTTTCTTTCACTTGTGCTCCTAACTTAAAAAAAAAAAAAAAAAAGAGCACCGTCTAACCAATAATTAAAAAATCTGATCAAAAATGATCCTCCCCATTACAAGGTGATATTTGACTCCTTAAAAGTGATTGAATTGTTTTTACTGTTATATATATATATATATATATATATATATATATATATATATATATATATATATATATATATTTCCGAATTAAAACAACAAGTACAACAAGAAGTTACTAATCAAATAAAATTAGTACTACTGTCTTGTAGGTATATTTTCATGTTTAATGAGGCTCAAAGGTGGCTTGAGTGCAATTAAATTCATAAACTCATGTTTAGATTAATGGTTTGAATATAAACTTCTGATTATAGATATAGTAAATGATTTAAATAACAGAAAAGAAACTAAATCAGCCAGTAAAAGGCCCCAAGTCACTAATTTAATGACTGAATTTACAGTAATTTAGTTATTTACACACTCTCCACATTTTGTTTATGAAAGGATTCGTGAGATATGTCTGTGATACATTACTCAACACTGCAAAAACACATAGAAAGCTTTGAAGCTCCCCTCAGTGCAAACACAAATATACTTATCGGGTCAGTCGCACCTGCAGTGTATGGACACAACTTTGTGTTGATCTAGAGTGCCATTCAGTTTTCTTTTTTCTTTTTTTAATCTGCCCACCAAAGTTACTGGTGCTTGTTCCATTGTAGATGCTAAGAGTGAAGTGACTTTCAAAAGAAGCAGCTTTCTGTTGTTCGACATGGCAAGTTCACGTGACCAGATTGAACGTGAGCAAAAAAACTCTGAGAAACTGTGACCGCAAATTAGCGCTTTTCCCAAAGAATAAATGTAATCTCGAACATACTGACAGAGAAAAACAAATTTACTGTATAAAGTGAGACAAAAACAACAACAAAATAAATTTATGAATGAAAGATTAATGATTCCTGGAACCAGATGAGTCATTTTGTTGTGTTTATCACTCTGACCACTGGAGATTAATTATCACAGCTTTTATTCCAGTCTGTGGGGAAATGAATTAACATCAGATAGTCATGTCTTCCACTGCGCAGTCATTTGACCGCAAATACTACTATGTCTAAAGGGAAGGCAGATGTGCGGTTTCCTCCTCCTTTGATAATACTATCATTCAAGTTGGTCAGAGCAGTTTGGCCAGTCAGTTTGATCAAGGTGATGCTGACTTCCATAGTTTGTGCTTCTAGGTCGTTTTTGGGTCCTTCAGTGTGTTTCCTGGTATGTTTTTCTCTGTGAATGAGGTGGCTTTCTGACTTGTGGTATGGTGTGAAATAAAGTGAGAGTAAGTTAAAGCCTGTGCACATGTGGTTTTGAGACTTTACCTCCTTAGCTCTGCTGTAGAACTGAGTGGTTTTGGGTACTTGTTGCCTTGTGTGAGAAAAAAATGAAAACTTTGTACTGAAACATTCAGTCAACATTAAGTATAAAACATGAATTACTATAGAAATGAATTTGTCATTATTGTGTTTACATGTACAGATGGACCTTCGGTCAGTTGTTGCCTCAATCTAGTATGCAGCAAACCACCTTTTGGACCATGTATTGGACTACAGAATACAGTACAAATGAAAGGACTGTGTTGCATAACAGCAGTTGTTTAAGCAAGTCCCTAACAGGAAAAAGTACATTTCTCAGTCTTTGTTCACCCTAAAATGAAAATGTTGTCATTAATTACTCATCCTCATGTTGTTCCAAACCCGTAAGACCTAAAATTAAAATATTTTTGATGAAATCCGAGAGCTTTCTGACTCATATAGACAGCAACAGAGCTACCACATTCATGGGCCAGAAAGGTGGTAAGGACATTGTTAAAATAGTCAAGAATACGTGGTAGTTCCATAAAAAGATACAGAAAACAGATAATTCCGCAAAGAATGAACACTAATAACATAATAGCCTTTCTTTCCAGGAATTCCAATTCTGGCAAATATTCTGTATGTTTTATGTGCAAAAATATCCACAGACCCCCTGCAGTACCTTCATGGACCCCCAGGGGTCCATAGCCCCCCATTTTAACATTGAATTTAACCTCTAGCCTAGCCAAATGTAAAGTTTTTTATGTTTTACCTCACATTAGAAGTGTAAAGGAAACCTGAAAGATGATGTTCATAATTTTTAACTGCTCTTCTGTGCTGCAGAGAGTGGGTAGGTGTTGATTTTTGATTGTTCTAACTGTGCTACTCTTCAATACAATCCGTATACTTCAGTAACAATGTGCATATACATTGTGGCGTGGGTTCAGGTTACTTTCATATCATTGTATATTGGAAGAGAGAATGTAAAAGTGTACTCTTATAATATTACATGCATTTATTTACAAGATTGCTGTTTCAAATCTTCATATAATACACTACCAATTGAACGGATCAAATCTTTTACAGCTTACGACACAATTTGTAATGTAAGTTTAAATTGCATGTTATGATTTGTACTGATTGGTATCTGAGGCAGATATTTTTCATTATGATTATTTAATTCCTGCTGTAGTAGAGAAATGAATGAATGAGTTTAGGATGGCATACATTGTATTTTCTATCCACAGCTTCACCACTGTGTGAAAAAGACATATACAGTATCTCACAAAAGTAAGCACACCCCTTAAGTTTTAGCAAACATTTTAGTATTAGTTTAGTTTTAGTATTAGTAGCTGGCAACAAATGTGAGTACACCCTGTTTCACACATACTCTGTCTGCAGTGTGTATGTGCATTAGGTATAAGGTGCAGAAGCAGCACAGACTCATTTTGCTTTCACACAGGACGCGTTTGCAGTCCGTTCCTGATCCGCGGCTGTTTACTATAAACACAACATTTATCCGTTATTTTGATTCCAAATCCAAATGTGCTTTCCAGCATTGTGATCCTCTTTTATCACAGTACAGTAATACAATAGATATATTCACGTTTAAACTCAATAAATATAAGCCATGTATTATTCAATGCACTTGACTTCTAGATTTGTATATTAACTTGCAACTCAAGCAAGTTGCAACACAGTTAAACACAGCATAGGTATAACTTCCTTTTCTTAGTGAAATTGGGCTGTCACAAATATTTTAAATTAAAACGTATCAAAGACAGAAACAGTAGTGGGGCATCCTCAAGCATGGTGAAGAACCACTATGTGTCTAACATCCAGCAGCTCCGTGAGGAGTGGAAGAGGATCCCAGCCACAACCTGTACAGCTCTGGTCAATTCCATACCCAGGATGATTAAGGCAGTGCCAGATAACAATGGTGCTAACACAATATATTGACACTTTGGACAAGTTCACTTAGGGTGTACTCACTTGTGTTGCCAGCTATTTCAACAATAATGGCTGTATGTTGAGTAATTTTCAAGGGACAATAAATCTATACTGCTATACAAGCTGCACATTGACTATACATATATACATTGTATAAATCATTTAAACATCTAGTCAAACATTTAGACTAACATTCAGCAGTCAAAGGCATCTGTCTTTCTGTCATGATCTGGGCTGTGGGGTTTCCCTCAGCCTCCTGAGGTCGCTGTTCCCCTTGCACTGCACTTCCCTGATTGTTCACTCCTGTCTTGTCATTAGCACTGATTACACTCACACCTGCTCACTATTATCTGGTCTATAAGAACTCTCATGTCTCACTGCTCTTTCTGGCTGCATTGTCTTCGTATGAGTGTTTCTGGCTCCTGGATCTCCTGATCGTGTTTTCGGTTCTGTTTACTTTCTTTTGGTTCTAGTCGTGTCTGTGCCGTGTTGGCCTTTTGTTTGTTCTGTTTTATTGTGTTTTGTTTCATTAAAATCCTTCCCCTGCATCTGGACCCAGACCTCCTTCGTTTCACATGACACTTTCCTAGAAATCTTACACATATCACTTTTTTTTTTTTTTACATTTTTGTTTTTGGGTTAACTATTAAAAACCTCTACGAATTTATAACTAATTTATTTTTCATTGGTTAAAAATTAAGTACTATGTTGAGTTCACATTTTATTTCAGCAAAGTTTTAAATTTTAGTGTGGGTTGAAATTATTTTAGAATCGGATAAGCAAACAAAATTGACTGTATTTTGGTTAACTAACATTAACAAAGATAGTGTAATAAAAAGTGTAATAAATGTATTTATCAATGTTTGTTCATGTTAGTTAATACATTAACTAATGTTAACAAATGACACCTTACTGTAAAGCGTTACCAAATATTATATTACAGTGTATATTTCTAATGTGCTGGTCACAGTATCTGCAGGTATACAGTAAGCTTATTAGTGAAAAAAATAATCTGAGGGTGCAAGAAAAAAAAAAGTATTGAGAAAATCATCTTTGAAGTTTTTAGCAAGCATACATGTCTTACTAATCAAAAAATAAGTTTTGATATATTTACAGTAGGAAATTTGTTAAATTTCTTCATGGAACATGATCTTGTTGAACCTGTTTGACTTACAGTACCAGGTCAGATAGACATTTGCGGCTTAATTTTTTTTTTCTTCTTCTAGAAATACGTTGTTTACATACTAGCAAAAAACCCTGACTCGGGTGTACACCAAAGTCTCTAACCTGACTGCTTTAAAGATCTCTCACATACAGACACAGAGATGATGATTTTAACTTTGCTTAGAGTGATCATGCTGTTGGTTGCAGCTCTCAGTGTACTCTGTACAGATGCCTCTTTGTGTAAGAACATTTCTTTATTTATTTTCATAACTGGATTGATAATAAAGCTTTTTGCAGAGAATGAATTTTTTAGTTTTTAATCCTTTACTGGAATAAGCATTTTGCTGCTTAGAGATAATGTTATGTAGAAAATATTTTATAAATCTGTGGTTTATAATGTAAACTAAACTGTTATTGTTGTGTTTACAGCATGTTGCAGAAAGTATACCAAAAAACAAATACCAATGTCACGTGTCAGAGGATACTCCGTCCAGACCATAACAGTAAACTGCCACATTGATGCTGTCATGTAAGTACAGGATGCCTACTACATACAATATATAGTGCATTATGTAATGATTGACTGTAAGATTCCTGGAGGAAAAAAATCGATTTCTTTACCTCACAGATTGCACACAAAAGGAGGCAAGAATATGTGTGCAGACCGCTCCCAAACATGGGTGATGGACATTATAAGAATGCTAAGGTATACAGTGTATAAAAAAATGTATTTGAGTGTTATTGTATAATAATTGTATAATAGTGAGGTGATTACGACATAGTGAGTGCAGGCAGAAATTCGAAACAACAATGGAGGACAAATCATTGTCGCTGAATCTATTCACAGTTAAAATATGGCTACATGTGGAATAAGCAATATTAAATTAAAGGGTTGATTAAAACGAAACAATTGGGTTTATTAATGATAAATATATAAAACTGGTTATAGTCTATTTAATTTCAGCACATTCTGATTGTTAATACAGGATGTCAGTAATGCTCAAATAAAGTGCTGATTTTTAGATAAACACTTATATTTAATTTGCCACTGAGTTGAGGCATAAATTTATCGTCTCACTAAGTGAGACAAAGTGAGACTAAGTGAAATAAACTGCAAAATCCCTGATTATTAAGCATGGCAGCATCTCAGCAACATGACGTTTATGAGTGTCCCAGTTCTAAATGTTGATGTCTAACACTTGAATTCAAAGAGATTGTCTAAAGAAAAGTGAGTTCTACTTACTGCTTTGACTGACTCAGACAAACAGCAGCAGCGTAGATGACGTCAGGACGAGTCTGCACATCAAGGGAGGGAAACAAGACTCTTACGGGTGAAAAAGAAAATTGAAATTGCTAAAAAAGTGTTCAACAAGTTGATGACAGTTGTGCGGGCAATAGCAGGGGTATTGAGGTTGGTGAAGATAAATATGTAGAGCTCTCCTAGTCCACATTATCTGGCATCCCCAAAAAGCTAGATTATATAGTTGTTCATGAGGGGAATTTGTGGACCACACAGCAGCGTCACTTAGGGGTGGAAGACGGGGAAAATCTGTGAATGGGATATTCCATTCCTTTGTTATAGATACAGTACTTTCAAAATCTATCCTCCCTTTTTTTTTTACTTAACTGTCATTTTTTAAATAAATAATCAAGTTTGCAGTCAAAATTTCTAGTTTAGACAGACAATATTATTAGTTCTGATAAATACAAATGTAAAATATATGAATAATGAAAAAATAAAATAAACAATTGCCTCATTTAATATGTGACCCTGTACCAAAATACCAGTCATAAGAGTCAATTTTGAAATGTATTTATTCATGATTGGTCTTCATTCAAATGAAATCAACATATATCATCTTTCTATCTATCTAAATGAAAAGACTGAAAGCTGGAAAATTACGTAAAGAAGAATTTGCCACCAAAAGCACCCAGCCATTGCAGCAGGACCAAAGAAGATCAGTTGAAACCACAGTGACATTTCATCTGGATGGGCCATCCATGGTGGAGAAACAGAAGAAGTCATTGATAACATTGTCATCTGTAATAAACTATGACACCTATAAAAACACCAATAAGTACTTTTGTTTGAAGTAGGAGCAAGTTTTTACTTTTGTCTTCTGTTTAAAATGTTTAGACAACTTTATTATTAAAAAAGAAAAAACTTTTTTATGCTTGTAATCTACTGATATTGCAAGGATGATTTAATTACTTCTGATATCTAGTGAAAAATCAACAGGGTCACAATGTTTGTGCCATTATTTTTTTATACCTATTTTGTGTGATGACTTGTATTTTGTTAATAATATAACATAAGTTTACAGTAAAACAATCTTGTCCATATTAAGTTGTGTTTTGCATGGTCTGGACATTAAATTTCCATAAAAAAAACTTTTTTTTTAGTTGTCTTTTCTGTACATTTTTGCCATATATATTTCTAATAGGATTGTTGAGAAGAGATATGAAGGAAGAGTGGAGGCATAAACATCATTCCACTGCAACTTTACAGAAAATAGTGCCATGTACTGTATGTACTGAAGTCAGGTACAGCTTTAAATTCAGTATATTTACAAAAAGGTACAATGGTATTAGCACATTTTTCGAAATACCATTATAGAAAAAAGACTTTAAAGATACTTCAGATGTAAATCAGCATGTGGTATGATCTTCTCGAACATGTATTTTTAGCATACCAGCTCGGTTTTATGTAACAAAATAACATTGATGTACAACAATACAATGTAGAATAACATTGCGAGGCAAGGCAAGTTTATTTATATAGCACATTTTATACACAATGGCAATTCAAAGTGCTGTACATAAAAGGAATTAAAATCATAATAGCATAAAAATCATAAAAAAATTTAAAATAATAATCACAACAATAAAAACAGAGAATTTAAGAACATTTAAGATGATTTAAAAAAAATTATTTAAAATTATTAGAACATTGTAATCATTTAGAATCAACACTATGATTACCCAGGTAATACCATCTAGTACCAGCACTGTATAATGGTACAGCACTCAATTTTTAAGGATTAATTTTGTATTTATTTATTTATTAGGAAGAAAAATGAACACAGAGGTGAGCTTTGTGGGCTGAAAGACCTCCCTCAGCATACACCCTATAGCCCAGCAGAAAGTTTCATAATTAGAAGAGAGAAACAGAACGAAGATGAAGTTCACTGTATTTGCTGCCTTTCTTTTCTCTATAGGATGGATGAGTGTTGTGGTAGCAGGTAAGATTTGATTATTTTCATTTCTGAGTACCTCTGTAACATTCAATTAACTGAAATGTGGAGAACTTGAGATGACAATGTAGCTTAAGACAGAGTGTACATGTATACATCTTACTGTGAATGTATTGATTATTTTTCTGAATACAGTGATGTGCTTCTCCTACAGATAATGGAGCTCCAGTAGGCTGCTGTCTTACTGTGTCAAACACCAGAATACCAGCTGAAAACATTGTGAATTATAATATACAACATGCAGTGTATTGTCCTTTCAGCGCTGTTAGGCAAGTTCAGAATAATTATGATCTATCACAATATTACGTTTCACATAGTAAGTAATAATTGGTGGATAATTAAATGATGAGAACTAAAATGTCAAGTATCCTTTTTCCATGTACAGGTTCTACACAAAGAAAAACAAAGTTATTTGTTCAGATCCTGAAGACAAATGGGCTAAGAGAGTAATGGAAATAGTGGATAAGAGAACAGGTGAGATTTCATCATTATAATTCCTGAGTACTTTGATATTGTGGTTTGACTTCTGTAACATTAAATTAGCTGAAAATGTGGAGAACTTGAGATGACAATGTAGCTTAAGAGAGAGTGTACATGTGTACATCTTTTACTGTGAATGTAATGATTATTTATCTGAATGATATTATGTGTTCCTCCCACAGGTGATATACCTCCAGTAACCCAGTGCTGTCTTGCTGTGTCAAACACCAGAATAAAAGTTGACTGGACTAAGAAATTAATAGAGATCTTGAAGACGACAATGACAACAGATGTTATCCCAACTACAGCTAACAACCACGAAAAATCTGCAACAAAGACTGAGACCAGCAGGAGTACTGTACCAACAACATTGACAACAGTCAAAACATCTAGACCAGACACTGCGATAACATTTGGGACAGATGAACCAACTGCACCAGCAGCAGAAACAACAGAAACAACAGCAAGAACTAGAGTGACTAAAACAACCAAAAAACTGTCAAAGATGATGATAAGAAAAAAAGGGAAAAAAAGCAAAAACAAAAATGGAATGTCTGGACCAGAGGCCAGCACAAGTACACCTGTATCACCAATAGTGACGACAATTGAAACATCTGCACCAGAGGCCAGCACAAGTGCACCTGTATCACCAATAGTGACGACAATTGAAACGTCTGCACCAGAGGCCAGCACAAGTGCACCTGTATCACCAATAGTGACGACAATTGAAACGTCTGCACCAGAGGCCAGCACAAGTGCACCTGTATCACCAATAGTGACGACAATCGAAACGTCTGCACCAGAGGCCAGCACAAGTACACCTGTACCACCAATACTGACGACAATTGAAACGTCTGCACCAGAGGCCAGCACAAGTGCACCTGTATCACCAATACTGACGACAATTGAAACGTCTGCACCAGAGGCCAGCACAAGTGCACCTGTAACACCAATAGTGACGACAATTGAAACGTCTGCACCAGAGGCCAGCACAAGTGCACCTGTATCACCAATACTGACGACAATTGAAACGTCTGCACCAGAGGCCAGCACAAGTGCACCTGTATCACCAATGGTGACAAAAATTAAAACGTCTGCACCAGAGGCCAGCACAAGTGCACCTGTATCACCAATACTGACGACAATTGAAACGTCTGCACCAGAGGCCAGCACAAGTGCACCTGTACCATCAATAGTAACAACAATCAAACCACCTGGACCTGACACAGAGATCGGCAAAACAACCACTCAACCAACCTCAGCGTCCAAAGACAACCAAGAATCTCTCAGTATTGTGACAACATTTCAGATAGGCAAAAGAGTAACATACAGAGTAGTTAGTGATGATATGTTGGGTTTTTTGAGAGAATGTATAAGCTTATGCTGACATGAAAAACTATGCTTTTGTGAAACACTCTTTTATAAATGATAAGTCTCGGCATCTGTTTTTGTTACAGTCACATCATCTACAACCAAGGCCTGCTGCTTAAGAATAACAAAAAACAAACCAGCGTTTCATGAAATTGTAGACTACAGAGTTCAAGAAGCACCACAGTGCTCTGTCAGAGCTGTTCTGTGAGTTAAGGGCATAACATTTTTGTTGTTATTATTTCTTGTTTTATATAAAGACTATTATCTATTATCTGCTGTGTACTGCATAATCTATTCTTACTGAACACTTATTAGATATATATATTTTGAAGTAAAATATTAAAACTATTTATGTACACATTTTCTTATTTACAGATTCATAACTGTGGAAAACAACAAGATTTGCTCTTCTCCAGTAGAAGACTGGGTCCAGGATTATATAAAGAACTTAAATATAAGAAGAATAGCAACTGAAAAAACAGACAGAAACGGGCTTGCCATGACAAGTATCAAACCACTGGAGCAGGATCAAAGAAGATCTATTGAAACTAAGGAGAAATTTCAGCTGGATGTGTTGTCCAAAGTGGAGAAGAAAGAGGTGGAGACTTTGGTAAGATCAGTGGCATTTGAAATCCATGACCGATATAAAAACATCAATAATTACTTTTGTTTAAAGAAGGAACCAGCTAAATACTTTTGTATCAAACAGCCTTAAAACATCTGCTAGAAAGGCTTGGATAACTTTTTATGCTGATAATTTTAGTATAACTGAATAACTTCTAAGTCTGGTAAAAATCTGCACTTTGGTTTCACTCAGATTGATCATCTCTGTTTTGTAAAGATTTTTATTCATGTTTTATGTGATGACTTCTATTTTGTGTGTTGTTGTTTTTTAATTAATTTAAAATAAATGTAAGTATTCCAAAATAATTTAACTAACTAGTAAATGCAATGTAATCTTATTAATTCATATTATGTTGTGTGTATGTATGTATGGCATTGTAGAGTACAATTATTATTATTAAATTAAAGATGCAGTAAATACCATTTTCTCTAAACGTTGTGTTTTCATGAATTTTTGTGTTAGGAGGACAGAAGAGTGTGAAATTATGCCTGAAGTTATGCCTGAAATCTTTATCATAATGCAGCTTTAATATTTTGGTGAACGCTTCTTTAAATGTAGAAGTCAGATCGCTTGCTGACAGTGACAATCACGCAAGAAACCAAGTAAATAGCTATGTGTGGGCAGGTTGGCGAGGATACTAAGCGCATCTTTTGGCTTAGTTTAGTTTTTCCAGCCACACTTTAGTTTAACTACTTTATTAACTATGCATTTTGTCTCAATAAACTCCTAAATTGCTGATTATTAATAGTTCATAAGGTAGTTATTATGTTATGATAAGTCATTGGTCCTGTGTTACTGTTTTTCCTACAGCCCTGGCACCCATTGCCAAGTCAACTGTATTCAAACAGTCCTATTTATAGGCCTACACTGTAAAAAAAAAAAAAAAAATTATAATAATAAAAATCTGACAGCTGTGGTTTCTAGATTTTTACTGTAAAAATTATGAAAGCATAATTTTAGGTTTTACGGACTTAACTTAAAAAAGCAGGTGGTGATGTGAAAGCCCCATGATGAACCAAAACTCATCACCAGCAACTTTTTCACGAGCTGAGAAGGAAAGTACTAACATATATAGAAGGTGCACAGTGTCAATCACAGAAACACTAAACATTATCATTGTAACACACGTACAACTCAATGCAATCAACATTAATTAAACAACATTTAACCACGACAAACATAAGTGAACCGATCAGATCCCCTCCCGCTCACCGTACTTAAAGGCCCACTGCAAAGGACCTTTTCATAAATAAAAGGCTGATACACAGTTCCATATAGGCCTATTGTTTGTGAAAAATATTAATGTTACACAAACAGCATGCCATTTGTTATATGATACAACATCTTGCATTACTACAAAAGAATTACACTAAAGTAAATTATTTAAATATTTTCTATTTTGTTTTCAGTAATAGAAGAAGTATTTATTAATTTATTATTTTACAAAGAGATGTCCCACCTTTTCCTGAAATGTCATTTGTCTGGGGTGGATGATCTCAAAATTAACAAAAAGTGGCCCGCTTTACCTGAATTCAACATATACATGTATATTACAGTTTTTTTCAGTCGCTAACAAGCATTTGTCCAAACAGTTGTCACATTTTCAAAACTCTAAACACAATTAGCACAGCATCGGTCTTTTGTGGCCATACCATTCACACATTTCATGTCGTTTTCACCCAATATGTAGTCAGTGAACACATTTCCACAATGCTTACATTTTCTTAACAGACAAGCTATACCTCCCAACAAAATGATGGATTGTTTTTGTAGTATTTACGAATGTTAACACACAACACCCCACAATAGAAAAAACTATATTCCAAACCTTAGATACAGTACAAACACCTCTGCTTCTGCAATGATATCAGTTCAAAAACAATATCAATATCAAAAATATATCTCAGCTGATAATACAGTTTTTTTCAGTCGCTAACAAGCGTTTGTCCAAACAGTTGTCACATTTTCAAAACTCTAAACACAATTAGCACAGCATCGGTCTTTTGTGGCCATACCATTCACACATTTCATGTCGTTTTCACCCAATATGCAGTCAGTGAACACATTTCCACGATGCTTACATTTTCTTAACAGACAAGCTATACCTCCCAACAAAATTATGGACTGTTTTTGTAGTATTTACGAATGTTAGCACACAACATCCCACAATAGCAAAAACAATATTCCAAACCTTAGATACAGTATAAAAACCTCTGCTTCTGCAATGATATCAGTTCAATATCAATATCAAAAATATATCTCAGCTGATAATAAACAAACAATTGAATAGCTGATTTATGTTGGGTAAATTAGGGCCAACCACAGCAGATTCCAGTCTGGCTTAGACTCAGAGGCAGTAATTTTTTCTATTACATTTACACTTATACAGTAAAATGAGGACTTTGAGGAGTGATGTTTTGGAAACAGGGTTGGGGTCAATTCAGGAATGGACTCAACAATTCCAATTCAAAGAAGGAAATGGAATTGGAATGGAATTAGAATTGGAATTCAACAACAATTACAGGAAACAGAATTGGAATTGAATTGGAATTACAGGAAGTGGAATTCAATTCAGGGAAATTCCACTGAATTCCATTTATTGCTGTTTCTGAGCATCTATGTGTGATTGCATTTAGATACATACATTTTAACTTTATTTATGATGCTTTACAAATACCAAGTAATGTATGAAATAGAGTTGATCAAATGCAAGTAAATAATGAGAACTGTACATTATGAATTAATAATTGAATGACAGTAGTGATAAGTTGCTGGATGTACTATACATTCAAAATATGATTATTTTCAAAATTTTGTGCTTTTTTAGACCCCCCCCCCCCCCCCCTTATTTTTTATCTGGGCTTTTTGCTGTTGTTATTTTTATTTATTTATTTATTTTTTGTTCAGAATGCTCTTGTGTGTTTCATGGATATTTTGTTCACTGTAAGCAATACAGTAAAAATTTTTCTGTTCTACCATACCATATTTCTACTGTACCTCCTGTTATAGACAGAAAAAGAAACTTATTTGCTTTTTACTGGAATGCTTTTGAATGTGAACATTACTGTACATGTGGACAGACAGTTTCCAACCAAGAAATTTAGTGTCAAAACGGTGGATTGCATATTTTGCATGCAAATACCTGTAAAACTGAAACATAAAAAGTCTATGCAGTTTTTGTAATGCCAACAATAGCCAGTATTTTGAAACCTGGTGTACTTTGATTGACTGCATGTACCTTGTGAAGTGAAAACAAGTGTTATTCTTTGACAGAATAATTTCATTTTGAGTCAGATTTCCAGTGTTTTGGTAAAGTTAGTGTGTGCAGAGAAAGATGTGTCCTGTTTTGAAATGAAGAGTTAGTATATATTTAACAAAATGTATTTTTGAGAAGAAAATTATCCATTTGGCCAATTGTGTTTTGTAGGTGCGAGTCTGTGTTAAGAGTTTAGAAAAAGTATCTGAAGTATGGGTAAGCGCTTGTTAGCGATTGAAAAAAACTGTAAACAAACAATTGAATAATTGACACACAGCTGATTTATGTTGGGTAAATTGGGCCAACCACAGCAGATTCCAGTCTGGCTTAGACTCAGAGGCAGTAATTTTTTTACATTTACACTTATACAGTAAAATGAGGACTTTGAGGAGTGAAGTTTTGGAAACGGGGTTGGGGTCAATTCAGGAATGAACTCAACAATTCCAATTCAAAGAAGGAAATGGAATTGGAATGGAATTAGAATTGGAATTCAACAACAATTACAGGAAACAGAGTTGGAATTGAATTGGAATTACAAGAAGTGGAATTCAATTCAGGGAAATTCCACAGAATTCCATTTATTGCTGTTTCTGAGAATCTATTTGTGATTGCATTTAGAGACATACATTTGAACTTTATTTATGATGCTTTACAAATACCAAGTAATGTATAAAATAGAGTTGATCAAATGCAAGTAAATAAAAAATTAATTGAATGGTGATAAGTTTCTGTATGTACTGTACATTCAATATATGATTACCACGTAATATATGTCTCAACTCACAGAAAAATTTGTCATGTACATTCATGTATTTCATTCACTTTTTATTGCATCGAATTATCATCTGCGTTTTTCGTCAGCTTTCAGATGATGTGTAAACCTCAGTTTCAAAAAACTGACCCTTATGACTGGTTTTGTGGTCCACGGTCACATATAGCCACATTTGTTTATCATCATTTCCTGAAATTTGGCATGTGAAATGACCATGCTTAACATACCAAACATACAGTACTTTGTATTTCTTTTATATGTTTGTTGTTTATGTGATTTACAATATTTACTGTAATGAACTATAAACTAGCAACTCAAGTGGATTTTTTTATTTATTTATTTGATTTCCTGACATTCCAATTCCAAATCCAATTCCATTCCAAGAAGTGAATTGGAATTTACCATTTATTCTCAATTCATTTCAAGATCGCAGAGATTAGATACAGTAATTTTGTTCTTCTTTTAGACCCCCTCCCCCCCCCCCCCTTTTATCTTGGCTTTTTGCTGTTGTTTTTTTTTTTTTTTGTTCAGAATGCTCTTGTGTGTTTCATCGATGTTTTGTTCACTGTAAGCAATACAGTAAAACTTTTTCTGTTCAATCATACTGTGTTTCTACTGTACCTCCTGTAATAAACATAAAAAAGAAACTTATTTGCTTTTTACTGGAATGCTTCTGAATGTGAACATTACTGTACATGTGGACAGACAGTTCCCAACCAAGAAATTTAGTGTCAAAACGGTGGATTGCTAGCCTAGAATCTAGACGCGCCCCTAGCGGCAGCAAATTACATTTGCTTCCAAGGTCAGTCTAGTTACTCTCAATTCACTTAAAATTCCGAAAAATCCAAGATGTACCGGGCCAATCACGAGTCGGTGGGCGGGCTTAACATGATGACGAATGACCTGCGACCATAAGTTCCGTCAGACATGAATTCCTGGTTCTGTGAATTACGCGTGGAAAACTGAACAGTATTTATATAATTTTTTTACTTTGGATACACAGCCACGTCCATCTGTCCTGAGCAGGAGCTCGTTACATGTGAACGCGCTGTGGTGTAGAATACGCAAACACCGGAAGCGATCTGTGGCGTGTATACGACACTCATTGTTCACACAGTGCACAGAGATTGTGGATATAGCGGCTATTCAAAATGGTAATTACTTGCGCTTATCCTGGTTGTTCAAACCCATTTAAAGCTAAAAGATTACGTTTGCTTGCGCAAACTCATCCTGGACTTTTTCACCGATTTCCCCTTCCGGTGTTTGCGTATACTACAGCAGAGCAGGGTGTAATTTGGATTTGTCTGTGCATGTTTTTGTTTACTTTTAAAGGTTTAGTGCCCATCTATGTCTATTATTTGGCTGACAGACTGCACAGTGCACTGATTTTCGTTAAAAATCTCCGTCGCTCTGACTACGTCACCTGACAGACTAAGTCTCTGATTGGTTGTAGCGCTATCCTATTGCGTGGAGAGGAGTTTGAAAGACAACCGTTTATCCCACCCCTCCGGTTGAGCCCTGTCTATGGAGAGTGCCCAGACCCTACATTTATGTGGGTCTGGCTTGCCAGGCTAGTGGATTGCATATTTTGCATGCAAATACCTGTAAAACTGAAACATAAAAAGTCTATGCAGTTTTTGTAATGTCAACAATAGCCAGTATTTTGAAACCTGGTGTACTTCGATTGACTGCATGTACCTTGTGAAGTGAAAACAAGTGTTATTCTTTGACAGAATAATTTCATTTTGAGTCAGGTTTCCAGTGTTTTGGAAAAGTTAGTGTGTGCAGAGAAAGATGTGTTCTGTTTGGAAATGAGGAGTTAGTATATATTTAACAAAATGTATTTTTGAGAAGAAAATTATCCATTTGGCCAATTGTGTTTTGTAGTTGCGAGTCTGTGTTAAGAGTTTAGAAAAAGTATCTGAAGTATGGGTAAGCACTTGTTAGCGATTGAAAAAAACTGTAAAGTAAATTTGGAAAAGCCAACTATTATACAGAATACCTCTCCAACTCTAATTCTAATATAATGTAATAAATTTATGAATCACACTTCCTAAGCCTAGGAATAAAGTAAAATTTAAGAATTACGTCATTCTTCATTTTTTTTGGCATACTTTATACAGTACATACGGCCCCAGATGAATAGGTTGTGACATGACCATTGGATTTCAGCCGTTCCTTTTTTTCCCCTCCGCAGCTATTGTGACTGTGGTGCATAAGTATAACCTATTATTCATGAAATTTGAATCCCGAACTTTATAGTCCATTTTTATTGATTCATCGTAACGTGGCTTTACAGGTAATCAGATCACTTAATTAATTGTTGCTGGTACTCTGCTAAAACTGACAGTTTTGCTCGACATGTCACATTTGTGCTTAGATTCAAATCTGCATCTTCGTTCTTTCACTTTCATTTTTTTAAGACATGGGAGTGCTTTTACGGTGTTCCTGAACTCATAAAACTGCGTTTTCATGCACTCTCAAAATTTAATAATAATGATTAAAACAATACTGTGATTAACCTTTAACTCATGTGAACAGAATATCCTGCGATTATGATTATAATGGGAGTAGCCTAAACATACCTGCAGTAAGACGGAGAGTTAAGATTGTAATTGTTAACGTTTTTATTTGTTGTTGGTTTGTTTGTTACAACGGGAATAATTGCACACACCAACTCAAAATAAAAGAGAGTGAAGAGGAGTGAAGAGGTTTGATCCATCATGTAGCTTAAACATTTTGATGACTGGTGGCCTCTCTCTCTCCTTTTTTTTTTTTTTTTTTTTTTTTTGCATTTCAGGTGCCAGACCAGAAGACCTAAAAGACCTTCCTCAATATAGAACATTCATCCCAGCAAAGACTTCCACCATTAGACCTGTGAAACAGAACAAGATGAAGTTCACTCTGTTTACTGCTATTTTTTTCTCTATGGGGTGGATGAGTATTGAGGAATCAGGTGAGAATGAGGGTAAGATATCAGACAGCACACTCTTCATGGATAACATTCAAACTACCTGAATGAGTAGTAAATAAATAAATAAATAAATAAATTTGATGAGAGTAGGTTAAAAAAAAAGGAAGAAAAAAAAAACAGAAATGTATACAAAAATATTTTTTTCCAACACGAGATGGACAAACATTAAGCTGCTGTTATTCTAGGACAGTTCATCGTATTCCGTTGCATCGTATGAGAGCTTTAAAGCAAGTTCAGAGTTATCGCAATATGAAGTTCTACACAGATTTAGTAATGAATTGGTACATAATTAAACCACAACAGCTAAAATTTTAAATATATATTTATTTTCATTTACAGGTCTCGCAGCAAGAAAGGACTCCAAAAGATTTAAATGGGGGGATTTTATTTAAAGAGTGGGCAATCTAAATACTCTAAATATTAAAACTAAATATTAAATTGTTAACTTCTTCTAACAGCTTTGAAAATTCTTCTGTTTGAAATAAATTTGAATGTGATATTGTCACAATTTGAGTCGTCCTGTCATCACTAACTCTTGCACTACACTTCATGGACTTCAGCCCCCACAAGCCACTGCACCAATCACTGCATTCACCTGCAGCTCATTCTCACACACACACAGCTGCAGCTCATCACACGGACAGCATTTAAGCCACTCTCACACTCAGCTTCTTCGCGAACTCTTGTATTGCCCCGGCTGCATTTCTAAGCGTTGTCCCAGTTTCCTAGTCTCCGTGTTTTCAGAGTTTCCTAGTTGATTCCTGGTTTTGTTTCCTGTTTTGCCTTGTTTTCTATGTTTGTTTCTGTTGTTACTTTGGACTGCCCAGTTGGTTTTTGACTCACGCTTGGTTACTGGTTTACTCTCTGGATTATCTTCGCTGTTGTTGTTTGCTGGTGTTGACCCTGTTTGCCCCGACTACGATCTTGACAATAAAATGCTGCAAATGGATCCGCACGTCTCAGTCTGACTCCCTGTGACAGATATATATATATATATATATATATATATATATATATATATGTTATATTACTGGTTATATCAGTAAATTGTTTAAAAAAAATATATATAAATATATATAATTATTATTATTATTATTATTTTTTTTTTTAACAGTTTACTGACATAACCAGTATTGGCTGATGTCTATGTTGGCTGTGAGTTTAAATTTCCAAAATGCAGTTTCAATGCAGCTTCAAAGGGCTGTAAATTATCCCAGCCGAGGAAGATGGGTCTTATCTAGCAAAACGATTATCCACTTTTAAACCTCAAATGCTCGTCTTGTCTAGCTCTGCCATGCACATGTGTACTCTGTGCAGTCCCGTTCAAGTTAGGGTATGTTGCAAAACTCCGATCTCATTTTCTCCTCCAACTTCAAAATCTTTTTATATCACTGTTTTACCTTATTTTGTGCATGTTCACTTTGTAATTTTGAATTTGGAGGAGAAAATGAGATGGGAGTTGTTCGACCTACCCTAACTGTATTGAACCGGAGTGCACACAGAGCTAGACAAGATAAGCATTTGAAGTTTAATTCAATTCAATTCAATTCAAGTTTATTTGTATAGCGCTTTTCACAATACGAATCGTTGCAAAGCGCTGTACAAAAGTTTAGGCTACTACAATATATTTAGTAATTTTAGTATTTAGTGGTGAATACTGTATGTCAAGTCGATGTACATATGATATAAATGTTAAAATCAGTAACTGTGTAATCGAACAGATGATGAACACTAATTGCAATGATTATGTGCTGTGATCAAACTTGTAAGAAAATTATGTAGTGCTGTATGTTGTTTCAAGGCTGGCATCATCTGCGGTCCTCTGAGGGGTCGGCATCATCTCTTCTTCTGAATCCAGACTGAATCTTGTGTAAATCCTAGTTACCACGGGATGGAAATCCCGTGGCAGAAACAGAGAAACAAATAGAGAAATAATTAGCGTAGCTGCTGTTCCAACTTCCAACCAAACGAAAATGATGTGTTTAGCCCAAGCTGAAGAATATTAATGTGCATTTGATCAGATGTAACTGAAGTACAACGTTATGAGATACATTATGTGAATGCTTGGCTAAAGAGATGAGTCTTTAATCTAGATTTAAACACAGAGAGTGTGTATGAACCCCGAACGTTATCAGGAAGGCTATTCCAGAGTTTGGGAGCCAAATGAGAAAAGGCTCTCCCTCCTTTAGTGGACTTTGCTATCCTAGGTACTACTAAAAGTCCAGAGTTTTGCGACCTTAGGGAGCGTGAGGGATTGTAGCGTAGTAGGAGACTAGTTAGGTATGCAGGAGCTAAACCATTAAGGGCCTTATAGGTAAGAAGTATTATTTTGTAAGTGATACGGAACCTAATAGGTAGCCAGTGTAGAGACTGTAAAACTGGGTAATATGATCATATTTTCTTGATCTGGTAAGGACTCTAGCAGCTGCATTTTGGACTACCTGTAGCTTATTTATTGAAGAAGCAGGACAACCACCTAGTAGTGCATTACAATAGTCCAGTCTAGACGTCATAAATGCATGAACTAACTTTTCTGCATCAGAAACAGGTAACATGTTCCGTAGCTTAGCAATGTTTCTAAGATGGAAGAATGCTGTTTTAGTAACATAGGAAATATGATTTTCAAAAGACAGGTTGCTGTCTAATATAACACCCAGATTTTTGACTGTAGAGGAAACAACAGTACATCCGTCTAGTTGCAAGTTGTAGTTTAAGAGATTCTGTGTACTCTTTTTTGGTCCAATAAGTAATATCTCAGTCTTATCTGAATTTAACAGTAGAAAATTATTGGTCATCCAGTCTTTCACATTTTTAACACACTCTGTTAACTTTGCTAAGTTAGAAGTTTCATCTGGTCTTGTTGAAATATATAGTTGAGTGTCATCAGCATAACAATGGAAACTAATCCCATATTTCCTAATAATATTACCAAGGGGTAACATGTAAATTGAAAATAGTAGAGGACCTAGGACAGATCCTTGTGGCACTCCATACTTTACTGGTGTTAGCTGCGATGACTCCCCATTTAAATACACAAAGTGATAGCGATCGGACAGGTATGATCTGAACCATCTTAATGCCTGCCCTTGAATACCTGTATAGTTTTGTAATCGATCTATGAGTATTTCATGATCTAT
The DNA here is from genome assembly GCF_049309525.1 of Garra rufa. Lineage (NCBI taxonomy): Eukaryota > Metazoa > Chordata > Actinopteri > Cypriniformes > Cyprinidae > Garra > Garra rufa. The sequence goes on from NC_133370.1 coordinate 17,313,434, forward strand.
AGTGTCGAACGCAGCACTAAGATCAAGTAAAACTAGCAATGAGACGCAGCCTTGATCTGCCGCAAGTAGCAAGTCGTTTGTGATTTTTACAAGTGCAGTTTCTGTGCTATGATGGGGCCTGAAACCAAGATATTATTATTTTGCAAGAAGGAGCACAATTGAGCAGACACAACTTTTTCTAGAATTTTAGACATAAATGGAAGATTAGAAATGGGTCTGTAATTTGCCAGTTCACTAGGGTCTAGCTGTGGTTTCTTAATAAGAGGTTTAATAACTGCTAGTTTGAATGGTTTTGGGACATGACCTAAAGATAACGATGAGTTAACAATATTAAGAAGCGGTACTTCTGCTACAGGTAACAACTCTTTTAAAAGTATATACTTTTTTTTTTTTTTAAAGGGATGATCGTTTTGATATATAAGAGCCTTCTTCCTTGGCTGGGATTATTTAAAGCCTTTTTAAGCTGCATTTAAGCTGCATTTTGGAAGTTTAAAATTATGTATTTACTCGTTTACAGATTCATAACTGTGGAGAACAAGACGATTTGCTCTTCTCCAATGGAAGATTGGGTCCAGGATTATATACAGAACTTAAATAAAAGAAGAATAACAACTGAAAAAACAGACAGGAACAAGCTTGCCATCACAAGTATCAAACTTAAAGTTGTATTTTCAGGAATTTTTGTGTTAGGTGGACAGAAGAGTGTGCTTGTAGTTATGCCTGAAATCTTAATCATTATGCAGCTTTAATATTTTGGTGAACGTGTCTTTAAATATAGTAGTCAGATTGCTTATGCTGGCATTGACAAGCATAAGAGAACAAGTGAATATAGCTATGTGTGGGCACTTTGACTGGGATACATACTAAGCGCATCTTTTGGTTTAGTTCATTTGTCTTCCTAACCTAGGAAAATGACTCTATGGGATAAGTTTAGTCTTCTGGCCACACTTCAGTTTAGGGACCAGTTCTCACTATTAACTATGACTTTTGCCTCAATAAACTCCTAAATTGCTGATTATTAATAGTTTGTAAGGTAGTTATTATGTCATGGTAAGGTATCTAAAATATGTTCATGCAGAATAAGGCATTAATATGTACGTTATAAGTAGTAATAAACAGCCAGTATGCTAGTAATATACATGCTAATTATAAACAACTAGCTATAGTCATAAGTGGTCCTTAAAATAAAGTGTCACTGTTTTGCCTACAGCCCTGGCACCTGTTGCAAAGGTCCTTTTTGTATTCAAACTGTCCCATTTAATGGCCTTCACTGTAATAAATAAATAAATAAATAAATAAAACTGACAGCTGTGGTTTCTAGAATTTTATTTTGACTTTCAGTGCATTGACGAAAACACTGAGAGATTTACGTTTTGAACAGAAAAAGTAATACAGGTTTATAACAGCATGAGGCTGTATGATAGAATTTTAATTTTGGAGTGAACTATCCATTTAATATCTTAGTGTGGTATTAGTATTTTTACTTAAGTATGGACCTACTTTTTCCACCATTGCTGAAAACCCAGAGTGCAACTCAGAACCAGAACATGAAGTATTAACACGCATCCTGACCGTAACTACTGTATAATTATAATACAGCTCTAATGTTTTCCAATGACTCAGGTCAAGTTTATGTAATTCTGGTCAGCGAATACTGAAACTTCAAAGAAGTGCAAATTGCCCACTGGCTGATCTTTGGTTTACTAGAACTTAGCATATCGTGCACAGTAAGGTGCAGCATAGCTGTCATTACTTCCTCTCGCAGAACAGAGTGTGATGCTGTGGTCTGCCATCTCGCATCTACACCAGAACTTTCTACAAATAGCTCAGAGGACATCATACACCGTGTTTCTTGTATGTGATTTTGAAACAGGAAATGCGCATGTGGTTGTTCATTTAGGTCTACATATTTACTTTCATATAATACCAGAAAGGACCACCATACTCTAGCAAATAGGGTCGTAGTAAACACAATTATACATGTTAACCTTAAAAAACATGAAACATTTGTATAATGGCATTAAACTATGTGCAGTTGTTCATTCTGAATGTCTGAAAAATTAAATAGTGAAACTTCACGTGTCTCTGGTGAAGTGTAGGTGAGTGCTGGGTGGGAGCTGGTTTTGTTTTAAGGTCTTGCTGAGACGTGGAATATCCCACTAAGGCTGAATAAAACGTTTGTGGTTTCATGATCACAGCCCCTTTAAGGCCTCTGTAGTTTCCACACACGTTTAACAGACCCACATTTTATACTTAATGCTCACAAAGTGCATAAAGATTCCATTTGTTGATGCATGCACTCTCATTTTGATATTGCCGTTAAACTCAAAAGCTTTCTTTTGTCAACCTGAGGTGTTGCACTTGACATATTTATTGCTGTACGCAAACACGTCATGTGACATCAGTCAGGACAGCTCTGTTTAGAAACAGTAGTTTGTGAATGCAGCCAGGTCTAGCTGTACATAAATAAAAAAACGTACCATGGTATTACCACACGGTGTTAAAAATATAGTATTTCTTAGATACGTACCGGAAACATCAAGAAACTTGTAAATGGTAAAAAAGATACCTTTAGATACAAATTAGCATGTGGTTTAATCTGTTTGAACAAATTTGTAGTCTTTTAGCTAACATTAACATAATACAATAAATAACACAATAAAAACATAATAAAAAATAAATGAATACCATATTAGATTAATATTGTGATTTAGAATCAGTACCATACTATATAAAATTACTAAAGTAAAATTATCTGGTACCAGCATTTTACCATTTACGTAACAGCAAGTTTAATGAATTTATTCATTTGTTTGTTTGCTTGTCTAATTAAAATTGAGCTATTACGTAGCTAAGCCTGTCACTTTGACCAATACTTTAGGCCGCAATGAACTGAACTGAGCCTGATGAATGCTCATTGTGAATTTTGTAACCCCTTACTTTCCTCTATGTGGTTGAATGCATCTCTTTCTCTCTCACTTTTGGTCTTCCACTCATCACTCATCTTTTCCTGTCCCCGAATGAGGTGTCTGTGGGCCTGGGTGACGAAGAAAAGTGATCGCAGAGGGTGGTGAGCTTTGTGGGCTTGAAAGACCTCCTTCAACATAGACCCTTCAGCCCAACAGAAAGTTTCATAATTAGAAGTGAGCAACAGAACGAAGATGAAGTTCACTGTGTTTGCTGCCTTTCTTTTCTCTATAGGATGGATGAGTGTTGTGGACGCACGTAAGATTTGATTATTTTAATTCCTGAGCTCTTTGGTTAAGTGTTGTGGTTTGACCTTGTTATCTTTCAAGCAACTGAAATGTAGAGAACTTGAGATTACAATGTAGCTTAAGAGAGAGTGTATGTGTATATATCTTATACTATGAATGTAATGATTATTTATCTGAATACAATGATGTGCTTCTCCAACAGATGATGGTCATCCTCCAGACTGCTGTCCATCTGTGTCAAACACCAAAATACCAGTTGGAAACATTGTGCATTATGACATGCAAGAAAATAAACTATGTCCTGTCAGAGCTGTAAGGTAAATTCAAAATTATTATATCACAATTCATTCATGGTAGATAATTAAATGATGATAGTTAAAATGTGAATTGTTATTATTTCATGTTCAGATTCCACACCAAGAAAAAGATAGTTATTTGTGCAGATCCAGATGGAAAATGGACTAAACATGTAATAGCGATATTGCATGGGAGAACGACAATAGAACCTATGTGCGATACAAGTACAACAAACGTGATCCCAACTACAGCTACAACAGATGAAACACTGGGAATAGAGACTGAGAGCAGCACGAGTACAACTGTAACACCAACAATGGCAATAATCAAAACATCTGGACCAGAGACTACGAGTACACCTGTACAACCAACAATAACAATAATCAAAACATCTGGACTGGAGACAAAGATCAGCAAAACAACTATCCAACCAGTGTCAGTGTTCAAAGAAAACCCAAAATCTACTGCAATAAGATGTGAGACAAGTAAAACAACGGCACCACCAACAACGACGATGACAACAACAACAACAACAAAAACAACAACTAGAGTGATCAAAACAACCAGAAAACTGTCAAACATGATGAAAAGAAAAAAAGGGAAAAGCAAGAAAGGACTTAGAAAAATTCAGATGGGAAACCTGGATAAAAATGGAAAATCTGTGTAATTATACTCACACATTACAGTAAGATTGAATGTAATCATGATGAGCTGTGAGTTGAAGCACTACAGATATTATTTAGTTCTAGTCTAGGACTGAACTATGGTATTGGTCTTTTAGTTGCAGACTATGGAAAATAATGTGATGATTTTGAACTGTTTAGTTGTGCAGTGTGTTTCTACTGAGAATGTATTTAAAAAAATATTATTATTTGTTAATAAATTAAATAAACAAGTATTTGTAAATGTAAATAAAATGTAGACCAACGACTTTATTTTTATTACAATAATAAATTAATACAATACATATTTCTTCTCATGTGGTGTCACTGAAAATTCTTCACAAAGATAATTTTATTGGCAAGTTTTTTATTTTATGGATTTTGTGAGCCAGAGTTGGATGATCTGAAACGGGTAAAATGGAATAAAGGCCTTCATCATATCAACATCTTACTTTAGGCCTAGTGAAAGGTGCAGTGTCCCACTATTACCACATGGTGGCAGACTAACCTAGAGAAGCGTTACTAGCTAACTGCAGCCTCAATCAGCCAGTTTTACACTAGTAGAGTTAAAATCGTTGTGAATGTACAACAGAAAATCAACTGAAATGTCATTTATCTGTGTGAGTTTCATTTTTAGAGGCACTACAGCAGTTCCACATAAAGTAGGCAGTCTATTTCAAACTTAAACTTAAAGCTGTAATAGTCTAAAGAGAGAAAGTCTCAATGTCAGTCTCAGCAGGGTGGTAACAATCCAGTTTTACAACTGGCATTTTGGAAGGTTGGCAGAGAAAGCAGCATACATACATTTTTCAGCACACTTGCTCCAGACTGACACAAACTAAACCAGCGAAGGTAGAATAATATAATTAGGCCAGCACAACAATGTTGATTTTAGACACAGGACGCTGGGGTGTCTTATTTTGTTTCTTGATTTTCTCTCTGTTTGTACGGGCACGCTTGTTGGGTCACCAATCGTATGGCAGATAGAAATGAGATTCTTAATAAAGCTTGCGATTGGAGTGAACATTGCAGGAAATTACAATCAATACTTGGCTTCAGATGCTCATCCGATATCGAGCCTTTTTTTAAGATGAAAAATGCTTTGCAAAATGTAGGAAACACGCTTACACTGGAAAACCGAGGAGAAGCCTGGTGTTATCAAACTTGAGGATACCACTGATAAGCCAGAGAGCGGCTTTTATTTAGATCTTGAAACAAGAGGCAAACAAAACAATTGAATTGATTGAGATCAAATCTCGCAGGTGGTGAGATTCACAAACACCTGGCTTGAGATCAGATCGTATTCAGCTTTCCTTTTTTTCATCCTGTATAAAGCATTCTCCTTCATCTGAGGGACAATATGAAATGCAGACCCAGCTGCAATTTGTACATAAAAATAAGTTGTTTTTCTTCAATAGCAATAGTGCTGAAATTGGCGATCGATATTGTTTATATCACGGCCATGAAAAAATCTCACATAAATGTGTGAATGTTTATAGCGTTCTCCTGTGTCAATGTGGACATGCACACATTGACACATAGAGCGGTTTTCCTCCTCAGATTTTTTATGGCTTGGCTGAGCCGAGGTCCTCGTAAATCTACAGACGGGAAATAAATGCCAGCGGCCCTTTGCCTGAGTTGGCCAGGCGAAAATGAATGGAATAAAACAGGGCTTAATAGCACGGAGCAGGTAATTACCTTCTCTGGCCTGCTCGTCCATGAAATATGATAATATTGCACACTAATAAGACGGACACAAACTCCCAGTGCCCATCCAAAGGCTTAGAGAAGGGTCACTGTGTTTTGCAAGTCTGTCATTAGGGGGTATTCTTTATTAAGGGGGTTATTTGCAAAGTGTTTTCACGTCTGACAATATTTATGAGAAATTAGGCCCAAGCGAGGCTGTTAAAACTGGTTCCATTAAATATGTATTAGCACATATCCACATTCCAGTCAACTCTAATGATTACATGATATTTTAAAAAATGTTTATATAGGAGGACCGAATGAGACTAACTCTTTTGCAAAATAAAAATCTTACCATTATCATAATTATTTTATTTGACTTCCTAGAGTGATTACATATCTTTGTAGGCCAAACCCAGAAATTTCCATCACCCTGGTTCCCTCAACAATAGAATTTTTCATTGGCTTTTGGATTATTGCAGAAAATAAGCTCTGTGACCAACAAAAGTTTATGAGTCGTACATGTTTCGTTCATCACGATAATCTTCACAAATCAACAACTTTTATGAATTTTAAAGCCTAAATATGATTGCCAGAATTAAAATGCTAAACATAGGCTATAAACAAATTATACCACAGTTACATGACTTCACTGTTATTAAGCTTCTGATAACTCTAACTGAAAGTTAAATAGTTGACAAGAGCATGAGGCTGTAAAAGCAGAGTATTATATTTTGGACTATGGGGGTAAAGAGTTTACTGAGTGGCGATGGATATAAGCGTAGGCTTATACTATACTATACTATGCTGTACTATCAATTTTAACGCACACAGATGAGTAAAATCTGCGCTGAGAGACTCCTTCCATGTCTGCGGCATCACGACAAGCGTCTGCATGTTTACATTTGTCTGTAAGTCTGTAAGCTTTTTCAGTAGCTGTGGTCTACTAAAAGCCTCAAAAGCATCAGGGCTAAAGTGGAGTGAACACAGACGAGGGCCTTTAAAAAGTTTTATTTGTCCACAGGCATCTTCCCACTGTTTTCTCCTCTTTTTATCGCTAGGAAAGCAGTAAAGACTTACATCGATTCCCTTGTTACCCTTTGACTGAAAATTACAACCAAAAGCCGCTCAATGTGGCATCGTATCTGTATTTTATTTTCCAAGTTGTGTATTTCGAATTGTGGAGTTTCTCAGCGTGGATTTCACTCAAAATCCGGTTGTGTTCAGACCCTTTGTGGGGAACATCGATGGTACAGCATTTGTTTTAAGCCTACACTTATATCCATCGCCATCGTAAAAGTATTTTATTTTCCGAGTTGTGTTGTGGTAGAAATAGCTATAGCTCAGTGCCAGTAGCTCACAGAGTGCAACCATTTTATGTGATCAAAGTAATGGTGCCCCTCAAAGTCTAAAATATATATATAACAATGTGGATTTTTTAAATGACATAAATCTTTCATGGATTTTCTACTACACATTTCAGTAAGAGACATCATTTACGCTATATTAAGCTATAGAATACCCAGTGTTCCCTTTAAGCTTCTGTTAACTTTTCCTGAAAGTTAAAACAGTGTGTAGGAGCATGAGGCTAAAAGCAGAGTATTATAAGAGAAAAAATTGAGCAGCATTCGGTTAGTCATGTGGTCTCAAAATGGCAGCTACTAATGAGACCTGTTGTGCAGAATAAAACTGCTTTTTTATGCCACTGCACACAAGTCAATTTACGCATTATTTAAAGTACTACTGTAGGTGTTGACCTTTCTGCATGTGCACCTATAGTTATAATTATGCATTATCATGCCATGCTGAAGGAAACATAATACAGAGAACATTATAACATATAAGAGGTGTGTGCGTGTTAGGGAGGACAACGCAATTTGTGCTGAGCACACGGTTTTAAGAGCTGATGGAGATGCACTCATGGGACAGAGCTTAACCTGAGAGACAGCGACAAGATTGATTTGTCTGACACAGGAAGATTACATTCAGAGACTCACCTGTATTGGACAAGGGCACAGGCAATCGAAGAGCAGACACACACAGCCTGACCAGCCAGAGAACTTTAGATTGGTTTAAATATTAATACATTGGATATTAGGCTATTCATTTGTGTACATTTTCTAATTCCAAATTATCTTATTTTAGCTTGTAGGGGTTTTCCCTGGTGAAAAAAAACAGCACATGCTGGTTAGGTAGTTTTAAAGGAACACTCCACTTTTTTTGGAAATAGGTTCATTCTCCAACTCCCCCCGAGTTAATAAGTTGATTTTTACCGTTTTGAAATACATTCAGTCGTTCGATATCACTTTTAGCATAGCTTAGCATAGATCATTGAATCCTATTAGACCAATAGCATCACGTTAAAAAATGACCAACGAGTTTCGATATTTGTCCTATTTAAAACTTGACTCTTCTGTCGTTATATTGTGTACTAAGACTAGTGGAAATGCAAAGCTGCGAGTTTCTAAGCTGATAAGATTAGGAACTACACTCCCATTCCGGCGTAATAGTCAAGGAAGTTTGCTGCCGTAATAAGGCTGAAGCAGGCAGAGTATTATCAGAAATGAGTTCCCAGCTAGTTTAGCATTTGCACATGTACAGTGGTATTACTGCTCCTGGACCAGAATAAACCAGCTAAAACCAGCATCCCAGCACCAAAACATACCTAACCAGCATATACTGTTTTTTTCAGCAGGGTAAGCAGGAAAGGATGCAATATTTTGACAAACTAAAGTTATCAGTAGTATTAATTATGATATTAGCCTAATATTTCACCTACATGACCAGAAATGATAAGAACAAACGCAAATGTTGTCAAGATTCTTACCCTGAAAATCCTGGTTCAGTTTGGCCAACCACAAACGCCATTTGTTCCTCAGACAGTTTTTTGCACTCTTCTCCTAGATTTGTTATATCTTTGGGCAGTCTATACTCCAAATGTTTTCCCCAGTCCGACAGATTAGTACAGCCCAAAACATGACAATAATTGACCATTTTCAGCAGCGATAATCAGTAAAATATGCCAGTTTCGTTCAATTCAGTGGCATTGTTTACGTTCAGTGCCACCAATGTGGCCGACTGATGGCACGTCGTGAAAACACTCTATAGCGGACAATGATCCGGAAGTGTTGCCCATAAGCTTACTGCCACGTTGAAGCATAAGGTGTATAAAATAGGCATACTGTTTCAGACGGCTTATATTTATGTTATTCATGTTGGATTTTTTTGATCACTTTAACTCTCACATATTCACACACACAAACGCACACAACTCTATCCATGGAATTTAATATACATATATACACACAAACAGCTTGATTACATGAAACAGCAAGTTGTAAGACGTGATTGCTGTGTGATTTGAGCTCAGTGTTTCATCCTCTAGAAAAGCCAATGCGATTCAAAGAGAGAAACAAAAAGCCAGGTTGTGGCAGAAAATAAACAATACAAAATGAAAAAGCAATAAACAGTGACACAAGGAGCTTGTATAATATGTTGTCTGCTGTTATAGAATATATAATAGGCTATGTATTTAAACAAAATAGCCAAGGGAGGATACAGCAAGTCAGTTTGTTGTGCTTTTAATTTTCCTTTTCTGAGAAAGATTCCCTTGTTTGATCTTGAGGTTGCCTTCTTTCATTCTTATCTCCCTCTCCTCTGGCCTGTTTTCCTTCATGTTTGATTGTCCTTTGCGTATTAACCTCTGGGAAGAGCAGTTTGTGCGTGTGCGTATGCCTGTTTGCTGCATATCTTCACTTCCTCTGTTTAATTTGTCGTCCCGTGGTCAATAAGAGTGGCATCTTTGGAAGACCGGATTAAGAATGACCCCTAGTAATGGATTCTTCCCTCTCTTAATCAATAAGCCTGTCCCTCTTGTTTTGTGAAAGTGTGGCTTTATTCAGAGACACTTATTTCAGAATCTGCACATACTGTACTGTAGCCGTCATATTGTTATTGTCATTTTGAGATAGACAGATAGATAGATAGATAGATAGATAGATAGATAGATAGATAGATAGATAGATAGATAGATAGATAGATAGATAGATAGATAGATAGATAGATAGATAGATAGATAGATGGATGCATTACAATTACAATCTTAAAGGTCACATTTGCTTTGTATAATGGTATTTCATTATAGTTTCGTTAAATATTCTTGGTAGTGGCTGATTGCAGAACTATTTGAATGTTAAGAATTCTCCTGATTGCTGTATCAAGAACACTTCTTCATCATTTAATGGCCTACAACATGTTTTGCTGCAGTGAACGTTGGACTGAAGGAGCACTCATGTGTATGTGTGTGCACAAGTGTTCATATGAGCAGAACATTAGTGAGTATATTTCCACCCAAGGAGATGAGAAGATGGATATTTATTGCCAAAGTGAGCAAGAAACTCTACAAATGAGGCTTTCTGGGACCAAGGGCTGTCAATCACGTACAAGCTGACAGGATCATGTCGGCAGACCACAAGCCAATTATAGTTCACAGCTAAGATCAGAATGGACAGGGCTTGAGGCCTTTTTTTTTAAAAAAAATCTTTTTTCTTTTTTAAATAAGGTTCAGTCAGGTTACAGTATCCCACCACTGAGTTTGATAGGAATGGACACTAGCCTGAGATATGAAAGGTTTGTAGCTGCTGCACTTCCTCTGAGGATCTGAAGAAGGTCATCGAAGCCATCAGCTGACAGAAAATCCACCTCTGTGTTTTCATACGCCACAAGTACCTTTCTCAAATCGATACTCAGACCTTTTCTTGGCCATTGATCTGAAAAGCTGTTTTTCTAATCCTGAGATTTCATTTTCTCTGTCTCTTTATATTTTAAGTTTTTTTGTACTCTTCCACCACACAGACTTTCAGGTCACTGGTTGGTGTGAAATTCCCTAAATCCTAAAAAAGTTGTTAACCCCAACAATTTTAATGCAGTGTGTGTTGTGTTTTTCTTAAGTGATAAGTTATAGAAAACATATGATGTTATTCTTGATGGTGTATTTAAAAGACATCTTATTTCCTTAGCTGTAAAGTGTACCACCTGTTTAAAATCATCTTGATGTTAAGCTTGTAACAGCCTGTAAACAAGAAAAATAACATGTATAGTTTTTCACAAAAAACGATTTGATGAAATACTTAGTGTGGTATCTTGGGTTTCTCAGTGGCAGACAGGACTCTTCACAGGGTGCAGAAACATACAATCAATAAGTAGTTAAATTGTTGTGCGCCTGCCCCAGATTTCATGGTTCACAGCCACTGAAAGCCACAGCTGATCCAGAAATGATTACTTTAGATACCAACTTCACTCGCTCCACTTGTTCATCACTGGTAACTATTCATGCTCTTCTTAATGGTATTCTTCAACTTCAACCACAGCCAATTCACACAGAGGGATATGGGTGCCCAAGTAACAGGCTTAGGGTTATAGATAGAATAAAACCCCCCAAATAAAGAGACTTTAAATGTATCTTTGTAACAAATATGCAAGAGAGAGCAGAAATCAGTCTATTCAGAAGTTCATGTGTCCATCTAACCTTTAAAAGTGATATAAAGATAAACAGCTTTCTGTCTGTCAAGAAAAGGCTCAGTCATGACGTTAAATACATTATAGTTAATATAGTGTAGATTAAAAATAAAGGTGGGATGGGTTTAAGTGATAGGAATGCAGAAACCCAGCTAATAGGAACTTGGTTACGCTGGTTAGGTATATTTTGAAGCACGGCTGCTAGATTGAGCTGGTTTAAGATGGTCGTGAGCTGGCTAAAGCTGGTCCATGGCTGGTTATGAGATGGTCCTAAGCAACTAGACTAGTACATGACCATCTTAAACCAGCTCAAACTAGCAGCCATGCTTCAAAACATACTGTTTTTTTCAACAGGGTTAAAGAGTTTGTTTACCCAAAAATGTCAATTCTGTCATTAAGTTCTCACCCTTATGTGGTTTCAAACCCGTAAGACCCGTGTTCATCTCCAGAACACAAATTAAGACTCTCTGACCCTCCATAGACAGCAAGGGTCTTTCCATGTTCAAGGTCCAGAAAGGTAGCAAGAACATTGACAAAATATTCCCATGTGGCATCAGTGGTTTATCAGTGGTACCTTTCTGGACCTTACACATGGAAAGATTCTTGCTGTCTATGGAGGGTCAGAAGGCTATCGGATATCATCGAAAATAGCTTAATTTGTGTTCCGAAGATAAAGGTCTTACGGGTTTGGAATGATGTGAGGGCGAGTAATTAATGACAGAATTTTCATTTTTGGGTGAACTATCCCTTTAATGGGAATGTTCTTGGAGCATATTTTTGTTAGCTAGGAAGCAGCCATTTGGTCCTTGTGTTGTGACTGAGAAGACTAGAGGAACAAGCTTCTCTCAAACTTCCTTCATAAACTCCTTTACCCCTTGCACCAGCATGAACTGGAAGCTAGTTCAGAGCTAGTGCTATTGCCAGTTCGGAGTTGGTTCGACTAGCAAGCCTTCTATAAATCGGTTTGCCTTTCCACGGGCTAGCCATCACAGAGCCAGGTCTTACGTCACTGAATACATCTCATCTTTCCCAGCAACGCTAGAGCAGCAGCACCAAACACAAACTCACCAGGCTTGCTCGAGATGCCCTCAGTGCCGCTAGCTACGCTACAACGTCACTGCTTTGGGAAGTGTCAGATTTAGGGCAGAGCACGCTTCTGAAAACAATTTTTACGCCCTGTTTGCATTTCATCATCTTATTTTAATGGCGGTTCGCAAACATTTTTTCAATGACAAGCTCAGTAGTCAACCAATTCAGCAAATACCTAGAAACATACGTCAAAACCTTGCCTTGTCTACTTTTCACCATGATTGGTTGTCGCCTTGCATTTTTTTCACTCTGTATTTGCGTAAAGTTATACCCAACCAAGAATACCCAACCTTTTTGCCACTCTCAATGCTTTCTCAGTGCTGCTTTCAATCCCATAATGCACCGCACAAGCATTTAAGCTCAACTTCTATAGGAATGAATTGAAAATGCTTGCTCCACTGTGCTCACCAATAAAACTCTTTTACCCCTTGTCCACCAGCATGAACCAGGTGATAGTTCAGAGCAAATGCTATTGCCGGTTCAGTGTTGGTTCTATTAGCAAGCCTTTTAAGAACCGGTTTGCCTTTTCATGGACTAGAGATCCACCACAGAGACGTCCCTGAATATGTCTTGTCTTTCCCAGACACCAGAGTGGCAGCGCCAAACACACCAGGCTTGCTCGAGATGCATCAGTGCCACCAGACCGACGGCGCATTACACCAAAGCACAGCGAGAATGATTGGAGAGCAAACAACTCTTGTCCCGGACAAGCCTAACAGAGCGTTTTTACTAGCACGTAGCGAGCATTTTCAATTCATTCCTATGGAAGTTGAGCTTAAACACTTGCGCATCTTTACATTGCTTTGATTCATTGCTGAGTGCCGCAGACAGTTGCCAAATGGCGCCACTGGTGTCTGTATGCTCATAGAAAACAATGTGTTCAAAATTTAAAGATGTTGTGTGACTCGACGCGGTGCTGAGATCTTGTCAGACATTGCGTTGCTATTGATGTTAATGGATTTGTGAACCTACATCGGCATCCAAACACGTCAAATCCAACGTGTTCGCGTTTAGTTGCTATTTCAAAAATGGCGGTCAAAAGTTTCTTGTTAGTCACGGTAATCCTGCCCCCAGCCCCTGATTCAAGTGTTTTTTATTTTTAGACCAGCAATGTTTTGGTGCTACTTAGGAACCACTTTTCTTGGTTCACAGCTGGTGCTTTGGGTGTCGAAAGACAAAGAACACCAGAAACTCGAAGAAACTAGGCTCTGGCTCCAAACCAGCACTCAAAATGCCTTGGTGGAAAAGGGATATTTGTAAACTTATGTATGATGTACATCAGCTTATATTCAACATAATGTTGTTCCTTCCATCCCCCGCCTAACTCTTTAGACTTTGCAGGGTTAAATGAGGTCAGAATCAAAGGCCTGCATGCTGAAAAAGGGGCCCCTCTGTTGGAGCAGATTATGCTGTGAACCTCACTCACTCATGACGGACCATGCGCTGTGTTTGGAAACACTGGCCGTAATTGTGGCTCGAAGTCACAGCGTGAACCCAGGGGGGTCTTGGGATGATTTTCAGCAGATCTCTCTGCCAAGGTCTGAGGCCAGGTCAGAGCTTAGAGACGTCTGGTTAACCTACTGACCATGACAGGTTCCAAGAGGAATTGAAGAATGTGCTCGGAAATTCTGGAATTTTCAACAGGCGTCAAGATGATTGCGCTTCCAACCGCATGTCAAAATGATGTTGTGCAGTGAGCCAGTGCGTTGAACTGCATGTAATATTTGTTTACATGACAGCATTACCAATAAACCACATCACATTTCTCCGGTTTCCTCTTCATTCGCAATTCTAACTCCGCTGTGTCTGTGTCTTTTGTCAGACATGCTGAAGGATCACAGGATCAGCCCTCACCGGCTCCAGTTACTCGGGTAACGCATGCGGCACACAGAACGAGCGTTGTGTGCATTCATCAGCACAAAAATAGGAGAGATTTGAAGGTTGGAATGATGGAGTGACAGACGGAGTGGTAGCGGGAGAGAGACAGATGAAAGGTGCAGATGAGACCCTGTGCCGGCCCCAGATCTGATTAAGGTCCACTGATGTGTGAGAGATTCACTCTCCCTCTCACCAAGGAAGTGTGTCCTAATGGGCTTCACCCGTCTTGTTCCTTATCGCTGCCAACATCATTGCTACAGTTACCAACCTTTATCTGACAAACACAATTATGCTGCAGTCATGGTGTCGTCAGAAGGAGTCCTTTAGTTTTTGTTTAACGCTGAAAATGCGTAATTTTATGATACTTGGTGGATATACAGAACTGCATCAATAATATAATTACAGTGTTATAATTAATCAAACATCCTTTTTAAATAATTGACATTTTTTTGTGAATGTGTGTTTAACTATGACAGAAATATACAGTTAAGGTCAAAAGTTTACATCCCCCTTTCAGAATCTGCTAAATGTTAATTAACCAAAATAAGAGGCATCATACAAAATGCATGTTATTGTTTATTTAGTACTGACCTGAATAAGATATTTCACATAAAAGATGCTTACATATAATCCACAAGAGAAAAAATAGTTAAAATATAAAAATTACCTTGTTCAAAAGTTTACGTACACTTGATTGTAAATTCACTGAATGATAATACACTGAATGATCAACAGCTGTGTTTTTTGTTTGTTTGTTTGTTCAGTGACAGTTGTTCATGAGTTCCTTGTTTGTCCTGAACAGTTAAACTGCCCATTGTTTTTAAGAAAAGTTCTTTAGGTCCCACATATTCTTTGGTTTTTCAGCATTTTTGTGTATTTGAACCGTTTCCAACTATGACTGTATGATTTTGAGATCTATCTTTTCACACTGAGGGCAACTGAGGGACTCATAATGCAACTATTACAGAAGGTCCAAACACTCACTTATGCTTCAGAAGGAGAAACGATGCATTAAGAGCTGGGCGTGAAAACTTTTTTAAGGGGAAATTTAACTTATGTTGTCTTCTGCAGAACATGTATCTTCTGTAGCTTGTGAATGGCTCATTAAATGACAAAAATATGATATTTAAGCAAAATAAGAAAAATGTACATGTAACCCCTCACACCTGGGTCCTACCACACCCGCTCCGAGCGGGTCTCGAACCCGGGTCTCCGGCACAGGAGGCGGACACACTAACAAGGAGGCTAAAGGCTGCAACCTCTAGCGTCAGTCACTAGTGCATCTCTTGAGATCGGGGAGTGAGGTTTACCTGCACAGCACCTACTGGCTGGCCTCCGTTACACTCACCCCCCTAAACCTCACTCCCATCCGGGTCACGGCACCAATGTAACCCCTCACACCCGGGTCCTACCACACCCGCTCCGAGCGGGTCTCGAACCCGGGTCTCCGGCACAGGAGGCGGAGGAGGCTAACAAGGAGGCTAAAGGCTGCAACCTCTAGCGTCAGTCACTAGTGCATCTCTTGAGATCGGGGAGTGAGGTTTACCTGCACAGCACCTACTGGCTGGCCTCCGTTACATACACATCCTTATTCCATTCAAAAGTTTACACCCCTGGCTCTTAATGCATAGTTTTTCCTTCTGAAGCATCAGTGAGTGTTTGAACCTTCTGTAATAGTTACGTTTGAGTTCCTCAGTTGTCCAAAAAGAAACGTAATCCAGAAAAACGAAAACAGAACATGGAACACAGCAAAAAATAAAACTTAAGAACTAAAAAAAGAACTTAAAACCAAAATAAAAGTCGGTGCCTATAGCATTGTGGGCAGTACGCTGTTGCGTTTCAGGTGTTCTGAGCTCGAATCCTGGCTCTCTGTCTCACTTTGGTTCCTTTCTACGCTACACTGTCCCATAAAAAAGGAAAATTAAAACTTCACATAGCTGTACTGTGCAGCAGTCCTCTGGTGTTTATTGACCTGGACATGTGACCTTGACACCAATAAATGTAGAAACTACCCCAATCATTACATACAGGCGTCAGTCCGTCATCCATAGGTGAAGATGATAAGTTTGTTTTTGCCTGGTCTAGACTCTGTTAAGTGAAAGCATCTCCGTAATGGTGTTAAAGGTGTCTAAGCGTTGATGGATCGTAATGCATTCACTCATTTGCTGCGGGATAGTGAACGTCCTTTGACGTCTAGCTGCGGGGCTGCCTGTCGATCGCGCCTCGAGAGGGTTTTGTAACTACGTTACCCACGGTTATCCATCATGGTGTTAGAAGAGAGTGTTGGTAGCCATTAGCTTTAGCATCTTTATCTCTCTCTGTCTAGCACTCTAGCTGTAATGCGCGGGCCTAATTTGTTTAGCGTGCGCAGAGTGTCCATTAGGGATGGGGCTTGTGTGCCTGGGTGTCTAAGTCTGTGGAAATGGTGACAAATCACACATGGATTTCCTCTCAGTGTAACTGCTGGCAGTGTACAGAATGAGCAAGAAATTTTTGGTGTGGAGAAGATAGTTTACCCACATGAAATTAGCATTTTAACATCTCATCATCTATGTATTTTCTCATCAAATATATGCAGTTGAATTCAAAAGTTTACATACAGCTTGCAAAATCTGCAAAATGTTAATTATTTTACCAAAATAAGAGGAATCATACAAAATGCATGTTATTTTTTGTTTAGTACTGACCTGAGTAAGATATTTCACATTAAAGATGTTTACATTTAGCCCACATGAGAAAATAATAGTTGCATTTATAAAAATTACCCTGATCAAAAGTTTACATACATTTGATTCTTAATGCTGTGTTGGTACCTGAATGATCCACAGCTGTTTTTTCCCCTTTTTTATTTTTAGTGATAGTTGCTCATGAGTCTCTGGTTTGTCCTGAACAGTTTGTCCTGGCCAAACTGCCCGCTGTTCTTCATAAAAATCCTTTAGGTCCCACAGATTCTTTGGTTTTTCAGCATTTTTGTGTATTTGAACTCTTTCCAACAATGACTATGATTTTGAGATCCATCTTTTCACACAGAGGACAATTAAGGGGCTCATATGCAACTTAAAAGGTTCAAACATGCACTAATGCTCCAGAAGGAAACATGTAGAGCCGAGGGGTGAAGACTTTTTGAATTTGAAAATTAGCCTAAAATTAACTTTGTCTTCTGGGGAACATTCAAGTAATTTATGTAGCTTCTGAAGGGCAGTACTAAATAAAAAATAAAAAATAAAAATAAAAATATGTAGGCAAAATAAGAAAATAAGAAAAATACTCACAATCTTATTCTGTTCAAAAGTTTACAGCCCTGGTTCCTAAAGCATAGTTTTTCCTTCTGGAGCATCAGTAAGCATTTGAACCATATCATACAAATATTGTTGAAAGGGTTTAAATACACAAAAATGCTAAAAAAAAAAAAAAAAAAAATCAAAGTAAATTTAGTATGATCTCTTATTTTGACAAAATGATTAACATTTTGCAGATTCTGCAAGGTGTATGTAAACTTTTAACTCCGACTATATGTTTATACAACAGTTCTTTCTGTTCCTTGAATCTGATTGGCTGGGCTGACAGGGCTGTAATGGTGAATGCCCAAATCCACTATAATTTAAAAAATAATACTGTTTTTGTGTCACATGTGGTTTGTTAATTAAGATATTGTCTATTTGAAAAGTTGCTTCAACATTTTCAGAGACATGATCACTCATGAATCTGCCGAGAGCAGCCTTACTTCAGACAATAATTGCATCTGACTCTGAACACTTTTTAAAAACTTTTTTTTTTTTTTTTTATGTGGATGAATCTATGTGAATGTATAGACAGGCAGAGTTTTGCGACACCGTTCATACCTCATCTCGAATGTTTCTTCAAAATTCCCCCCAGAGCTGTAAAACTTGTAAAAGAAAAACAAGCTTGGGTCCATCATTATTGAAACATGAAAGGACATCTAATATGTTTGATTTTCAATTGCAGCATTTGTTGTGAATCGTATTGATTTACCAAAATTTATCTACATTTTTATCTACATTGCGTTTGTGTTAAATTCTTAAACACTGAACACAACTTCATATATCGGTAGAAAAGCCATACATTCCACTCGAGCATGCAGACAGTGTAACGATTGTATGGAGAGGGGAGAGGTTTTATATTCCCTTGCGAGTCTGGGTCAAGAGTACTAGATCTTACTTTGTCTCAGAATCTATTATGGATAGGCTGGTTAACCTTTCACACACTAGACCACTATATTGGGCCTATAAACTTCTAAAGAAAGTGATATATTGGTTGTGGGTCGCAGATATGCATTCAGACATTAAGATGAACTAGCTTTGAACGGTGGCTTCATTTAAAGACCACGCAGCTGAATAACTCAGCATGGTAATGCCAAAAGAGTTGCAAAGCAAAAGCAAACGTACCCCTGTAGCCCACTAACCATGCAGGAAATTACTGTGGTTTCCTACAAGACAACCCAGAAAGCTGCCGAAAGTTTGTTTCAGATCTTAGATAAATAGCTGAGAAGCAAATATCCTGTTTCGTATATTTTGTCATGAGACACTAAGGCATTCATGAGTTCAGTACGAAACTAAAATCGCATTGTCTGGTAGCTACTGCGGTGAATATTTTCTTAGAAGAAAAGCTGTCATATGCTTCCTGGCTAGGTGTGTGTTTTTTTCTCTCAGAGACAGCAGAGTGACATAGATCTTGGTCTAAAAAAAGGGCAACAGATCAAGCTTTAGAAGGCGGGGGCCATTTCAGTGGTTTTTGTTATTGAGTCTTATCAAGTAATCACAGATCTGAGAACAACATCAGGTGCACAAAGAGAGAGAGAAAGAAAGAGTGTGAAACAGTGATTGGCAACTAAAGTTTTTCTTATTCTTTTTCACTCTCTACTTGTTGGATAGCGATGAATGGCTGTCCGCTCTACAGTGTGGCAGCTGAAGTTCTGTGCTCATGGAGGGATTCCTTAGGAGATGGGAGAGGAGAACAAGGGGTGTTTATGGGGGGGGGGGGATCTTGTAAGCTTTCATTGTTGTCCTGGGCTTTCCCACACTCTCACTTTTGTGTGTGCAGTCTCTTGCAAACTCTGACATGATGAATTACCTGCTGCATGCTGCATGCCATGTGGTTCAGTTGCGCAGGAGCTACCGAAGTACTAAAGCACGGCTCCCTTTCTCTGTTATAGTTACACCTCCTCCCCCAGCCCCATGCTCATCTCTCAATTTGCTTCCTTCCGTTCATGAGCAGACTATCACTCTCCCTCCCTCCATTATGTTCACGCTCAAACTATCTATCTTGGAAAGCGAGGCACACGGCCGCAGGCTGTTCAACTTTCTCTCTCTTTCTTTGCCCATTAGCCTAGTCCAGCCCTCCCCTCATTGGCGGCCGATGATGTCCGGAGGGTCTCTGGATCAGTGCCCCCACCTCCTCATAAAAAGCCTTTCTTTGCTTCTAAATGCGAGCACCAAACTGCCGGCCATTAAATGTTTGGTTCGCAACAATAGAGACATTAACACACGAGTGAGTAGCTCTGAAAAGCCTGTGAGGGTGTTAGGTGGATTCAGCATGGCAGACGACCCTTTTAGCAAGCCCTGTGCTACCACAAGTCTAGTGGTTTCAAGCTAAAGATTTAAGATTGAAACCTGGGTTTAACTGTTTTGGGACAGGTGAAACTCGTATGTAACTTAAGTTACAAGTAGCATGGGTATATTTGTAGCAATAGACAAAAAAATACATTATATGGGTCAAAATTAGAGATTTTTATTTTATGCCAAAAAAATCATGATCCATGAAGATATTTTGTAAATTTTCTACTGTAAATATATCAAAATTTAATTTTTGATTAGTAGTATGCATTGCTAAGAACTTCATTTGGATGACTTTAGAGTCGATTTTCTCAGTATTTTGACTTTTTTGCACAATTCCAAATGTTAAAATAGTTGTATTTCAGCCAAATATTGTCCTAACAAATCATACATCAATGGAAAGCTTTCATTTATTCAGCTTTCAT
Source organism: Garra rufa (assembly GCF_049309525.1). Classification (NCBI taxonomy): domain Eukaryota; kingdom Metazoa; phylum Chordata; class Actinopteri; order Cypriniformes; family Cyprinidae; genus Garra; species Garra rufa. Next base: position 17,333,776 of record NC_133370.1, read on the forward strand.
GTGATATAAAAATCTAATCTTTCGAAAAATGGACCATTATGATTGGTTTTGTGGTCCAGGGTCACATATGTGAAATATTTTCAGCAGCCATTATCTCAGTCTTTTGTGTCACAGGATTCTTCAGAAATCATTTTAATATGCTGATTTGGTGCTAAAGAATTTTTTTTTTAGAATTGAAAAGAGTTTGTGCTGCCGAATATTTTTGTGGAAACAGTAACAGCTTGTTTTCCAGATTCTCTACTGAATTGAAAGTTCAAATGCAGCATTTATTTGAAATGATAAACTTTTGTAACACTATAAATTTTTTTACTGTCACTTTTGATCAATTAAATGCACCCTTGTTGAATAAAAGTATGAATTTATTTCATACATACACATGCTCAAAATCTTGCTCAAAATACCACTTTTGAACAGTGTATATGGGCCATAATACAGAATTGGTGCAAACTGCTGTCCCACAACCAAAAAATAAATTTAAAAAGATTTTAAGCATTCAAATCTTAGATGTTTACTAAGATCATTTTATTATCTATTGAAACAATAATATTTAAAATATTAGAAAGTTTAATATATATAAAATTATAATTTAGTGGGTAGTTTCAACTGGGAGGTGGCTGTCCTGAACCTTAACCCCTAAATGTCAACAACTGAAAATTATATTAAAAAAAATATTTTTTTGCATTTTATTTCATTGTTGTTGTTTTTTTTTGTTTGTTTTTTAAGTGTAGTTAAAAACAACTATGAAATATCTGTGTGTAATTTTAAATAATGTCATTACCAAACATCATTTTTCTATAATTAAACACACTTTTTTGGGATTTCCATAACATTTAGTTTTTATATGTGTACGGCTGTTCAGAACTGCGCTAGCTAACCATGTGCTGATTAGCATTTTTGAGCTAGGTTCAAAAAGTATCTAAAATTGCCACTCTTAATAGGTCAGTGTAACCCTTTTTATTCAATTATATATTAATGTTATTCGGTAGTGACAAATCTGGGGAGAGGACAAATATTCAAAAACGATCTGAAAATACAATATGAGAATTAACTACACAATTACTAGAAATGTGTACCTCGGATATTATACAGTTTGCATACATACAAATTTAGTGGTAAAAGACCAACTCTGACTTCAAATCTGAATGGCCTATACTGTATTTGCTACGTTATGAGTAAAGTAATAGGCAAAATGCACTTGCATACCTTGCTATGTTTTCGAGGTCAGCAGATTACTTTCTTTTGTGGTTCCATGTGCATGTGGGTTTTTTTTGGTGAGTTTTTCTTCTAGCAGTGAATCTGCACAGCAGCGCAACCTGCCAAACAGAACAATCCGCAGTATGAAGAGTTAGATTTGGCCCTCAATCCAAACCATTATAACTGACTGACCTTTCAGGGTGAAAGGAGGTGAGTGCAGGCGACCAGAGTTCAATCCTTTTAGATATGGGCTGAAAAAAAGGTAGAGGCTGAAACATTTCCTTTGGATACAAAAGTCAACCATTAAGCTTTGATGTGGCTCAAAATGACACAGAATGGCAGAGATGCACAAATGGCACATGAATTAGTCTGAGAAGAAAGGTTTTGTGTATGTGTATGTGTGTGTGTTGAACATAGCACTGGCTGAGGCTAAATGTACACCAGGTAGTGATTCTATGAAGGACTCTTAACAGTAGCTCACTATCCTCCTCTAATGGCCGTTTGTGTTATGAAAGTAAAAGGAATATTGCAGGCATATTTCATCGACTCTGTCTGGACTTCCATGGTTTCTGTTGAAGAGCAAAAGCTGACACTGCATTTTATTGTAGTTAGAGACGGCCCACACTGACCATAAGGATTGTGAGTGTCTTAAAGACATGCCACACACAAACAGCCTTAGGTTGGGGGTAGGTGGTATTTGAGCAATCTGAGGGCCTTGTCATGTCATTGATAGTGTTGCCATGACAGAGTTTTGTTACTGGATGAATGAAGCCTTCTAAAAACCTTTTCTTATTTCACCCCACGGGGAAATTAGGTCATTGGCATGCGGCTTGTATGGGGTGTAAATTGCTTAATTGTCTTAATTGGACACTTAGAAAATCCCAGTTGGAGCAAGAGAGAGTGGATAAAGTGATGCTGGATTCACTGGTCGGGGTTCAGCTATGAATTATAGATCTGGCAAAGATTATAAATTATATCTTGCCATTTTAATTCTACTGTAATTCATTAAACATACCTTATTTGTGAAGGAATACTTCTGGATCTAAAATATTATTGGATGAGCTATGTTCAAGTCCATTGTAAAACAGCAGATAAATGGATATGTATGGGCACACTTAATTTGAATTTTATATTTAATGACCCTACAAGCACTTTTTTGTGATTACTGTGAATGTATTTAATGGGGTTCATCTATAAAGTCGTTTACTCAACATATGTGAGTCTCAAAGAAGATATTTTGAAAAATGTTGGCAATAACCTTCTTTTAAAAAAAGAACAGTTTTGCTGACTTCTATTGTAGACATTTGATAAAAATATATTTTGTTTCACAAAAAAACAAAGTAATACAGGTTTGAAATTGAGGGTGCGTAAATGTAAGGCACTTGTTGCCTTGTATTATTTTAACCAGTTTTTATATGTCTAGCGTGCTTGACTTATTGCTTTAGTCTGTACTCTGAATTTTTTACCAATTTTTTTTTACCATTTTTTGAACATTCTTTAAAGCTTTATAACTATTTCGAATCATTTAAGAATCCAATGTAAATCTTTTTTTGCTTATTCCATACTAATATTAGACCTTTTTCTCTTTTTCTGCCAAATAATGTTTTATTTTTAAACCTCGATGACACACTAACAATGACCGCTTTGACATGACTGCAGTTTCACAAGCTGTGTCTGAAATCTTATAGTGCACTAATTGAGAGGACAGCCAAATATACTAGAATACAACCGATGTACACTATGATGTAAGTTGTTATCAGAAAGCATAAACTACAATAGCAGCAGCCCTTCTGGTGCACTCAGTGTCCGTATTGGCTTACTTGTTTTCACTCACTACTTCAAGTCAACTATATTAGTCGAATTGTGTTGGTAATAGTGAATGAGGATATGGGGGCAATTTTGGATACAGTCATAAACGTAAAAGAAAATTGACCATAGAAGATGAATTCATGCTTGTACTTGATATAGCACCCTTTGGCAATGCTAATATAAGCAATGCAGTAACCTGCAACTGGACATAATCACATAACTTGCGAAACCAGAAGTGTTAACCTAGGCTACTTACCTCATATTTTGACCTCAAAGGGGTCATGACATGAGAAATCATTTATTTTTTAATTTTTAATTTATTAAGTTCCAAAAATGTCTCGTTTGGATCTGAGGTGCAAAGTGACGTCACCTGGGCATAAACACTGCCTCGAGAGCAAGGCATCGATGAATAGTCATCTTCTCACTATAAGTAACAGCTAACAAACTAAATGCGAGTGTCGCGTCGCGTCGCGTCGTGTTTTAAAGCAAATAGATATTACAATCACTACCGCTATAGTCTACCCTAGATACAGTATACAGATGTGCGTTTGCTTTCTGTAGCAGTCCATGGACTTGAGTATAACGTTAATAGGACAAATGGAGTGATAGAACATTTGCTTTGTCGCGTTTGGTTTAAACAGCTCACTCACGTCTTTGTACAGATATCAGAAGGATCTCAGTGGAGCAAGTGGATGGTTTATTTTTAATTGCGTCCTGGATCGTGTTTGAGGATTGATCAGAGAATTTTGTTTCGTAAATGAGGCACAATGTCATTGAGAGTTCACAAAGAAACATTTGTTAAAGGATGAAGCGGTTTAAATGAAATCTGACTGCAGCTACATCACAAACTGTAAGTAAATGGTTTCATAATGCTTTGTCTGGAAATTACAGTTTTTTATCATGTTGTCAAAACACTCACATGCAATAGCAAGGGGGCGTTGATATGGTTTCCTATATGCAATAAAGTTAGCCAATCATAACAGTGGCCGTTTCCTGACAATGACTTAGTATAATGTAAATTATGTCTCATAATGAAATATGTAGTAGAAAACCCATGAAAGATTTACATTTAAAAAAAAAAATCTATATCATCTTTTACATATTTTGGACTATGGGCGGTGTCATTATTTCGATGACGTAAAATGGTTGCACTCTGTGAGCTACAGGTGCTACTTGTTGCTATTTTTTTTACTGCAAAACAACTCAAAATACACACCTCGCAAAATAAAACACTCGATATCATGGCGACAGCTTTGGGTTGTAATTTTCAGTTGAAGAGCAACAAGAGAAACAATGTCTTCACTGCTTTCCTAACGTTAAGAAGATGAGAAAAGAATGGAAAGATGCCTGTGGATGAATAAAACTTCCAAAAGACCAATGTCTTTGTTCTCTTCTCTTATCCCTGATGCTTTTGGGGCTTTTAGTAGACCACAGCTACTGAAAGAGCTTACAAACGGCAGAGACAAGAAATGCTAAATGCCATCCTGGCAGGATGTAAACATGTTGACATTTGTCATGACGCCACAGCCACTGAAGAAGTTTCTCAGCACGGATTTCACTCGACATCTGGGGGCGTTTGGCACCTTTTGGGGAAAAATCCATGGTAAGGCATTTAGTTTAAGTCTATGCTTATCAATTTCCACCTGTAAGCTCTTTTAGTATACTAAAACAGCTTACAGGTGGAAATAGCTGTGGTCATCGTATCAGTATTTTATTTTATGAGTTTGTTCTGAGTTGTGTTTAGGGCTGTCATTCAGAATTATTTTGGTAATCGAGTAATCAGCCGATTATTCTGACGATTAATTGAGTATTTAGATAATTATAATTAATTTTTTGGAGGTAATAAAAATAGACAAGTATTGTTAGCCTTTAAAATGACTTGAAATAGCAATAGCAATGAGGCACTAATTGGTTTAAATGAAGTATCAAAAGCAAGTAATCATTTGGTTTTATTGAACAAAACTGTAAAAATACATAGCTTATTTCAATCTGTAGAACTAACACACATTATGCATTATATCAAATGACTTCAGAGGGATTTTAAAAAATAGAGTAGAATTATCAGGAATTGTGTAAAAAATAGAAACAGGTAGCACCAGCAACTCACCAAGTGCAACCATTTGACATCATCAAAATAATAGTGCCCTCCCCCATAGACCAAAATATGTACAAAACAATGTGGATTTAAAAAAAAAAAAAAGTAAATCCTAAATGAGTTTTCTACTAAATATTTCAGTAAGAGACATCATGTTCATTATTAAGCCATACAAGACTTAATACCCGAGGTTCCCTTTAAAACAAGTTGTCGCAGACAAAGGCTCAGAATCAAGGTTAAAAATAATCTTTTTGCTAAATTGAATTAACGTTATAAGTAAACCTCAAGGAAAATATTAAAATAATTTAAAAATCCATGTCATGACCCCTTTAAATTAATGCATGTTTATTTCGTCCTCTCGCTTTTTCCGCTTAATGTAGCTTACTTCAGAAACTTCACTATCAAACAAAGTGTCGCTACCACTAAAATTACCTCAGAAAGCTAGAATTAAGCAGTTTAAAGCCAGTCTAAAATGAAATTTGGCAGCTGTCATCGTCCGCACTTCCTTCAGTTTCTGTGTGGAGGTTGAGATCTTTATCGAGCTCGCGCCTTTAAAAGCACCCGCGCGCCTCCCGCCGTCCTCCGTTTCCCTGGCAGCCCAGGATGATTGACACACCGAGGCTAGTCCCAGACCCTCCCTCTCCACTGCTCTGCTCTCCTCTCCTCACTTGAGCTCTGTTCGCGAGCCTCAGTAACTTTCTACAGCGAGAGGGATGCAGCGCGCGTTTAGCGCAGCCTGAAAATGGCAACCCTTTGGATTTATCCGTCCCTTCTTTTCTTTCTTTTCCCCTCCCTCACACCGAGTCAAGCCTTACGGAATTACCCAGAGAATGAAGGTAAGAGGACTTTGTGTAATAACTAAAGCTTGGGATTAATTAATGGCTGAGGTTTGCGGGAGACACAGTTTTCTGAAGTGCGCTCTGGATGCTGTGGTTCCTATAAATCATGCATAAGGTGAATGAAGCAAGCGGGGAAAAATCGCAAGTGCAAGTGTTTTTAACTCAGGTTTATTGAAATATTAGGGCACAACGTGCTTGTCCTGTAGAACTCGCTGTTGAAGTGCTCCCTGTGGATTGCAGTTGGACATTTCCAATGTTTTTTACTCTTCACACGTGCCAGTTAGGATAATGAAAACATACGATCACATAGTGATTTTAGGAATAACTGTAATGCACATATTTGCTACCACTGCAAAAAAGCAAGTGTGTAGTGTAAAAATCTGTTGACATCTTTTTTTCAAATAAGCTGCGAATACTCTCCCATGGCTATGCTCTATTCGAAAGTCTCCGTACAACCGTAAAGCACTATTTTGTATTTATTTATTTATAGAAGTTAACTTGAAGAAACTTAAGAGTTAGTGTATGCATTAGAAAGTTATTTCATATTTTATTATTTAATATTAAATTATAAGCGTTAAAGTTATTTTAAACCACATACTAAGAATTCAAATCGAATAAAACAAAATTAAGAACTTGATGTGAGTAGGCAATCTCTTATATGTCTATAAATTGTGCAGTGTGTTGTGTGCAATGTGCCGTATGGCCAGCTGGAACCAGAGAGAAGTCTCTATAAGCCTGATCATTTATCAGTGACCATAAGGTGATTTGTTAATGGTGACTGCATCTTGTCTATATAGCAGTCTCAATACACGCTAGAAAAATCTGGTCCACAGTCTGTTAAATAAATAAAAAATCCTTAAATAGCATATAAGTACCAGTTCCCTGCCACAAGGATAAGAACCCATGAAGCTGGCCAAGTAGTCACTTTTTTTTTATAAATAAATACATTTAGAATGGTATTTATGCTCATATCAGTGTACTTAAAATGAAGGTTTATATTTATCATCCCAAAAGAGCATGTTTTCTCTCTCTGCCAGAGCTGTGAGCTGTCCAGCAAATGTTTCAATATGGTTCATTTTGAATTGTTAACTATTAAAAAAAAGGATAAAGACAGTCATACCATTTGAATAAGCTTCTTTTCACCACTGCTTAACTCAGATGTTGGATTTTGAGTTTGAGTTTGAGCAAAATGCATCCTAGATAGACAATGAAGATAATGCTCCCATCGAGGTTGAGAGCTTTTCCAGTAATTTCCTATCCCGAGAAGTGAGTGAAAGAACTACTTTTTTCATCGTTCTTTTAGTGAATTGAGTCACATAAATGAAAGAAATCAGCTTTTTGAGTCATAGAAGCATTTAAATTGCACAAAAGCCTACCCTCATTCCTCACCTGAGGAAAATTTCTTTTGTTGCATAAAAAAAAAAATACATTTGAGTGGATGATGAAACTGTGTTTAACCAGTGGAAATGGCAGACAAATCATTTTGTGCCCAGTAGAAGGACTAAACTGCTTTTTTGGTTGGTGTCCCTGGCCGTCCGGTGACTGGAAATCGCTTTCGCTCTTTCTTTTTCCTTGTGTTCCCTCCCAGCAGGGCTTGTTCTTCTAGCCTCTTTCTTCTCTATAATGTTTTCTCCTTTCTTCTGAACCTTCCCCTCCGTTTTCGGCCTAATTGGCTGACTTTAGTCGACTGCCCCATGTATTTTTGCAGTGTGTATGTGAGCAGAGTGCATAACCGCTCATCCAGTGGCTTCTAACGCCAAAGCACGGTCTCTTCTGCTTTGTCTCTGCTGTGCTCCGCGGTGCTCTATGTGACTGTAAATAACGTCTTCTCATCTGGAGGACGCCCGCTGTGCTTGCTCGCCGAGCCGTAAGACTGACCAGCGTTTGTTATTTTAAGCCGCAGTGGGAGTGCGGGTGCCATGTTACACTGGAGCAATCCGAACACAATGACACGGGAGTCATTTGCCACATATGGACCAAAATGTGGAAGTCATCTAAGAAGGATTGGATTTGAAGAGGTCAGGGGACTGTGCAGTAGCTGATTCGAACAGCAGAGGGCGCCTTGTAGCATCTGAATTCTTTTGTCAAGGGTTTGTTTTGCGGTGGATCTCAGAGTTGAATTTAAAATAGCAGAAAGTAAAAAGTAGGTTTTTATTTAGGTTTTCAACAAGCACATTACTACACCCCACTTCAAAACTAATTTTACAATACAATGAAGAACAGCTCTGTTTAGTCTCTTGCAGTCTAACAGCGGAGGGTTCATACCACCTGCATAAGAAAAGATTAGAGTCTGATCCGGGTTGGTGAGCTTAATTCGGTTTAATGGCTTAAAAAGAACATTTAATCTTTTTGCTGAACCCCTGAAATGGGCATCGATTTTTATGTTTCTTTTCCCCCTTCTTTTGCTCCAGATTAGTATTCTACCTCCACCATGGGCTGTTTTCACTGCTCTGATATTCCTCTCTCTCTTGCTTCCCTTCTAGCAAGTTTGGGTGACCTGTCCCTGTTGCATGCTTTCATTTACTGGGCAGCAGGATTAGTGGCTCAGCTTCCCCCAGGGGAAGAGGGTCTGTTTGTGAAGGAGCCTCTGTTCTCTGCCTTTTCTCCAGGTTTAAACAGTCTGGATTAGAGTGCCCTTATGGCCAAATGCCTCGGCTAAAACAAGCAAGAGAGTAGAACACACACACACTCACACAAAATCAAGTATTTGTGCTCTTATGGTATATTTGATCGACCTCTGAGCAGTCGTATATTTAAATGTAAAGCTTTATAAATAGACATCAAACTTTTTTCTTGGAGTTCACCCTTATGTCATTCCAAACATGTAAGCGAGTCAAAGACTGACAGGCAATAAAAGAAATTGAATAAAGCTGCTATTTTTGTTTTTGCGCATAAACAGTATTCTCATAACTTCATAAAATTAAGGTTGAGCTACTAATGTCACATGGACTATTTTATCAATGTCCTTACTAACTTTCTGGGTCTAAAATGTGTCAGTTGCATTGCTGTCTATGCAGAGAGAGAAAGATCTCAGATTTCATCAAAAATATCTTAAATTTGTGTTTTGAAGATAAAGGAAGGTTTAAAACGACATAAAAGTAATTAATGACAGATTTGAATTTTTTTTTTTGGGGGGGGGGGTGAACTATCGCTTTAAAATTTAGGAGACATAATGTTTTCACTAGTGTTTTAGTAGAAATAATAATAGAAACAAATGAGACATTGTGTATGGATAGAATACCTCAGATAATTTGGTTAAAATCAGATAGGAAATGTATTAGTTAATATCAAAATGTTTGACTTTTGGTCATCGTGCACTCTCATGTTGTTCTAGTTTCTTTCATCTGTAGAAGACCAAAGAAGAATTATTTTGAAAATCATGTTTTTTCTTCATTTCTTGGACACTTGGACTTTTTCTTGGACTTTTATTGTTTAAACGTTTTTTGTCCACACATTCTTTAGAATATCCTTTCTGTTCTGCAGTGGAAAGCCAGTCATATGTGACCCTGGACCACAAAACCTGCCATAAGCAGCATAGGTATATTTGTAGCAATAGCCAACAATACATTGTATGGGTCAAAATAATAGATTTTTCTTTAATACCAAAAATCATTAGGATATTAAGTAAAGATCATGTTGAAGATATTTAGTAAATTTCCAAAACGTAAATATATCAAAACGTATTTTTGATTAGCAATATAAATTGCTAAGAACTTAATTTGGACATCTTTAATGGCAATTTTCTCAAAATGTAGATTTTTTTTGCACCCTCATTTTCAAATAGTTGTATCTCGGACCAAATATTGTCATATCCTAACAAACCGTAAATCCTAATTAAAATAAAATTGATCCTTATAACTGTTTTTGTGGTCGAGGGTCACATATAGTTTTGGAACAACGTTGGATTTGTCATCTTTTACTTCTGACAGAATTTTCTTGATGAACTATCCCTTTGAGATCTCTTTGAAACTCTTAAGTAGATATTTAGATTCCTAGAGTCTTTCTTTTAGGAGAACAGCTATAGATCTGTTTATTGATTGCACTTGTTTAACTATATAATGAGATATCATAATATAATTTTATGATTAATCACATCAGTGTAATTGGATTGCTTTTATCACCGTCATTATTTTGTGCATGACCTTGAGCTGATGTGGACATTGATTGGCCGCCTCACCGCACTGATTCACCTCTATTACTGGGATTACTGATGGCTGTGCGCTGTGGGTCGCACACTGGTGTGCAATCATAAAAAAAGACCTTAGAGGGCCTCTTAATTTCCCACCATACACACTATTATTACCGCACACGACCAAAGGCTGAGGGCAAATGATTTTCTGGACACACAATGGCTCAAGCCAGGTAATTGATTGCCAATATTATTTGCAATGAAATTAAAATAGGTGAACGAGGTAGGGGTAGACATATAGCTATTGATTTTAGAACACCATCAGCCTCGAATGGCCTACAAACAGTGTGAATTGGCAGCCTGCTGCAGTTTCTTTGTGAAAAAGGATCATTTTACATGATCGGTTATTTGTTTTGGTTGAACTCGGGTCGTTGTTTTGGCTCTATCTTTTGTTTTTGTAAAGGAACCCTTCCTGTGACATGCTGGGCTGGTGACCTGTATTCACTGGGATGCCCTCTGTAGCTACAACTACTTCTGTCTCCAACAAATGAGCTACCCTGTCCTCCCTTTTTAACTCTCTCGCGCTTTCCTTTCTGTTTGTACAAATTAACGCCTCTGACACTCATGTTCGGCTACCGGTTCTCTCACTGGAAGCTCATTAGCAAGCTAGTCAACACAATGGAGCCTGACTCTAAACGTCACGCTGTGCGCTCCACTCTCCCTGCGGTCTTGCTGGGTCCCAGTCTTGACCTTTTATTTGTTTTAATTGAATTCATCTGTCTGCCTTCGGCCTCAGCTTCTCTCTTTTTCGCGTGGTTTGGAGAGGCGATTGTGCTCAGAGAATCGCCGCCTCAACCGCTGCGCTAAACAAACAGCAGGGTTTTTCAATTTGCTCGGCTCTGTGTTATTGACCGGGTGAAATCTCTCAGTGCCGCCGTCCCGCATGCTTCGAGTCTCTGTTTTCTGTTTGTCGGAGCTGATGGTGGGCTGTTTGCTCAGCTCATCTGCGCTGGCTCCTCCTGCGTGGTGGGTCAAACGATGGTTAGATTCACATTTCGTTGCAATGCGACCTTGCCACTCAATGAGCGTCTCCTTTTCAAAAGCCAAAACCAACATCCTGCTCCGGACGGCATGTTTCCTGGGTCATTCTGATATCACATGCTGTCTTTGTGACCTGATCCAGTCTTATGCGGTTCTTGAGACAGCACTTTAGATGGTCAACACACAGTGATAAAAGAGGTGTAATTTAAGTAATGCACCTCTTAACTGGAAAATAATACAGCCTGGTCATGTTATAATGATCGGGCAGCATTTTTGGTAGGGAAAATAGTTCAAGTGATACGATAATGCACCACAAAACTATTGGTGGTCAAAAGTAAGTGCACTGAAAATGGATGGAATGAGGTTTGTGAGAAGATGATGGTGAAAATTAATTCTCGTTTCCTTTGCAGATTTAGGTTTCTAGTGTCATACGACCCACTTCTAGAACCACAGTGTGACAGAACTACAGTGACATTGGTCAATAACTGAAAAAAAAAAAAATATATATATATATATATATTATTGATGTTTTCCCTTATTTATTTATTTTTTTAAATACAGTTTGGGCTACATCTCTTAAGTTAAATTTTTATCTGAAATATTTACCTCACAGGATTCATCGCAAATCTAAGATACTCAGGTTTGTGAATGGAATCAAACCGTTTCCATCTAGCAGCCAGGTGATTATGGGAATTTTTGTGGTGTTTTTGTTCAGTCCATGTCGAGCCTGATGGCCAGTGGGAAATGGCAGAGGAAAATGAGAATGAAAGAGATGAAAAGGAGAGGAAAAGAGTGGTCATTGTCTGAGGGCTTCATTCTCCATGCACTCTCCAGACCGGGCCTGATGTTGGCAGCACAATAGCAGGGCGACCTGGCAGCTGATAGGGGGAAAAAAGAGGCAGAATGGAGATGTGTTTGTGGGAAGGATTTGTATGCCAATGAGCTTTAGCCTGGACTGACTGAAAGTCTCTCTCTTTCTCTCTCTTTTTCTCCCTCAGTCACTCACACTCTTTTCTTTTCCAGCTTTCTCTCATTCTTTCCCTCCTGTGGCCAATTTGGTGCCGAGGGACTTGAGGATGCTGTCATTCAAAAATCTTGTCTTCTAAAGCTTTGTGTTCCCATGACTCCAAGCTTTGTCCTCCTGTGTGATTGTCAGAGTGCATGTGTGTGCGTAAGCGGGTGTATTCAGTTTTCCTTCTCTCCTGTCCTCAGTTTTGTGTGTGTCAGTGCTTGTCCGGCTTTGCGGTGCTCCAGATAAATTCTACAGTACTTTCACAGGGCAAACAAACACTGCTATTTTCTATTTACAAAATTTACCTCAGTATTTTACAAAGCCAGATTGAGCAAATTCTAATTAAACAAAGTTTTTATATTCCTGTGCTATCTGACATAGATGTCTAAATTGTGTTGTTGGTGGCTGCTAGATTTCCTGAACGCAGCTAATATGAAGTAGTTGACCTGATCTTATGGCGAAAACGTACCTGTGGGAACTTTTCCGCAAGACACATAACTACATATCGCTGCAGTTTCCAACAAAAATGTCCACTGAGTGGCGCTAAAAGATTGTTTTTTTTCTCCGGAACAGTACACATGGTACATTTTATGAAACGTTTGTTTTGAACGTGTCACCGCAGTTCTGACTAACTCTAATGCTCCATGACATTTTAAAATAACGTACCATGTGCACTACACCTAAACCTCGCAATAGTATGAACAAAAGCGAATGTGACGTAAAAACACAATCGCATGCATGCCGTTTTAGCTTGTTTTTGCAATCTTTCAGCTGTTTCAGTGTGAGTCATGTTTTTCACGGGATTCGTACACAAGGATTCTGCATCCTAAGTCCAATTCTGTGCCAACTGAGCTACCGAGCCAGCTTGTTATGTCAGGTGTTGTGTCCATTTTCGACCCCCCTTGGGTCCATGGGTCCATGATTGCATAATCTTAACCCCTCCCCCACACCTAACCCTAAACCTACCAATACTAAGGGGGTAGTAATCTGTTTTACTGCCTCTAGTGTTAATTTCTGTTGGAAACTGCAGTGATATGTACTTATTGGTACATATTTTGCATCTTGCGAAAAATGATTTTTGTGTATTTGAATGAGTGTATGATTTTGAGATCCATCTTTTCACACTGAGGACAACTCATATCAACTATTACAGAAGGTTCAAACACTCACTGATGCTTCAGAAAGAAAACATGATGCATTAGGAGCCAGGGGTGTAAACTTTTCCACAGAATGAAGATGTTTATTTTGCCTAAATATTTTTTTTTCATTTAGTACTGCCTTTCAGAAGCTACAGAAGTTACTTATATGTTTCCCAGAAGACAAAATAAGTTAAATTTACCCTGATCTTCAAATACAAAAAGTTTCCACTCCCCGGCTCTTAATGCATTGCGTTTCCTTCTAAAGCATCAGTGAGTGTTTGAACCTTCTGTAATAGTTGCATATGAGTCCCTCAGTTGTCCTCAGTGTGAAAAGATGAATCTCAAAATCATACAGTCATTGTTGGAAAGGGTTCAAATACACAAAATGTTGAAAAACCAAAGAATCTGTGGAACCTAAACCAGAAAACAGCTGTGGATCATTCAGGAGACAACACAGTATTATGAATTAAGTGTATGTAAACTATTGAATGTGGTAAATATCTTTTATGTAAAATATCTTATTCAGGTCAGTACTAAATAAAAAAGTAACAGCATTTTGTGTGATCCCTCCTATTTTGGTAAAATAATTAACATTTTGCAGATTCTGCGAGGTGTATGTAAACTTTTGACTTCAGCTGTATAATATTAATGTAATATATGAAATTGGGAATCAAAATGTAGAAATTATAGGTAAGTGTTAAGTACTTTGGAAAACTGCCCTAGAAAAATAAACCTTGATATTTAATCATATAGATGCAGATTAAATATCTTTTTATCAGCTAATACTGATATAGTCACTGAAATATCTGGCATCTCTATCTAATATGCTTTTATATACTTCGTTCCAAGCAAGCTGTGAGTTTGGAAGAGGAAGTGGTCTCTTCCATATGCTTTTCTGATGACTTTGGCTCATTAGGGATGCAGCCCATGATGCTGGTAGCTGCTCGCAGGTACACTGACTCGGCCCTCAGCAGTGATTATGTGCTCACTAATGTGCCATTGGCTGCCGAGTGACCCAGCGTGGAGAGGGCTGACCGAACCGCACCGACTCCAGCGTCCCTTAATGTCTTACTGTAGCAAAATCCACAAATCTTCAATTTCCCCCTTGCTGTACCCCTGTACCTCCCTGTTACCACGACAACACTCTGGCCCCTGCAACTGAGAGCGGAACGAAAGACCCTAAGCACCATTGATGGCCTCATTCAGATGGAGAAATGCATCAGAGAGGTGTATGCGTGTGTGTGTGTGTGTGTG
>NC_133370.1:17355787-17471776 GCF_049309525.1 Garra rufa
TGGAAGTAGTTGTGATTGTCTGCGTCTGTGTGTGTGTATGTGTGTGTGTTTGTATAACAGTCAATAAATAAACAATACTTACACTATTAGAAAAAGAAAAAGAAGAAAAAATACTGAATATTTATTACATTGTAAATATAAAAATAAATAAATACACACATATATATATAAAATTACATTTACAATGTAATCAATATTCTATTTATTAAAACCAAGTATGAATTTCATCAAGTTTTAAGCATTTTACATTTATTTAAAAATAATAGCTCAAGGCAGTAACAATATCATTTGTTTGTGATGTTTAACTGTTTTTAAATTTTTCAGATAATTAGTCACCAAAGCTCAGTCAATATTAGTCACAGACACTGAGATTTACTTTAAATTCCACCAAGCTGATTACTCACTAAAAACTTGTTCAGGCCAATTTAAGTCTGATTTTTAAGCAACAAAGTGGTTACATCTAAGTGTGTGAGTTCAGTGTTTCCCTTAGGTTTACAGCCAACAGTACTTTTTTTGTAATTTATTTCAGTGAAAAAAATAAATAAATTACATATATATATATATAAAAAAAAAAGTCCAAAACTCTCAATTTCAAGATTTTGAACAATTTGGGGCCCTACAATCTTTTTCTTTTCTTTATTTTTCCAGAAATTCTTGCGTTTAATTTTTTTCTGATAATCAAAAGAAGGCTTTAAACATTTATTTATTTTTAATCAAATTCAAATGAAACCCTTTTATTTTCTGGCAAACAAACAGAGGTTTACTGTTAATATTAATACATGGAAGAAAATAGTGTGAATATTCATTTTAAAAAGTCTTAACAATAATTGTATTTTTTCTACAATTAAGTGGTTTATCTTGTTGTAATATTTATTTTTTATATCATTTAATTGTTGTATTTAAATTTGCCAGAAATAGGAATATATAAACACCTACATTATACTGTACAAAAGTAATACAAGACTAAAATAGTTCTGTTACATTTTAAACCAGATTTTTATTTTGACAGGTTGCTGTGAAGTTTCTGTGTGTATACAGTATGATAAACATATAAGACAAAAATAGACAATTTGAATTTATTTAGATGAATACAGCATAGTTTTTAGTATTACATAAATTTAAACTTGTTTAACAAGCATTTTAGAAATAAAAAGTGTAACATTTCTCTGGAACCAAAACAGTTTGCCAGGGGAAGTATGAACCTTAGATCGCCGCCTTACTTTTCACTCGTAGCTGAGAGATGCCTTGACTGACTCCATAACCTGCCCATAAACAAACAGTACTGAGATTAGAGAACATATTTGCACATTAAATTAATTAAATTCATTATTGTAACAGATAAAATCAGTTTATGCCATGCAAGGCAAAAGGCGTTTCCATCATGCAAAACGAATGACCGCTGCTGACATCTTCCCTTGTATGTTGTGTCGTGTAAAATAATATAATGTACAGCACACTAAAGACTTTATAAATGAAAAAATAATACAAATATACAAACCTTTATTTCGTTAAAGAAGTGCACAAAATCGGTGGCGCTGAGAAGCGCTCTCTCCTGTAGAGGACACAAAAAGCTTGCGCTCTCACTATAATTTAGCAGCTGGGTTGTTTTGTTGAAGACAGGTTCAACCCAGTGGTTGAGTAGAAAAAAATAACCCAGCACCTGGGCAAAAATATTAAAAATATCCCCAAAAAATTACCCAAAAAGCTAAACCAATTGGGGGAAAAAAAATAACTCAGCATTTTTAAAGTGCAGAAAAACTACCCAGGACCTGGGTAAAATTATTAAAATCAATTCAATAAAATGACCCAACAGGCTGAACCCAGCATTTGCTTAAAAAAAAAAATAATGCTAGATTTTGTAATATTGGCATTTTTCCTCATCCAATACTTTGAGACACTGCCTCCCTTGCCTCCTTAGAGGAAACACCCCTGATATATCAAATGCTAATCAAATACATATGAATCAGTGTTATACTTTTTCGTCTTTTAATTCTGTTCATGAAATGTAGAGCATGGTTTGCACTTTAT
Organism: Garra rufa; assembly: GCF_049309525.1. Lineage (NCBI taxonomy): Eukaryota > Metazoa > Chordata > Actinopteri > Cypriniformes > Cyprinidae > Garra > Garra rufa. Next base: position 17,357,816 of record NC_133370.1, read on the forward strand.
GTATACATTTTCTTCAGTGTGGAGGCGCAACATCTGAAGTGATTAAAAATTAATATCTGTTGATGCCAAGATCTTATTTACCCTGGAATGTAGATCATAACACAAAAAACACAGTTTGCAACCTACTGGGAGAAAGAGGGTAGCATGAGAAATTAAATAGCCTTTTAGATGGTTTGTTGACCCATTCCCCTTGGCATACGCTTGCATACTCATACTCCAGAAATGAAAATGAAAACCATCAATACTGCGATCGAGCACAAACTTTGTTTTGCCGGTAATGCTGTGTAAGACATGAATGTGTTTTTATTGATATATCTGATTTACAAAACAGCCTTTCTCTCGTAATGGGTTCCCAGCATTGGGTTTCGTCGCTGGATGAAGGAGGGCATTGTGGGAATGATTTAAACCGTGGGGCTATACTCTCGTCCCTCAGGCTACAGACCTGATTGTCTGCAACTGCTCTGTGATTTACTTGCCAAATATGCAATCTCATCTAACCAGCTTGTTTTGCTCACAATATGTCACGAGGTTGACTGAACTTTAACAAATCATTACTTTTTTCTTTTTCTCTCCCCTGTGTGCTCTTTCTCTTTCTCGACCCCTTCCCTCTCTTTCTCTCTAGTTACATTGCTGGACACTATGTCTGCTCTGGGAGACCTTGGCTGGGAGGCCTATCCAGCTGAAGGGGTGAGTAACACGACCAATCAAAATCAAGACGCAAACACACAAGCCTCCCAAATGTCTTTAATCAATTCAGCCACCAAATTATAGTGCGTTTTGTCTTCGCCTGTTTTACACAAAATGATTCGAACCGCGTGGGGACAAACTTTTTAAAATTAAAATGAATCTATGCTCCTGGGCTCCGACACAGTTTTGAACCCCTCTAGCACATTTTTCTTGCAAACAATCATCTGTAATTACGCCGATGTGTTTCAGATGTGCTGGAATTGCATATGGTTCGACTCAACCTGCGCATGTATATTCATAAGAGTGCATACAGCATACATCGGGCTCATGGGAAAGCGAGGCTGTAAGCACATTCTCAAGTTCTTATAAATAGGAGCCACTGTTTTTTGCATGTGTAAATTGTAGGATGTTGTGTCAAGGTCATGCGGAGTCTAGCGAGCTTAGACCTGTTTCCAGCCAAGAGGCGTTCATGTTCGGCTTAACACCAACTTCCCCGGTCGCTTACTTCCAATTTATTTGAGGAAGACGTCAAGATTAGGAGTCTCTAAAGCAGGAACACAATCCCCTGTGCCAGAGAGCAAAAGAAGGAGCCTTTATTTTGAGCAGAGAAGGCCTGTTCTGTCTTTTCCGAGGCACCCAAAGTGGTCTAAAAATAATTGAGTTTGCAAAAACCATGGTGAGCTTAAAAGGAAATCAATCTTTGGGATTTCACAGCCGCCTTTTAAATGATTTAATAGAGCCGTCAGAAGCTAGATCAGATTGTCTGTGCCCCACACGCGTGTCTACGAGACGTGTCGTGTAGCTGCTAAATCTGGAGACGAGCGCAATTTACAAATGATTTTTGCTGAAAATAGCGCGACAGACATGAAGTCTGTACCCTTTCTCAAACCAAGAAATATTAGAATTGCATAAGAGTATTGCATTGCATTGCATAACAGGCTGATATGTTGTCAATAACCCAAACCCACTACCTCACCCTAGGAGAGTGTGTGAATATTGGATGACATTTAAAATTGAAAATTGTGGAGACAATGCAAACGCTATAGAGCAAGATCCTCAAACCGAATGCATTCTATATTCAAACTTGCGAGTTATATGAGATTTATCATGTTTAATAGTCACAGTATTCTTTGCAGATCTCTCACATTTATATAGAGAAGATGAGCTTTTGTAAACGGCTTGGAGTGTTTGGATTGCTGTAGTGGGATTGAGCACTGCTGTAGTGTGAGTGAACCCATCACCAGCTCCTCGTCTGAAGATTGGAGCGTCTACAGGGGGCTGTTTCTCTAAGACTGGATTCCAATTTGCATAATATCTGCGCAATATTGGAAATTGTGTGTTATTTACCAAATTTTAGTGTTTTAGGAATGCTTGTTACTAAAATTACTTTTACTACCATCTAACGTTAACTTAAATGGATTTTGCACAATCACAACATGCATCTAAAATGCCAGTACATGTTTTAGAGGGCTATTAAAATTAAAATATGATTAAAATTAAATTATGTATGTGTATACATGTTTGTTTTTTTGTTTGTTTTTTACCTTAAATTACAAGGTAATGGTGGCTTCTTAAGCTGATTTTTGTAGGCCAATCTAGAAGTCAGAATCACCTAGGTACCCTTGAAATTTTTTTTTTTCAGTTTTTCCATCAACTCATTTCAGTTTTACGAATTTTATGAAACGTTTTAGTTAGGAATCTTTGCAAGAGTACGAGTATAACAGGTTGTGAAAGATGATTAGTGAGTAGAAGAGTTTTCCTATTTAAAGATTTAGTTCACCCAAAAATGAAAGTTCTGTCATTAATTACTCAACCTCATGTCCTTCCAAACCGATAAGACCTTTGTTCATCTTTGGAACACAGATTAAGAGATTTTGGATGAAATCCGAGAGCTTTCTGACCCTGCATAGACAGCAATGCGACCACACTTGTGAACATGCAATGGAGACACGGAAGAGAAGAATAAAGTTGAATAAAGTAGTTTTTTTTTTTTTTTGCACAAAAAAGTATTCCCATAGCTTCATAAAATTATGGTTGAACCACTAATGTCACATGAACTGTTATAACAATGTCCTTACAACTTTTCTGGGCTTTGAATGTGGTAGTTGCATTGCTGTCTACGAAGGGTCAGAAAGCTCTCGGATTTCATCAAAAATATTTTTGTGTTCTGAAGATGAATGAAGGTCTTACAGGTTTAGAACGACATGAGGGAGAGTAGTTATAGACAGAATTTTCCTTTTTAGGTGAACTATGCCTTTAACGTCCCCAACAACCTCTGTTGGACCAATTTAGCCTTTTGTTAACAAATGTCTTTTTCAAAAGCTTAAAAGAAAATCACGTGTCCAGTATAACTGATGTACTTTATGTAGGGCTGCCCCCTAATAGTCGACTTACTGTTAGTTGACGAGAAGAGGCTTGGTCGTCCAATATTTTATTAGTCTTGTAGTCACAGAAAAAAAAATTCCACAGGAAGTGGCGAAGTCGTGGAGTCTGTGATGAACAGATCATTAATGGCTGGTCTATGTGGCTCAATTCTAATGTTAACCTAGAAAAATGTGTGGTATTGACGTGTCTGTGCGGAGTGTGGAAGCTGAAAAATACTCACTCTTAAACTTAAAATACTTTTTTTTTGTCATTTTCAACATACATTTCAAGTCATTTTTGGTTATACAGATAAAAGAAATACATCTTTTGAATCTGTAAAGACTCTACGTTTATTTGTGTGCACTCCCAATAATAATGAAAAGTTGTGCTTTTGTAAAATAAATAAAGCAAACAGATGCACTCTTTGCCGCCTCAGTCTCTGTGACCTTATATGTGAAAATGTATAGTTGCCTTACAGACATGAAAAACGTATCTATAGAGAGTGAAATGTCTATTTTCAAATGAACCAATTCATTCAAATGTAGGCAATTAAAGGCTCATTGTTATGATTTATATGGTTTATTAATAAATGTGTGACTAATAGTCAACTAATGCTTAAAATGAATGACTACTAGTCGACAAGAAAAATCTTTAGTTGAGGTCAGCCCTACTTTTATGTAGAATAAACCATGAAAATACCGTGAACTTGTTTTAAGCACAGACCATATTTCTGGCTTTTAACCAAAAACCCATTGACACTGGTCCGACTGAACCTGAAGTGCAAAAACGCTTAAAATGCTTTTAGGACTCATTCCTGCAGCACTTTATACTATAGATTTTTCATATCGTCCATTTACCCATTCATTTTGAAATCTGCTAAAGAAAAAACAAGTCTTATGCCTGTGCAAAGTGGAGATGTTGTAGATGTCCCAATGCTGTCTTATTCAAAAGTGTGCAGTAGACATCAACAGCTTTTAAATAGATAGCATTCCCTTTTTACAGCAAACCACTAACCAAATTTAGCCATAAATTATCAGTTTAAGAATCCAAACTAAGAGACTTTGTTACTGGATTGGGTGACTCCCACATACTGTGAGAGTCTTTTCCAATTGGCCTGTTCCCACATGACGTCTGTTAAACTCTTCAGAGAACATTCCTCCCTGTCTTCGTGCTGTGTTTACCTTAGATTCAGTGATAGTAGGAGTCTCTTTGTTTTACTGGTATGGCAGTTATTTAATGGGAGTGAACTGTAAGCCTAAATCAGGTCTCGCAGCTGCGGCTTGCGTTTCATACTTGAGGATTATCGCGGCGACTCGTGACCCACTGAACCCGCCGATGGTGGAGCGGCTCACAGGAAAGCCGACATGTTCCCAAAGCGGCAGCTTCACCTCCGCTGGATATTTACCTTACTGACTCAATCGACTGCCACTTGACCTTCGCAGATCAAGACTAATACAGCTTTCCCTGTCCCAGATGTGGAAGGTTTGTTTTGGATCGGCTATCAAATGGCCATAGTCGTTTAGCGTATGTGTGCGTGTCTGTTACTAAAATAGAAGGGAGTAATTCACCTAGAGTGATAGAAAGCAGGTAACCCTAATAACATGTCCTCCAAAAGAGGCCCAAAAAAACAGACGTTCTTTTAGGGATTTAAAGTCAATTGCACTTAAGTATCTTAAACTACCAGATGATTGTGGGCCTGCAATTAAGTTAAGCCAATGAAGGGCTAAGCAGACCCCCTGATCTGACATATTTGCTTGGCTTCAAAGCGGTCAGACCCTGTGAAGGGTGACTGGGGAATGGGGTTGAGCTATTTCAGATGAGACTCAAGGGGAAGCGGCCAGCTGGAGACGCTAATTAACAAGACGCCCACGTCACACTTATGACCACTACGTTGATTGAGAGTGGCTAAGCTTTACCTCCTGTCCAAATAACCTGTTTTTCACTTAACAGTTGTGAGTGTGTGTTGAACTAGCTGCACGTAGGAGGATTTATGAACGTTTCGGTGCGTTTCGTTCACGAATATATCAACCGCACATGGGCAATTTCCTTTCGGATGGCTGTGCCCGATCATGGCATACTAAAATGTGTAACTAAACTGTATTTGCGCGTCTGGAGATCTGGAGTGTGTAACACAACCCTCTAGACTTTGTATACCCACCCATCTGTGGTAAAATACTTCATGAATTCAGACAATGCATTTTCAAAGGAACTTTCCGAAGCGGTTGGGTTCAGACCGACTTTTGAAAATAAATAAACAGAAAGGCATAAACCTGCCTTTATCCCTGTATAAATATTCCTTCAAATGTCATAATTATTGCACTCGGAGGGAAAGAACTTACCCAGGACTTTCAGTGGCTGTCACTTTGATCTGTAATGTCCGCCCATTCCCACCAGTCAGCATATGGCACAGTTTAAAGCCGAATTGCGCTAGCAACTGACCCTCGTGCCTCGATCACTTTTTTTAAAGCTATAAGCTAATGGCAAGGTGTCATAAACGCTCTCTTTGTTGCTATGACATCATGGCTCGATGTACACTCCAGACTGTGCTGACGCATAGTATAAAATACTTCAAATGCTTGATTGCGCTGATGTGGAAAATTGCTCTTTTGGAGACATTCTGATGTACTCTGTCTCCTTGACCATTTGCTTAAATGTGCACCCCTATTCAGCTGCCAATCAGTTTAAGGGTTATTAAAGGATTAGTTCACCCAAAAATGAAAACGCTATCATCATTTACTTACCCTTGTGTCGTTCCAAACCCATTTGACTTAGTTTTTTCCTTGGAACACAAAAGGAGATATTTCATGTGCTGGTTGCTCTTTGCCATTGAATTATGATTATTGAGGACTGGAGCTTTAAAAGGATAGTTTACCTAAAATGAAAATTCAGTGATTTTTTTAAACCCGTAAGACCTTCGTTCATCATCTGAACTCAAATTAAGATATTTTTGATAAAATCTGAGAGCTTTCTGACCCTGCATAGACACCAACGCAATGTTCAAGGCCTAGAAAGGTAGTAAGGACATTGTTAAAATAGTACATGTGATCAGAGGTTCAACCGTAATTTTATGAAGCTACGAGAATACTTTTTGTGCACAAAGAAAACAAAAATAACTACTTTATTCAACAATTTCTTCTCTTCCGCGCCAGTCTCCACCATGCGTTCATGAGAGTGCCTCTAGTACTCTTGCGAACGCATGTCGAAGAGAAGAAATTGTTGAATAAGGTATTCTTGTAGCTTCATAAAATTACAGTTGAACCACTGATGTCACATGGACTATTTTAATGGTGTCCTTGCTACCTTTCTGGGCCGTTTGAACGTGTCAGTTGCTTTGCTCAGAAAGCTCTCGGATTTCATAAAAAAAATCATAATTTGTGTTCCGAAGATAAATCATTCAGATTAACTGTATAAACCCATCCATTGAAAATATTTAAATCAAAAGAAACATTCGTAGATGATTGTGACATGTTTCTTAGATAAAGCCATCGCATGATTTAAAGGAAAAGTTTACTTCCAGAACAAAAGGTTAGATAATGTACTCACCCCTTGTCATCCAAGATGTTCATTTCTTTCTTTTCTTCAGTTGTACAGACATGATGTTTTTGAGGAAAACATTTCAGGATTTCTCTCCATATAGTGGACTTCTATGGTGCCCCAGAGTTTGAACTTCCAAGATTAGTTTAAATGCAGCTTCAAAGGGCTGCAAATGATCCCAGCTGAGGAAGAAGGGTCTTATATAGCGAAACGATTGAAAAAATTGACAATTTATGTACTTTTCAATCTCAAATGCTCGTCTTGTCTAGCTCTGCGTCTACTCTGTGTATTCTGGTTCAAGACAGTTCGGGTAGCTCCAAAAAATTCCCATCTAATTTTCTCCTCCAACTTCAAAGTACCAACCCAGTGTTTACAAAGTGAACGTGCATTTTGAAAATTCAAACTCATGGGCACCATAGAAGTCCACTATACGGAGAGAAATCCTAAAAGTTTTCCTCAAAAATCATAATTTCTTTACAACTAAAGAAAGAAAAAACATGAACATCTTGAATGACAAGGGGGAGAGTAAATTATCTGTAGAAGTTTGTTCTGGAAGTGAACCGTTTTAAGGCTTGAAAGCTCCAGTCTACATTTACTGTAATTGGAAAAGAGTGGTTAGTTCCCATTTTGTATTCCACGGATGAAAAAAAAAAAATGTCAGGTTTGGAACAGCATGAGGTTGAATAAAAGATGTCAGACTTTTCATTTTTGTGTGAAGTAGTCCTTCAAAAGATCATAGCGCTCTTTAAAAAGAACCAGCTATAACTTTCGCTGTCTTCTTGCAGTCACAGTGGATTGCTCCCATCATGCACTGTTCAAGAAATCTTGAGCAGAAATGATGAGGAATGTCTTCAAGTGGGAACTCAAGTGGTCAAGCAACAATTTCTGAATTCTTAGTATTTGAAGTCTAGTGTGTTATTCGCTGATTGATCAGAAGCTCGAATGAATCCCTAAAATCACTTAGAACTGAGCCGGTGGTCCTTCAGCTCATTTCTGCTGCAAATTATACAGAGAAGGAATAGAATTTATTGAAGCAAATCAGAATCTTTTTTGAGAAGCAGCCGTTCAAGAAATTGCCCACCCCTCTAAGACTCCCTGGATGGTTTATTTTCTCTCCCTTTAAGGAGTGAAATCTTACTTATGCATGAAGTGTTCCAAATGAAGGAACCTTAGACAAGTGGAAGCAGATGGCAAGAGATGATGGGAGACAAGTCCCTTAAACATACCCTATCTACTGCTGCCTATACTGAAGACATTCACATAACTAGCTGAGGCACACAATGTGTTCCATAAATGTACATGGAATAGAAACAATATAAAACAAATAGTGCTGTCAGTTGATTAAAAAAAAAAAATTCCACCTTACATTAAAGTTATAATTTTATTAAAGTATAATTTTATACTACAACAATTTCACATTCACACAGTCTGCAAATTAATTTAGAAACAACGTAAAGAAAGTATATTTTTCATATTTGTTTAATGCCATCTTTTTTATGACTAAAGGCAAGTATCACTGACACCAAATGATGTCTCTATGACTTTTTTCCTAATATTTAACCATTGACTAGAGACATTATAGTATAATTAACAGCTATCGATTTAAAATTTATTAGACTTAAAAATACCTTCTAATTTAAGTGAACTTACACAATATTCACATAAACCCATTATAATAAATCTCATAGCTACCTGTAACAATATACTTTACTGTCTCTTTTAAACAATTTAATGCATCCTTACTGAAAAAAAAAATGAATTTGAACATATCTGGCACTGATTACCCCCCCCCCCCCACCATAAATTATTTTATAATAATATGCTGATTTAGTGCTCCAGAAACATTTATTATTAATATTAAAACAGTTAACATTGTGTGCTGCTAAATATTTTTGTGGAAAGGTGATGCATTTTGCATTTTTCTTTTGTTTATTTGAGGAATAGAAAGCTTAAAAGGTTTACAAATCTGTAACAATATAAATTCTTTACTGTCTCTTTTAAACAATTTAATGCATCCTTGCTAAAAAAAAGTATTACTTTTACCATATTGATTACTCCATTTTTCAGTGTCTCATGATTAGTGTTTCAGAAAGATATTTTTTATTAATGTTAAAAACAGTTAACAGAAATGGTGATGTTGCATTTTTTAGGATTATTTGAGGAATAGAAAGTTCAAAAAGTAAAAAAAAAAAAAATCTGTAACAATATAAAATCTCTTTTAAACACTTTTTAATGCATCCTTGCTTAAATAAGTATTAATTTTAAAATATACTGCTCAAAAAAATAAAGGAAACACTTAAACTACACAATGTACAACAAAGTTTTCCCTTTATTTTTTTGAGAAGTATATTTGGCATTCATTACCCCATTTTTCAGTGTCTCTTGATTCTTTTAGAAATGATTTTTATAATAATATGCTGATTTCGTGCTCCAGAAACATTTCTTATTATTAATATTTAAACAGTTAACATTGTGTTCTGCTAAATATTTTTGTGGAAATGGTAATGCATTGCATTTTTTTTAAGGAATAGAAAGTTTAAAAGGTTTAAAAAATCCTTAACAATATAAAACAATAAGTCCTATTTAAACAATTTAATGCATGCTTGCTGAAAAAAGTTTTTTTTTCATTTTAAAATATGTATAAAAAAATACTGCATGTGTATATAGAATCTCCCTCACATACCAAACTTTTAAAAATATAAACTAAGTATATTCCACAAAATAAACCTAAGACAGAAATGTCACAGTTCATATTAAATTTGTGAAAAAAAAAAAGTTTTTGCAGCATTTTTGCAACCATAACAGTTGTTTTGTCTGTTGCAGTGGGAGGAAATCAGTGTGATGGATGAGAGGAACACCCCCATGCGCTCCTACCAGGTGTGTAATGTGATGGAGGCTAATCAGAACAACTGGCTACGCACACGCCACATCCCACGAGATGGAGCGCAGCGCGTCTACATCGAGATTAAGTTCACCCTGCGTGACTGCAACAGTCTGCCTGGAGTCCCTGGCACCTGCAAAGAAACTTTCAATATGTACTACTACGAGTCCAACAACCCCAACCTGTGGTTTATCAAGGAGAGCCAGTACATAAAAATCGACACTATCGCGGCCGACGAGAGCTTCACGCAGACTGACGTGGGCGATCGTGTTATGAAACTAAACACTGAAGTGAGGGACATCAGTAACTTGAGCAAGAAGGGTTTCTACCTGGCTTTCCAAGATGTGGGAGCCTGCATTGCTTTGGTGTCCCTGAGGGTCTTCTATAAGAAGTGTCCTCTCGCCGTTCTGAACTTGGCCCAGTTTCCCGACACTGTGACAGGGGGAGATTCGGCTTTGGTGGAGGTTAGGGGATCTTGCGTGAATGACTCGGAGGAGTTTGAGGCGCCGAGGATGTACTGCAGTGGAGATGGTGGGTGGCTGGTACCCATCGGACGCTGCGTCTGCAAGCCAGGCTTTGAGGAGAGCAAGGACTACTGTCAGCGTGAGTTTTCTGTGCTGCATTTTTTACTCCTATATTGGCAACTTTTGATATACAGTGGGCTTAAAAATATATTTAGACACTTTGTACTTTTAAGTCACACTTTAAAATGTATGCTTTTTTATTGGCCCATTGAGGAGTCATCAAATGTGTACTATCTTTCTTTAAAAATATTTCTAATTTGTAACATAATGCAATGACATTTGTGACCCTGGACCACAAAACCAGTCATAGGGGTCCATTTGAATGAATAAATAAGCTTTCTATTGTTGTATGTTTGTTGGGATACGACAACTAATTGAAAATCTGGAATCTGAGGGTGCAAAAAAAATTAAATATTAAGGAAATCGCTTTTAAAGTTGTCTAAATAAAGTTCTTAGCAATGCATATTACTAATCAAAGATTAAGTTGTGATATATTTACAGTAGGAAATTTACAAAACAATCTTCATGGAACATGATCTTAATATCCTAATGAATTTTGGCATCAAAGAAAAATCAATAATTTTGACTCATACAGTGTATTTTTGGCTATTGCTACGAATACAGTAGTCAACATTCGAAGTGGATCAAAACCTTTCATCGAATTCGTCCTAAAACCAAAAAGAATACCCGTTCTTATCTTAGGACAACTTTTGATGAACCTTTTTGATCCACTTCGAATGTTGACTACTGTATACCCATGCAACTTACGACTGGTTTTGTGGTCTAGGGTCACACCTGTATTTTAAGTGTGGCTGAAGTGTCCAAATATTTTATTTTATTTACTTTGCTGGGTAATTTATTGTATGATATGACACATTCTGTAGTGATGAAACTCTGCAGTCAGTTTTTTAGCAGTTGCAGTCCCTTTGTTTGCTTCTGAAGTGAGCGTGCATGTGTGTGTGTTTGTGAGCGAATGCAAATAAGTTTGCAATGAAAGTAGCTGAGGGCTTCAGTGACTCATTCAGATTCACTCTGTGCCTCGTTTCCCTGTGTTGGGGAAGGTAGTTGTGCTCCAGGATACAAATTATTGAGACATAGCATTCCACAGACTATCTGTTCTGTTTACTTCCCTGCAAATCCATAGGCCTCCAGCAGGCAGTCTAACTTTTATTCAAGAGAGTGTGTGTGTTCGTTAGATAAGTTTAAAGTTTGTTCCAAAGAAGTATAAGCCAGCTGTTGAGTTAAATTATTTTTTTGCTCCATTTAAAGCTAGAGTTATTTCAAATCTTCTTGATTCGTTGAGTTAATATTGAATCAGTAAGGTATGAGAGGGTGTTTTTTTTTTTTAGTACTGTCCTGAATAAGATATTTCACATAAAAGACGTTTACGTAGTCCACAAGAAAAAAAATAATAGTTGAAGGTATAAAAATGATTAATACTGTGTGTTACCTGAATGATCCACAGCTGTGTTATTTTGTTGTTGTTCAGTGATAGTTGTTCATGAGTCCCTTGTTTGTAATGAACAGTTACACCTCCCGCTGTTTTCAGAAAAATTCTTTGGTTTTTAAGCATTTTTGTGTATTTGAACCCTTTCCAGCAATGACTGTATGATTTTGAGGTCCAACTTTTTACTTCGACTATAACAGAAGCTTCAAACGCTCACCGATGCTTTAAAAGGAAAAACGATGCATTAAGAGCTGGGGGTGAAAACTTTTTGAATTTGATGATCAGGGTAAATATAATTTATTTTGTCTTCTGGGAAACATGTAAGTATCTTCTGTAGCTTCTAAAGGGCAGTGCTAAATGGGAAAAAAAGTATGATATTTAGGTAAAATAAGAAAAATGTACACATCTTCATTCTGTTCAAAAGTTTACACCCCTGGCTCTTAATGCATGGTTTTTCCTTCTGGAGCATCAGCGAGTGTTTGAACCTTCTGTAATAGTTGCATATGAGTCCCTCAGTTGTCCTTAGTGTGAAAAGATGGATCTGGAAGGGGTTCAAATACTTCAAAAATCCTGAAAAACCAAATAATCTGTGGGACCTGAAGGATTTTTCTGAAGAACAGCGGGCAGTTTAACTGTTCAGGACAACTCATGAACAACTATCACTAAACAAAAAAAAAAACACAGCTGTGGGTCATTCAGGTAACAACACAGTATTAAGAATCAAGTGTATGTAAACTTTTGAACGGGGTCGTTTGCATAAATTCAACTATTATTTTCTTTTGTGGACTATATGCAGTGTTTCCCCTACCATTATCTTAGGGGGGCGCCCCGCCCCCCCAACGGCACCCCCCGCCCCCCTTGAATGTCAAGTTCATTTTATTTTCGATATAGCGTCAGATCACGTCATTAAGGTTATCTTTCCTATAGAACAGGGCTATACATTGTTCTTTTATTAAACAAACTAAATTGCCTTGTGTTATTTATCTTATTTACACGAAGGCATGTCATTTCTGTCTTTACATGATCGCGTGTTTACAATGTCTCATCTGCGAAAACACAGACGGGATCGCGGACTCCATTCATAAAAACCGAATCTACTATAGCGCGAAATGCCACGTAAATTCGTCGATTTTTGGATTAATAAATCAAAAGTTGGTCTGTTACTTCATTCAAATCGCGATATGGACTAGTGTCTGTGAAAACTGAAATGCAAAAAGACCGTTTCAATATGAATCCTGCATGCTCCGTTTGCCTCTGTTTGTATGAATGGTGGAGACGCGCTTTTACTACACGCATATACTGAAGCACACGTGACGCTCCAGCTAATTTTGGGCATTTGCATCTCGCATGAACAGATAAACTCAATATCCAAAGCTGCTGTGAGTGTCACTTTTACCGTTTCATTTGAGAAAACTAGCATCATAACATGCTGTACACACACAGAAACTTCAAGGCAACCTGTCAAAATAAAAGTAACATGTAACAGAACATTAGTCTTGTATTACTTTTGTACAGTATAATGTAGTTGTTTATATATTCCTATTTAAATAATTGACATGAAACAATATATATGATAAAAATAAATATAACAAGATTAACCACTTAATTGTAGAAAAAATACTACAATTATTATTTAAATATTAAATTATTATTATTTATTGATTTTAACAGTAAACCTCTGTTTGTTTGCCAAAAATTAAAAGGGTTTATTTTTCATTTGATTAAAAATAAATAAATGTTTATACTTTTAATTTGATTATGAGAAAAAATAATACACACAAGAATTAAAAAAAAAAAAAAAAAAAAGTTGGTAGAGCCCTATTGTTCAAAATGTTAAAATAGAGAGTTTTGGACTTATTTTTCCACTGAATAAGTCTATAATAATGTTTTCGTTATTTCACAAAGTAGGGTAAAGTAACGGGGAAAAAAAGTAACGTTGGCTACCGGCACCCAACCCCCTAAGCGCCCCCCCCCCCAACACTGGAAACCTAGGGGAAACACTGATATGTAAACATATTTTATGTGAAATATCTTATTCAGGTCAGTACTAAATAAAAAATAACATGCATTTTGTAATGTTTATTCAACCCTAACCCTTTAATCAAATAGTTATAGAACTTACAGTATTGTCCCTGACATGTAAGAGGTGTTTTTGAATCATAGCCTATATGGCTTTGCTATATCCGTTTTTATTTGATCTGCTGAGTTCATACTAGCTTCAACTGCTCCTAATTCGCCTAGCGTTGTTCTTTTGCTGTTTTGATTTCTGTGTACCCTGCAAATAAGTTGGAACATAAAAAAGGAAATATCTAGCAGCCCACACAGCTCTGGCAGACTCAAACCTCTTGTTGACTGAAACTCCTACTTATTTTTATTTATTTGCATGGCAACGTACATGCAGTGTACGTTTCTTTGATCAAATCCAAGATCTCGGACGGCTATGGAAGGTGGAGTGGAAGCGAGGAAAGCATGACGGGCTCCTGTGAGTGTAATCGTGGGGCTGTTGTTCTCTTTCTTTGTGCATTTGGCTGTTTCTCATCTAATGGCTGCTGAGTGGCATCATGTTGTTTGCTAATGGGTAGGCTGGAGCGACACAGAGGGACCTGCTGAGGAGCTAATGACAGCACCTTCATGATGAAACGTTAGCAGACTTCACACCACTTTCAAACAGATAGCATCTCCATTTTTCTGGTAACTACATTGAATTTCTGTTTTTAGCTCTTTTTCTATGTGCTTTTTTTTAGGTTGGATTGTGTGAGTATCTATTTCCTGACAATTTTAGCATGACAATATGTGACCCTGGAGCACAAAACCAGCCATAAGTATCCATTTTTTGAAACTGAGATTTATACATCATCTAAAAGCTGATAAATAAGCTTTCCATTGATGTATGGTTTGTTACGATAGGACACTATTTGGTCGAGATTTGTCAACCTGGAAAAAATGAAAAGTGCATCATGGAGTAACGTCAGATGTCCAAAATTTCCGTTAAAGCTTACGTGTAGTCCATTCTTATTGATCATATTATGAATGTGTGCAGCAACCAAATCGTACAAGGTGGGGAATAAAATATCAGAATCGAGATAAAAACATCAAAGTTTTCAGAATGCCACAAGCCCAACGCAGGTCATGTGACATGAACCAACCAATCAGCTTCATCCTTTCCCTTAATAACATTGAAAGCACTGCCAAGGTGGAGAAACAGCTTATCATAGCTGTACAGGAATAAACATTTTTAAATAAATTTAATAACAGAGCTACTGCAAGTGATTTTTAATACTGAAAATCCATTTATCCTTTGCTGAAACTTCCGCGTCTTTATGGAGAGCGCAGGTCATGGTTGCTTAGCAACGGCAGACGCCACGAGAGAGCAAGCTAAAACAGATACACCGCGATGACGACCTCTGAAGTGAGATATAAGACTTGTTGCCGGCTTTTTACCTCCTCTTGGAATCCTTGCTAAACATGTGTTGCAAATAGCAATAGCATTGTCCTCCTCTGCCACCGTGAAAAACTTCCAGACCTGCGAAGACGATGATGACGACCTGGATGATGACGTATTAAACGCGACAAAGTCCGAGAGTCACTCACTAAAGTTTACAGCTGCAGTCACTTGCACTCGGAAAGCAGATGAATCTCAGATAAACCAGACTGATTGATTTACCAGCAAGAGTACTTTATCGGATCGGATTTCATTTATTTTTCAGAGCAAAAAAAGGACGTAATTTTTACCCATATCGGTCGATAATTTATCTGTCCGATAAATATCGTGCATCCCTATTAATATCCGTACAATGTATTTTTGGCTATTGCTACAAATATACCCATGCTACTTAAGACTGGTTTTGTGGTCAAGGGTCACATATGTTCTCTTTTCCCAGACATGTTCTGACTGGAATTTCTAAATTGCCCAAAAAGTCCAGATTTTGGCTTTTTTTCCTATTGTTTTCATACTTGCTGAAGGTAATGACTGAAAAAAATCCCAAGACCTTTTGGAAGTCCAATAATAAAACCCCCAAAATCTGAAATCGTCGTTAATATTGCATCCAGGATGTTCATCACTCTAAAAATGGATGAGAACATTGTGGGATACAGTATCTCCATATCTTTTCTCTGTTGGATAGTGCAGAAATAGCAGTACAGTATTAAATTTCTATGACTTCGAATTTCATGAAAGCGCTAAATGCAAAAACACTATTTTGAAACTCCCCTCCTTCTGTGCGGCAGGTCAAGGAATGGTCACTCTTTGCAAAATAATCTTATCAGAACGTGCCAGTGTAATGAATTGCTCTCTGCCGGTCAATTAACCTTATTCGAGACAAAGCTAGCTGTATCTTTTCCGGTCCAATCGCTCAATCAATCATGCGAGAGGTCAGTGGAAAAGAGAAATAAGGACTCACCAAAGGCCTTGCTAACAGAGCGCAAGACTCAATAAATAGAGATTGACCGTGTTGAGCTATTTCTCAGTGTGGTGGTCCGTAGGCCAGCATGACGAAATGGCTAATCATGGAGGTCTATTGGCAGCGCAAGGCCAGAGGTCGTCTAATATATGGCCTTGTCCTTCATCTCAAGCAGTGAATTATTGCTGTATGTGTGTGGGTATGTGTAAGCACAGGCTTTTTTTTTCTCGCTTTCAGCAAAGTGACTGCATTACACATCAGGCCGGCAAATGGCTTTTCATATTTAGTACATGAGCTATCCCTGTAAGCTCTGATTATATTGCGGATTTGCGAATGATCCTCCATCTGTATTAAGCTGACAGACTCTTTAGAAATGGTTTCTGCTGGTAGTACAATAGCTGCCTTGGAGACCACATGGTTGTTTAATCGACAGGTAGACATCTAGCAGATATCAGGAAGCTTAGCGTGGGATTAGAAATCATGGATGGATTGCTTTGTGCCGTAGGCCACTTTGGGTTAGCGTGAAGCCTTATCGCTGTGGTGGGAGATAATCGGCGATAGAACAACAAAATTAGAAACTCTGATGCTTTCCAGTAATGAAAAAAAAAAAAACGTTTCATAGCAACAACATTTAAAGGAATAGTTCACCCAAAAATGACAAATCTGTCATCATTTATTCACCCTGTTGTTCTTATGTTGAACACAAAAGATAGATATTTTGAAGAATTTTGAAGAACCAGACTGTTGTTGGTTTCTTGATAGTACTCCCTTGTGCTATACTGATGTGCACACAGGTTTTATTCGACAAGAACACATTAAAATGATTAAAAGTGAAAGTAAAGACAGTTGCAATGTTACAAAATATTTCTATTTTACATAAATCCTGTTTATTTGAACTTCGTATTCGTCAAAGAATTCTGTGTGTATTTATCACTGATTCCACAAAATATTAAGCAGTGCAACTTTCATAAATATTTTCATAAATAAATGCCAAATCATACTGTTAGAATGATTTCTGAAGGATAATGTGACACTGAAGACTGGAGTAATACCTGCTGAAAATTTAGCTTCGTCATTACAGTAATAAATAAATTATTAAAACATATACATATATTAAAACAGAAAATGGTAGTAGTATTTCATAATATTATTGCATTTTTTATCAAATAAATGCAGCCTTCCTGAGCATAAGATACATTGGTAACACTTTACAAAAAGGTTCATTAGTTACCATTAAGGTTTGTAAGCTAATGTTAATTTTTAGCACTTACTAATGGATTATTAAAATCAGAAGTTTTGTTTGTTAACATTAGTTAATGGACTGTAAACTAACATGAACAAACAATGAACGACTGTATTTTTACTAACATTAACAAAAAATAATAAATAGCCTAATAAATGTGTTGTTTCATTGTTTGTTCATGTTAGTTAATGCAGTGGTTCTCAATCCTGGTCCTGGAGGACCCCTGCTCTGCACATTTCGCATGTCTCCCTTATTTAACACACCTGATTGAGATCATCAGCACGTTAGTTCAGTTCATGGATCTCTCTCCTAATGAGCTGATGATCTCAATCAGGTGTGTTAAATAAGGGAGACATGCAAAATGTGCAGAGCAGGGGTCCCCCAGGACCAGGATTGAGAACCACTGAGTTAATGCATTAAAGGAACCGTATGTAGGATTGTGGCCAAAACTGGTACTGCAGTCACTTTCAAAATACTGTAGAACGGTGTATCCCCTCCCTCTCCCCCCTGACTCGAGGTTGCCAGCTAAGCTGCAGGATCCAGCAAGAACCTAGGCTGCTACAAGGAGCTTCCAATGGCAAGTGACGAGTCCTACACAGTAATTTTTACTTAAAATTCTTCTGTTAATTATGTTTATGCTTCACGAGAGATGTCTTGCGAAGTAATTATGTATTGCAAAAATGTACTAATGGCGATTAGCCAAATATTTCGCAAAGATGTACTGTAATACCACATTTCAGTCGGAACATAGATTGTTTTCATACCCTGCTAGTGGTGCGAAATAAAGCTTTTTATGAACGCATTTAGCACGGGCGACCGTGGAAAATCCACTGTGTACGGAAGCAAAGTTAGCCAAACATAGATGAATCTTACCTGTCCAGGAGAAAATTAGCAACGTTGGCGTCTGTCTTCAAATTCTTCTCCGTTTTCAGCCGTCTCCATCTTTCAAAGGCATCTCCTATACTAATCCTTGTTTTATTTCGGACTTTGTCACAACGTATTTCGGATTCATAACAAGGTCTTTTAGGTTTCATAACGTTATACATGTTTTATCCGACACGTTCATAGCTGCAGCTGTAACTAGTGACTTCGTGATTGGTAGATAGCTGGAGGGTGGAGCCTCAGACCAAAACACAAAATGACAACAATAACATCAGTCGTGGGCTGCAACTCTCACTTTTAAATGACAATATCCTGGCCGGACCACTGTTGTCAGTGATATAAGTATTTGAAATTAACATGATTTCTTAATGTCTAGTGACATGTCAGGGCCATTTTATGATTAACTGAAATAAATTTCTTACATACGGTTCCTTTAACTCATGTTAAGAAATAACGCCTTATTGTAAATTGTTACTAATACTTTTTTCAAAACCATTAAAAAATCAGAGTACAGAATAAATATATAAATTCCCTCTCCAACAGCACTTAAATCTCCTTCAATTACTGTATTTCACAGAGATGCATATCAAGTTTGAATATTCAGCTATTAAATTAAGGTCTTTTTTCTTTTATTATGCTTTTTTTCCCACTTGTAATTGACAGCCTGTTTCATGTGCCACAAAAGAAAGAAACTCAAACAGGTTTGGAACAAAATTGAGGTTGAGTAAATGATAAAGTATGCAGTTTTTGGTGAACTAAACAATCGAGTATGTGGGCAAAGACATTTAGAGTATTTAAGGAGCAGTGGGAGAGAAAGGGGTTCTACTTTTATCTGCAGAAATTTCACAGCAGAGTGAAATTCAGGGAAAGAATGGGAACACTTCATTCTTTTCACAGTTTGTTGAGCACGAGCCAAGGTGAAATGAGTGTTCACCTAAACAGCAAGCATTTCGAATGTTTTCGAGGACTTGAGTGCTTGGCTAAATTTGGAAACATTGCTTGACTAATGCCCACATGGGCAATTGTGTTACCTCTTGCACCGTTAGTAACTGAAAAAAGCAGTAAGCTGCTGACATTCTCAATGAGTCAGTGAAGGCAAAAGGTGTTGGTTTCTCACACTAGCTCCGGTGTTTATGCCCAGGAGAGCTGAATCCACGCTCTCCTCGGAGCCAGCGCTCAGCAAACAAAAGGTCAGAGCCCTCGGAAAAGCGTGTCAGCTGCGCTGAATAGCCTCTGCGGTGAAACTGTCAGCAGGCTAATGTATTAAAATGAGGCTTTTTTGCTTGTCTTCTTTATGCAAGGTAGGTGCTAATGGACTCATTAGCCGGGCCCGCTCTGCCTCTGAAATGGCAGCCAGCTCTAATTACTGACATTTTCCATAGTGCTGTTTTTGTAATATCCGTGTTTTTCTTCAGCTGTTCCGTGGTCGAGTTTCGGTAATGGTCACCCCTCCTTCCCGACGCGGGCTCTAGCGACGCTCCGAGACCACTCAGGAGATGAGGCTTCTGGTCCCTGTTTAAATATTCATTAGGACTCATGGATCCAACTGTCTCGGAGAAACGTGAATAAAAAAGGCTAAGTGCTTTCATTTAAAAAAAGGCAACAAATAATGGAAAATGATGACATTCAATTAGGATTGGCTATGTGCTGCCCGTCAACGCTTCTCATTTGGAAGTCAGCGAGGAAGTCCATTTGAATGCTGATCAGCGTATGTTTGTTCAAGACTGCTTTTTTGACAGTCGTGCATAAATGTGTTTGAAAAGGCACGAGCGTGTGCATTTGGTTGAGTCGTGTTGTCCTCTGCGCCGGGCAGCGAGGCAGGCTAGAGCGCTGGTACATTTCCATAGGGACCTCTGGACGTACTGCGTTCCCTCTAAGGTTTTCTCAGATGACGCATACGGTATCGTTCTGCTTCTAAAATATTAATATCTTTGTAGCCCCGTCTTTTAAAGTTTGTTTTTCATGCACTTTTTTGAGTATAACTGCATTTATCACAACGATGGGGCTTGTCTATGTATGTGGTGGGTGAGTACATGGTGATATAGAGCACTGCCACACTTTTAGGACATCAAAATTTACAGCCTCCTTTAGTTTAGAAATATTAAATAAAGATGTTAAAGGAGTAGTTCACTTTCAGAACAACAATTTACAGATAATTTACTCACCCCCTTGTCATCCAAGATGTTTATGTCTTTTTTTCTTCAGTCGTCAGGAAATTATGTTTTTTGAGGTAAACATTTCTGGAAATTTCTCCACATAATGGACTTAAATGGGGCCCCGATTTTTGAACCTTCAAAATGTAGTTCAAATGCAGTTTAAATGCGGCTTCAAAGGGATGTAAATGATCCCAGCCGACGAAGAAGAGTCTCGTCTACCGAAACGTTCGGTCATTTTCTTCGAAAAATCTATTTTTATATACCTTTTAAGCCCTGAAACTCGTCTAGCACTAGGGCTAATGCGCGTTCGCGTCTCTACGTACTACGTAATCGTGTCGAAAGGTCACGCATGACGTATGCGAAACTACAGATCCAGTGTTTACAAAGTGAACTCGAGAAGAGAGAAATGCAAACACTCTTTAGAAACAAGGTACAACGATGTCGGACGATTTTAAAGCTGGAAGAGAACAAGAGATGGAGTTTTTCGCCGTTCCGTACCTTTTTGAGCCGGAATACGATGAACTCTGTCAGAGAGAGAAAACTGCGACGGCCACGGCGGCGACACAAGCCTCGGGCAGACCGTGTTCAAACGAGACCTGGTGGTGGAAAATGCCAGCCATTTTTCAACAGAGCAGGAATCTCAGTGCTGTCACGACTGGACCACATCTGTTCCACTGTTACAAACAATCGGCGAGTCAGGTGATGGGACCGCTTCAGTTTTCCACTTGGTTTCGCGTACGTCACGCGTGACCTTTCGACGTGATTACGTAGAGACGCGAACGCGCGTTAGCCCTAGTGCTAGACGAGTTTTAGGGCTTAAATATATTTTTCTAAGAAAATGACCGAACGTTTCGGTAGACAAGACTCTTCTTCGTTGGCTGGGATTGTTTACAGCCATTTGAAGCCACATTTAAACTGCATTTAAACGGCATTTTGAAGATTAAAAAATCGGGGCACCATTTAAGTCCATTATGTGGAGAAATTTCCAGAAATGTTTTCCTCAAAAAACATAATTTCCTGACGACTGAAGAAAAAAAGACATAAACATCTTGGATGACAAGGGGGTGAGTAAATTATCTGTAAATTGTTGTTCTGAAAGTGAACTACTCCTTTAATATGTGACCCTGGACCACAAACCAGTCATAAGGGTCTTAATAGGGTCAACATTTTTGACCCTATTAAGAATAAGCTTCCATTGATGAATGGTTTGTTAGAATAGGACAATATGGCCGAGATACAACTATTCGAAAATCTGGAATCTGAGGGTGCCAAAAAATCGAAATATTGAGTAAATCGCCTTTAAAGCTGTCCAAATGAAGTTCTTAGCAATGCATATTACTGATCATAAATTACGTTTTGATATATTTACAGTAGGAAATTTATAAACTATCTTCATGGAACATGATCTTCCCTTAATACCCCAATGATTTTTGGCTTAAAAGAAAAATTGATAATTTTGACCCATATCACTATGCTACTTAAGACTGGTTTTGTGGTCCAGGGTCACATATAATTGTTAAAATTACTTAAACTGAACATACCTTTTTGTATTAAAGGATCAGTTCACCCAAAAATTAAAATGTACTCATTCACTCACCCTCATGCATTTTTTTAAACTGGTATCACTAACCAGTAAGTATAACTAACCAGTAATAATCAGTATGATGGCATATTCCAAATCTTCTGAAGTCATACAGTAGCTTTGAGAGACAAATAGAGCAAAATTTATGCTATTAATTAATGACGTTCATCCTCAAGTAAGTGTGACTGTGACTGGTTTTTGAGTCAGTGAGTTGAACTGAATCAGTTTGATTTGTGGATGA
The DNA here is from genome assembly GCF_049309525.1 of Garra rufa. Classification (NCBI taxonomy): domain Eukaryota; kingdom Metazoa; phylum Chordata; class Actinopteri; order Cypriniformes; family Cyprinidae; genus Garra; species Garra rufa. The sequence continues at coordinate 17,379,757 of NC_133370.1, forward strand.
GTCGTTCAGACTTGTTTTGTGAACTGGATCAAATGATTGATTAAAAGAGTTGCTTTTTTTCACAATTTGTTTACATCTCCTAATGAGAGCCAAGTATGTAAGAATTTCAGTAAGTAATGAGTTTGTTTCTCACGCTAAGCTATAGAGTTGTTTGGACCACTTTCATGATGGTGTTTTTTTATTGAAAAAACTAGACAGAATATTGCTTAAAACCTTTTTGTTTTCCCACAGAAAAGAGGAATAATTTTAAAGGGATAGTTCACCCAAAAATGAAAATTCTGTCATGAATTACTCACATTCATGTCGTTGCAAACCCGTAAGACTTTTGTTAATCTTCGGAAAAACAAATTAAGATATTTTTGGTAAAATGCAGAGTCAGAAAACTCATAATCTTATAATCAAACTCATTATAAGAATTTGTCAGCAGTTTCACTGCAATGCAACACAGAAAGCCATCATTTACTAAGTCTGGCTTAACACACATCTTAAATGCTATTTTTATTATTGATTTCTTAATGTATGCTGGATCGGATGTAGAATTTAGTGATTTGAATTGGTCTGAAATCTACTAAGAAGCACTTAATGAGTTTACTGTAAATCTATTTTCTGTCTTACCAGAAGTTCTTGTCAGCCTCCGTCGGCAGTGGTTCTTCCTGAGTGGTTCACCCTGCTGTGTGTGGCTTCTTTTTCCCCCTGTATGTGGCATTTTGAAATGGGCCGGTCTAGAACCTTTACTCCCTGCTAGGTAATTAACATGCTCAGCCTGTCTTCAATCTCGAGGGAGCTCTCATTAGCACAGTCCTCTTTCAGCCGGGCCTATCTGATAAGAGCCGCCTGTTCTCAGGTCAGTTATTGTGCTGCTGGCTCCTCATATCAGCTGGATGAATAAGGCTGTTGCTTTCTTGGTCTGAAGTGTTCAGGATGGGTAGACAGAGCTTGTTTCTGTTGAGCTCACATTGCTTACATGAATAGGAGAGTGCACATTTGTCTTTGCATATGTCATGTTGAAGCCAGACTTCTGAATATCAACAAAGCCTGGCTTATATCAATACTAAATAGGTTTTCAGCAGATTTGAATGTTACAATGTTTTCGTGTTCGTTGATATTGAATAAGTAATTGTGGATTCTTACGTAATCTATTTGTATTACATTTGATTACCTTTGCCATCATCTTTTTAATAACACTGTTAAATACATTTCAAAATGCAAATTTCAACATTAATATCCATTGTTTACACTGTACATTATAATGCTGTGGTGCCTAAATGAACTTTTAGCTTTTAAAATGATTGATTTCTGTTTTTTAGTGTTTGATTTTTCAATCGTGAAATAGTATTGATCAATTTATCAGTTGTCAGCCATAACAAAAAAGTATTACTTTTGGATTAAAAAATACTACAAAAAGAAAGTTTATGATTAGGGGTCGACTGATATGTGTTTTCAGGGCTGATGCCAAGTACAGATCAAGTAGACAGATAACCGATATTTTGAACCGATATGTCTGGTGTAAAAATTAAAATAATGTCAAAATTAAGAATAACAATGGCTCTGACAAAAACTTTCTTTAAATGCTTTTAAATTATATTTTATTGGCAAATCGATTTTGAAAATGACCGATACCCATAACCACAAAAATGCTTAATATCGGCACTAATAATAACATGAACTAATAATAAACACACATAACATAAAATATTTTTGGCTTTGGTTTTTGAGATTTGGATTAAAAAAAATAGTGGAAAAGAAAGTTTATGATTTAGTATAATTGGCCAGGCCAATAATCGGTCAACCCCTAATTATGATTCTAAAGGAGTAAGCAATATTTAAAATTCTGAACTGATCACTAAATAAATTAGCAAAAACTTATTAAAACTCTGTTAACATTAAAGAGCATCCTGGAGAAAGTTTTTCAGCTAGACTGTGTTGTACACATTCAAACCTTTCCACCCATATTCCGAGAAATGGCATAAAACCAACAATTCAGATTGAGGCTTAGTATTTTGAAAAACCTATTGCATCAGATGCATGAGATGATCGGTAAAAAATACTTTGCAGGAAACTACAATAAGATGTTTTTAGGTGCGTATATATTTGTAATGAATGTTTTGGGCTGCTCTTGTGTACAATTTTTAGATTCTGTCAAATGTCTCTTGCGTTTGTTTCTATTTTGAAACAAGGCTGTGTATTTATAAGATGCAGTCAGTGTGTCGCATTCATACTTCCGTGGTACCCAAGGTACCGATGTCGGATACTGTCTCACTGATTAAACAGAATAACTGACTGTACGAGTCCCTGTGCGCTGTGTAGATTTCAGCCATCCCTTCTATCTCTCTCAGAGTAACCCTACACGTCCATGGCAAAAAATAACCTGATGTGTACTGTCACAGGGATTATATCATTATGAAATTGAGATTTGCTGTCAAAACACACCACTGGATACATATCCTCAATTGCACTCATTGCACACTGTTTTGGTTCTGTCTCTTCCTCTCTTTCCATTTTCTATCACCGCTTTGAGTTGATGTTTTTTTTTTCTCCGTCTCTCTACCTGACCCCTGGAGGCCTGAAGCAGGCCATTCATGCTGTCTGCGTCTGCCACAACCAATTACAGTTCCAGCAGAGACCAGAGCAGCCCAGACACCTGTCATCTTCCACTCCTCTGTCCTGGAACCCAATATACTTTCTCTCTCGACTGACTCACTCCTTTATGACGTTGGCCGATCGCTCCTACTTAGGTTCTTTCGTTCCTTCTCTTCAGTTGGCGTATTTAATTTCTCTCTGTTCCACTCTTATGCCCTTCAGTAAGTCCTGCTGTCTTGCACTCTTTTGAACAGTACGTCATGCTTTATTTTTCGTGCCTGATCCAGGAAATTGTATGGGATCAGCGTGATGCCTCAAACGGGTGAACGGGTTAGACCAGTGAACAGGTCATTTTGTGATATCAGGGTCAAAACACAATTTTTGTTTTTGATGTGATGATTCAACGTGAAGTGTAAAAAAATAGTGTGACTCTTTCTTCAGGTCATGTCAGAATGATCATATTTGCGATATGTTTTAACTACCTGTGGGTAACTCAGCATTTTCCGGGAGTTATGTTAGTGTTACTGTTTATGGAAAATAACTAGGGATGCACGATATGAAATTTTTTTACCGATAGCCGATAATTAAGTCCTTCTTGTGGCCGATACCGATACCGATACGTTCATATTTTTATATGATAATTTTGTGCACCCAGGAGAATACAAAATCTGAGATAAACTAATGAAATGTATATTACTGTATATATCTGGGTCTAACAATCATAGCAAACATCAGTCCTGACTCTTATTTTTTTGTGTAAGGCACCACAATTCTAAATAAATAAAATGCTTTGACATTTGTCAACCTGGACAAAAATTAAAAGTGCATCATGGAATAACGTCAGATGTCCAAATATCCGTTAAAGCTTCTTATTGATCATATTATGAATGTGTGCAGCAACCAAATCGTACAAGGCGGGGAATAAAACATCAGAATCGAGATAAAAACATCAACTTTTCAGAATGCCACAAGACCAACGCAGGTCATGTGACATGAACCAACCAATCAGCTTCACCCGTTCCCTTAATAACATTGAAAGCACTGCCAAGGTGGAGAAACAGCTTATCATAGCTGTACAGGAATAACCATTTTTAAATAAATTTAATAACAGAGCTACTGCAAGCGATTTTTAATGCTGAAAATCCATTTATCCTTTGCTGAAACTTCTGCGTCTTTATGGAGAGTGCAGGTCATGGTTGCTTAGCAACGGCAGACGCCACAGCAGAGCAGGCTACAGAGCGGTTTGGAAAGAAAGAGAAAGCGACGCGCCTAGCGTTTTCCACGCGTTTTTAGGCGCGACATGTGAACGGCCCCTAAAACAGATTCACCGCGATGACGACCTCTGAAGTGAGATTTGTTATGTTAAAACTTGACGGCTTTTTACCTCCTCTCAGAATCCTTGCTAAACATGTGTTGCAAATAGCAATAGCATCATCCTCCTCTGCCACTGTGAAAAACTTCCAGACCGGTGAAGACGATGATGACGACCTGGATGATGACGTATAAACACGCGACAGTCCGAGAGTCACTGCAGTTTACAGCTGCAGTCACTTGCACTCGGAAAGCAGATGAATCTCAAATAAACCAGACTGATTGATTTACCAGCAAGAGTACTTTATCGGATCGGATTTCATTTATTTATCAGAGCAATAAAAATGACGTAATTTTTACCCATATCGGTCGATAATTTATCTGTCCGATAAATATCGTGCATCCCTAAAAATAACTGTGTAAAACTAGTCATGTAACTGGTTTGCACATTCTGTGCACAGCTAATGCAGCTCAGTTTGTTTCACTAGTGCTGAAAAAGCTTGTGCTTTTGATGGTAGTTAAAAAAGAGAGAAAAGTATGAAATTCCCCAGTGCGCTCATCCATTTTATTCTGCTCAAAACCACGTGAACATGTGTCACTTCATATTTACGAACCTCCCAGGATGACTTGGAAGCAGTATAAAGTGAAAAAAATGAAAATGTGCTTCATGGTGTAACAATACTGTAACTAGCTAAAGTATTATTTAATATGACTGAGTCAACCTGATTTTATTAGGTTATGTTAGTAAAAGCCACATTACAGGGTCAGATTGGGAAGACCGTTTTACTTTTTACAGTGTGAGGTGGGCTCTGGGATATTTAATGTCCTAACATCTCTGGCTGGGTCCAGCAGCAGACACGGGGTCATTTTGCAAAAGATGCCCAGAGCTTTCTGGGTCGTTGAAGTGACAGCAGAATACAGATTCTGGCCGCTGGTGAAAGTGCGTCCTGGCTGATTGCCTGTGGGTCCCTCTTAAAAGTGATTAAGACCAGACTGATTTGATTTCACAGTAGGGAAAGTGGGTCATGGCTCTCAGCAGTGAAAGAGCTGGTGAAACTGGTCAACCAGCATCATTTTGTTAACTGAGGAAGCCTATAGGTATAGTTCACAAAAATTACTCACCTTCATGTTGTTCCAAATCCGTAAGACCTTCGTTTATCTTCGGAACACAATGATAGATATTTTTGATGAAATCCGAAAGCTTTCTAACACGGAAGAGAAATTGTTGAATAAAGCTGTAATTTTCTAAAAAATAAAACAAATTTATATACTTTTTAACCTCAATATTACTCACAATATTTAACCACTCTGTGCACTCCGGTTTAATAAAGTTAGGGCATCTCATTTTCTTGTCCAACTTCTAAATCGTTCACATCGCTGCAGAAGTACCGACCCAGTGTTTACAAACTGAACGTGCAAAGAAGGTCAAACACCCTTTACAAAAAAAGGTAAAACAGTGATGTAGGGTGATTTTGAAGTTGGAGGAGAAAAAGAGATGGGAGTTTTTCAACATACCTGTCTTGAACGGGACTGCACAGAGTATGGATCTGCATGGCAGAGCTAGACAAGACGAGCATATGAGGTTTAAAAGCATATAAATTTTTTTTTTTTTTTAAGAAAATGATGATCGTTTCGCTAGATAAGACCCTTCTTCATCGGCTGGGATCGTTTAGAGCCCTTTGAAACTGCATTTAAACTGCATTTTGGAAGTTCAAACTTGCGGGCACCATTGAAGTCCACTATGGAGAGAAAATTCCTGAAATGTTTTCCTCAAAAAACATTATTTCTTTACGACTTAAGTGAACTACTTCTTTGGGGTTGGTCCACTGATGTCACATGGACTGTTTTAATGATGTTCTTACTACCTTTTTGGGCCTTGAATGTTGTAGTTGCATTGTGTCTATGCAGGGTTGGAAAGCTCTTGGATTTCATCTAAAATATTTTTGCGTTCCAAAGATGAATGAATTTACAGGTTTGGAACGATATAAAGGTGAGTAATTATTAACAGAATTTTCACTTTTGGGTTAACTATTCCTTTCTGGTGAGGATATCAGCATCTTAAAACATGTGCTTGTAACCACCAATGTTGTTCTCTTCATCAGGGAGGACAATGAATAATTCTTCAGTCTTTCCTCTTGTGTCACTGCTCCCTGTAGTTTATTTATACAGTGACCCCCAAAAATATTTGGACACTTTCTGGTTGTCAAACATTACTGGATTATGTCCAGTGTATAATGTGATGATCTGCACATGTGGAGTCCTAGGAGACCTGAATGATCTTGAGGGCCAACTGAACATCCACTTAAAGTGATAGTTTTGAGAAATACTGTAGGTCTAGAATCATTTGTTTGAACACTGTTATGATATTTTATTAACATTTATACTAATTTATACTTTTTTGTCTATGGCTAAGAGTCTAAACTTCTTGCAGAGAGTCCAAAAGTATTAGACCACACAGACACTGACTGAATTTTATTTAAATTAAATTAAAGAAAAGGTTTAGCACTATTTTTAATAGTTGACTCTGGAACACAAAACCAGTCTTAAGTAGCATGTGTATATTTGTAGCAATAGCCAAAAATACATTGTATGCGTGAAAATGATAGATTTTTCTTTTATGCCAAAAAGATATAAAGATATTTAGTAAATTTCCTACCGTAAACATAACAAAACGTAACTTTTGCTTAGTAATATGCATTGCTAAGAACTTAATTTGGACAAATTTAAAGGCGATTTTTTTTTCAGTGTTTTGATTTTTTTGCGCTCTAAGTTTCTAGATTTTCAAACAGCTGTATATCGGCCAAATATCATCCTATCCTTACAAACCATACATCATTAGAAGCTTATTTATTCAGCTTTTAGACAATGTATAAATCTCAATGTCCAAAAATGTACCCTTATGACTGGTTTTGTGGTCCAGAGTCATATTATAAATAATATTTTCAGTAATACATTTCAGATCCATATTAACAATTTTTTTGTTTTCTATTTTTTTTTATTATTAATATTTTTGAAAAAGGGCAAGATACAAATACAAAATAGATTTTCATTGGAAGTTCATGGAATGAATTATCCAACACATTATCCATAATTTATTTTAAATGACCTTAACAGGCCATCATTTATTTTAAAACGGCAAAATGTTTTATAGATATTTTATCTCCTGCAGAGTACACAGACTTGTCTTACCAAATGTCTGTAGCTGTTTTAAAAATAATACAGAGGTCTATCAAATAGGGCTGGGCCGATAAACGATATCATATCGAATCGCGATAAAATTTATGTTAATAACGATGATAGGCTCTAGACATTTTTTGCTCGATATGGATTAATCTAAGAGCCAATCACACAGCAGAAATATGCGACAACAGCCAATCAGCGTACAGCGTGCGTGTGCACGTCAAAGTACAAAGTTCATTTCCTACCGCACTTTGCGAAGCAAACTTAACACCAGGACGACAAAAAAAGAGAGAGGAAGCAGCGACGAAAGTGAAACTAACTTCGAGTTATTATCCAAAGATGTTGAAATTGTCGACAAAAAAGGTAGCACGAATTCCGTTATATAAGTGGTTTGGCTACCTGAAAAGTGACTCTTAGCTCAGCTGAGAGTTTGGCGCGATTGTTAAAACTGAAACCGAAAGCAAAAAACGCACGCGCATTCAAAAGCAATTTTAATCCCCCCAATGCACGCAAATTAGGCTACATGACATATCTAGGCTGTTATTAGTATGTAGGCTATGATAGGTTGTGTATGTCTATAGCTCTGTATAATGCTTGAAATATCCGTCTCTATTTGCACTTTGAATATTTAGAGAGTAGCCTAGATTATGGCTGAATTGTCTGCACTTAATACGATTAAGAAAGAACCGTGTCGTAATTTTTTGTTATTTATACTGTAGAGTGTTTCAAAATGCAGTGGTTGCCTCTAATTTAAATAGCTCAACCTATAATAGAGAAAATAAACAATTGTGTTAATAATAATAATAAATAAATAAATAATTGTGTTACAAATTATGTTTTTACAATAATTTTATGTTTACATTTTGTACATTTACTCTCATTTACCATACTCTGTCACAACTTTTATTTTTTTTAATTTATTTTAGTAAGTTGTTTTAATTTTTAAGGCCAAATCTGTAATCTTTTTTTGTTAATAAACTATACTTTAAATGTAATTTAATGAACCCTTTAATTTTTGTGGCTTTAGTCATTGTTGGGATACTATTTTAAAGCTGGCAACATCAACAGCTTATAGCGAAATATATATCGTTATCGTTCAATATGGGGAAAAAATTATCGAGATTACATTTTTGCCATATCGCCCAGCCCTACTATCAAATCTTTGTCTCAGATATGTGCTCAATGAATTTTTGACTGAATCCCTCAAAGGAGAATGACAGGCTCATAAGAAAAACAGGCTTCATCTTTTAAAAGAGAACTCTGTGATATATGAACTCATAGTGATATATGAACATGTTAGAAGTTAAAACAGATGTTATTAAAGGTTATTCTTTAGTCCTGCAAAACGCATTTTAATCTTTAGGGGGGCATTTTTAATCGTCTTTTGGCAGATTATGTTCAAATAACCCTTTTTCCTCTCACCAGTGTGTCCTGTCATATATCAGAGGAAGTGTGTGTGTGTGTGTGTGTGTGTGTAAACCTGTATGTGGCGGCAGTGTGAAGCAGCAGTCAGTCAAGCCCCACCTGATCCCTGTTAAGTTCATCTGAAACAGCGGAGGATCTTTGAAGGTCAAGTGCTCCCTGAGCGGCTACATTATTCCTGAGCCTTCTTTCGCTCGTTCTTTCTATCCCGCAGTAGAGGGTCAGTCAGAAGCCCAAGACCTCTTGCTGAAAGAGAGCTCTTGAAGCTCAGTGTGTGCATAGGGGCAATTTTACCTCATGCCAGATGTTTCGTGAGGGGGACTGATGGGTGATGTGGAACGACTCCTTGAATAACAATCTGGGGGTCGTTTCCAGCCCCCCTTTTGCTCACATCCTCACAAAGCTTTAGTGTTACTCACGGCTGGCCTCAAATACACAGCTGCACCTCATTTTCAGACTACATCACCCTCTCTTCCTCCTCCTCCTCCACCTCTTATTCTCTTCGACTCTGAGCAAGTGAAATGAATAACATTTATTTCCCAGTATTTCAAGTCTAGGGGAAAAACAAGGCCACAGAATGTGCGTAGCAGTAAATGGATGTACAGTTGGAAAATCTGAGGTCCAAATATAGATCGTCTTTTCCCTCATGGGACGATGCAGCCGTAATAGTTGTGCAGAACACCACGGTTGTATTCATAGCTCAATACATATTTTTGCTGTAATTGGGGACATCAGAGCTCATCTTTGCTTGGACGCTGGAATATTGCGGATTGTTATGAGTGTTGCGCTTACACACACACACACACACACACACACATACACTCACCAGCACCAAAAAGCTGAAGGGTGAAACAGAACAGCAAATTATTTTTGTAAGGTCAACATGAAATGCTGTTTGTAGCCTATTTTACTTTTGTAATCTAATGTGTTTTCATGTAAAACAGGATCTACAATAAGACAAATAAAATGCAGGATGCAGCTTGATTTTATTTGTTGGGAATAGATTGGATTGTGAAAGTGGACATTATTTACCGGTGGAGGAAGTGAACAGTAAAAGGAAATCACCTTAAAAGGAAAGTCATTTCAGAGCAGGAACACTTTGAGTTTTTTTTTTTTAAACTGATAAATCATAAGATACAGGGCTGTTGCATAAATGTAGTATTACAAGTTATTCATCTATTTTTTTGTTTATTATCTTTATTGTGTGTGTGAAATTTTTTTATTTTTTTTTATTTAGTATTTTATTATTTGATTTGATTTGATTTCATTGTATTATTTTATTATTTATTTTATTTTGTTTTATTTTAATTTATTTTGTTTTGTTTTGTATTTTTATATTTTATTTTATTTTGCATTTTATTTTTTTTTATTTTTTTTATTTTGTTTTATTTTATTTCTCTTTGTTTTATTTTGCATTTTTATTTTATTTTTTAATTTTAATATTTTATTTTGTTTTATTTCATTTAATTTTATTTATTTTTTTTGTGTGAAAAACTTGAAAATGAAAATAAAGACTGATCCTTTGGCCAGCTATTATTTTATTTTATTTTATTGTTTATTTTATTATTATTTCTTTTGTTTTGTATTTGCATTTTATATTTTATTTTATTTAAATTTAATTTCAATATTCTTATTTTATTTTGTTTAGTTTTATTTCATTATTTATTTTATTTTATATTTTATTATGTATTTTGTTTCATTATTTATTTTATTTTGTATTGTTTTATTGTTTTATTTAAATTTGTATTTATTTTTATTTTAATATTATATTTTATTTAACATTTTTATTTTATTTTATTTAGTTTTTTTACATTTTATGTTATTTTGTTTTATTTTATTTCATTTTTTTAATTATTTTATTTTATTTTTTGCATTTTTACATTTAGATTACCTTTGCCATCAACCAGTACTCAACTAAAATGATTCTTTAACTCTAAATTTAAAACATGAAGTAACAATAAATATACTGTGAAAGCATTCATTAGTTGTATCTGTTAAAATTATTTAATGGACCTAACTACTGTATCATGAACTAACAATGGACGGTTAATGAGACTGAAATGGGATGTTACTGTACAGCGTTACCAAAAATAAAATACCATCAGAGAGGATAAAAAGTGGATTTTTAAATGAATCGTGGGATTGCACAAGAGAAGAGATGAGCCGAGGGGGACAGAGGTGGAAAAGAGAATGGGAAGATCGGAGAGCTGAAGTTATACATAAATTGGGTTTCATGTTGGGAGGCAGCTGTCTTATTCCTAAAGGAAATGGAGAATTGACTCCTCTGATCCGGGGCGATATATTCCAGATGTGTTTGAATGTTGTCAGACCGACGGCCGTGTCCGCGTTGACCTCTGTGCTGACAACACCAATCACAGCTCTGAGAATTGGCGGCCGCTGTACGAACGAGGCCCGCTGTGTTGCTATGTTATCAATAATGCAAAAGCTCCGGTGCTTTCGCCCGCAGTCCTTGTCTCTCATAACCCAATTTGCACCTCAGATCCCTGCTTTGCCTTCCTGGAGGCTGCAGCCTTTTGTCCTCTCTAAAGTGAGACTGCTCTCTGTCTGCTCAGACATTGCCGCTTTGGCACTCGAGTTCAAGGACGCAGAATATCACAAAGGGAAAGGTTACTTTAAGTAACAGTCATCTTTAGAGTTTTTCTGAGCTTTTGAGACTGTTGATAGGCCTACTATTGAACAGACTGTATTTCTGTTATCAGACCAGCATCACATACATGTTGCACGCTTGAATATTTTTTGTGTTTCCTTAATAAAATGTGGTCAAGGCAGGAACAGAGGGTGTGATATGAGATATGTGCATGTGTGATGTATTGGAGAGTGCAAGCAGGTGATAAGTATCGCTCTGAATTGATTAGTCTGTCAGAGGAGGTAAAGATCTGCACCTGCTTCATCAAACAACACTTCACCCCCACAGATTTATAACAGCCATCCACCCCCTCTGCCAGCCACCACGCCGCAGGAAAACCAGCTCAGCAACCCTGCTGGAAACAACCGCTTCCATGACCATTTACTGTATAAGAAGTATATTTTTGTGTATTTTCATGCTGCGCTTTTATGCGCCTAGTCTTACCAGGCCAGACTTTTGATTACTGGTGCAAAGTCACTTTTCAGCTTGTTCTAGACCAGAAATATCAGCTTTGAGACAGTCTGACCAGCATGTATATTGCCATTTCTTTCTATCCAATTTAAATTTTGTTTGTAAAAGTTTTTTTTTTTTCTAAGAATTGAGAACTCACAGTTGCAAGTTATAAAGTCAGAACTGTTCAACAAAAACTCACAAGTCTGTGAAATGAAGTCAGAACTGTGTGATATAAACTTGCAATTGTGAGTTATCAAGTCAGAATTGCGAGATATAAACTTGCACATCTGCCTTTTTTTCAGAATTGCAAATTTATATCTCACAATTGTGACTTTTTTCTCAGAATTGCGAGTTTATAGTCAATTCTGACTTTATAACACAATTGATAATGATATAAACTTGTAATTCTGAGAACATATCAGTCTTTTTCCCCCTCAAAATTGGACTTTATAACTTGCAATTGCAAGTTTGTCTCACAATTCTGAGAAATTGTAAAATATAAACTTGTAATTGAAATGATTGCGAGTTATAACATCAGAATTGAGATATAAATTCTGAGAACATATCAGTCTTTTTTCCTCTCAAAATTGGACTTTATAACTCGCAATTGCGAGTTTATATCTCTCAGTTCTGAGAAAAAAGTCACAATTGTTCAATATAAACTCGCATTTGCAAGAAAAAAGTCAGAATTGTGATATACAAACTCGCAATTGTCAGAAAACTCAGAATTGCTCGATATAAATCAGAATTACAAGATGCAAAGATGCAATTGGAAGTTTATACCATGTAATTCTGAGGAAAAAAAGTCAGAATTCTGAGTTTATATCTTGCAGAAAATAAATTAGCATTTTTATATCTCACAATTCTGAGAAATGAAGTCTGAATTGTCTGATATAAACTTGCAATTGCAAGTTATAAAGTCAGAATTGCGAGATATAAAATTGCAAATCAGACTTTTTTCTCAGAATTGCACATTTATATCTTACAATTGTGACTTTTTCACACAATTGCGACTTATAAAGTCAGAATTGTGAGATATCAATTTGTAATTGCAAGAAAAAAGTCAGAATTATGAGAAACAAACTCGCATTTGTGAGGAAAAAGTCAAAATTGTGAGGTATAAACTTGCAATTGTGAGAAAGTCGGAATTACGAGATGCAAACTTGGAATTGGGAGTTTAAATCACACAATTCTGAGAAAATGTCAGAATTGCGAGTTTGTGTCATCCAGTTTTACTTTACCATACTTATGCTCAACATGCTTGGAATTATTTGATCAAAATACAGTAAAACTGTAATATTGTTACATATTTTTAAAGCTTAAAATAATAATTTTGTTATAATTCAGTTTTATTCCTCTCATGGCAAAGCTGAATTTTATCAGCCATTACTTTTTTTGATTTCACATGATCCATCAGAAATCATTTTAATATGATTTGGTGCTTTAAGAAACATTTCTTCTTATTATGAATGTTGATAGTATAATATTTAGTTTGAAACCATTATAATGTTTTTCATGATTATTATTATTTTTTTTGATGAATAGAAAGTTTAAAACACTATTTATTAGAAAAAAAAACACCTTTATGTCGCATTATTAATATCTATTATCGCTTTAATTTCATTTAATTTCATTTATCCTTGAGGATTACTCTGATTGTTGGGCACAGTAGTTGCATTGCTGTCTGTGCAGGTTTGTGTTCTGAAGATAAATGAAGGTCTTACGAGTTTGGAACGACACAAGGGTGAGTAATTAATGACAGAATTAAAATTTTTTGGGTGAACTATCCCTTCAACCAAATTATTACTCCTCTTAATCCAGTTAGACCATGTTCAAGATGGTCCAAACTGGTGAAAGCTATTTTTTTTATGCAAGAAAATCATTTTATCTGTTAAACAGTGTTCTCACAACCCACTCCCTTCTTGCTAAGTGGAAAATATCCCTAAACAATGTGACATTTAAGGCCTCTGTGATGAAACCGAGCTTTTCATGATGGACAAGTTCCAAATGTTAGAATCCGAGAGATTCGCTATTGATCCCTGCGGGGAGATTCGGTTTTACGCCCTGGATGGCAAAAAGTGAAAACAAAATCAATCCACGAAACCGTTGTGAAATATCACCAAGCCAGCAGTTGTAACCAAAGCATCTGATGTACCCTTTAACTTCATTAGCACAAAAATATCAGTTGTAATATCAAAGGGTGCTTTCTGTCAGTACTCACTGTTAAGTGATTTGAGATCTCTGTAAACCGACCACCGCTGGGGTTAGTATTAGCAGTTATTAGTGTGCGGCATTTGAGAGGCAGTGAGCTAATCAGTGCTAATCGTAGAAGAGCATTTTCTGTGTTCGCTGTTGCGATCTGTGGTCATACTGCGAGCGGAGCGTGTTAGCTGTGGTGTTGAACAGCTTCATTACACCGAGCTGCGAGTTGGACATCGCTGGGCTAATTATAGAGAGAGCGGCTTTCTGCGGCTGCCTTTGTCATGCTGTCGGCCAAAGCAGCCTATTACTGTTATTCTGCTACACTACACATGAGTTTAGAGTTTCATCCTTTTATTGTTTTTAATAAAGAGGGACATAGAGACTGTCTCACTGGAAATGAAAGAGAGACATTAAGACAAATATTATGGCCTCCATTCACAGCGATTGACTGTTGCCTGGCATTTTCCACTTTAACTTAACTTTCTCATGCTCTCAACACTTTCTCTGTGCCAGTCAAATGGATGCATACAGTTAAATTGCGGTGAGGTGGGAACATAGCACAGACAGAGTGAGCACATCGTTGGTCTTCAAGCTACCTCCAGCCCCGTTTTATTTTAAGTTCATCTCTCTCAATAATTCATACCCTCTGTCCCAAGAGCGCACAGTAACACGTCCATAAGTCTCATGGCCCTTTTATCAGCTGCACCACACTGTTCGTTCTGCCCACCCTCGATCCTATTGACCACTATTTATTTATCTAGTTACTGAGGTACAGTGGCTGGGCCCATATATCTAACTGTTTTTTTCCCCTCAGTTTTTTGGTGATATTTATTAGGGAACATTTCTTTATATGTATATGTGTATATATATATATATATATATATATATATATATATATATATATATATATATGTGTGTGTGTGTGTGTGTGTGTGTGTGTGTGTGTGTGTGTATATATATATATATATATATATATATATAAAGCTACTGTTATATTTGAATATATTTTACAATTGCTGTTATGGCAAAGCTGAATTTTCAACAGCTGTTACTCCAGTCTGTTTCTAGAAATAAATACATATACAATATTATGCGGCTTTAGAAGACTCGCTACATAAAGCATGTCTCATATGGACTAATATATATATACAAGCAGAGGTGTCACCTTTTTTCTGGAATCGGTGAGCTGAGCTCATAAAGGATCCGTCTGGAAAGCTTCCTGGAGAGTCCATGACTCAAATCAGTCCAGGACAATAGAAAGCAGCGGGCCGCCACGGAGGGCGAAACCCGGATATTACTGCGCTTATCAACGAGGAAGAGCTCATCAGGGTTCATTTGTACTCCCAAAGAAACGGACACTAAAATCCCTATCAGCCAGGCTGAAAGGAGCGAGCTTTTCCTATTAATTCTGACAGAGGGAGCATATGCTTCATCTGAATCAGTATGCAGTTTTCAATCTGAAATCCATAACCTCCCATCTGAAGATGAAAGGAACAATGGCCCGCGGACAATCTGCCAGCTTTCGCGCAGGAGTTTGGCGGTGTGTGAATGAGTGAATAGGGATGAGATATTGTGTCAGGTCAGGCCTGTTATCAGTGTTTGATAGTGTTTTCTCGCACACAATGTGTGTATGCGTGTTTCTCTGTGCCTCTCGGCGAGAGGAAGCATCACTTGCCGTGTGGGCCGGGGGGTCAGATGAACGGAGCCAGCATGTAATTTGCCGAAACCTAATACCTGCTAATGACAGCAGGCAAAAATTAATTTTACTTTGGATCTTGTGATTTCACTTATATCAACTTTCCTAACTGAGAATGGAAATAAAAAAGTGATGAAGCAATAAAGGAGGAAAAGGAAGGTCTAGTTTCTCACTTATATTTATTTCGGTAAACACCCTAGTTCCCAAATTGCTTTCCTTTTGGAAATTAATCATCATTAAAAGAGACAGTTCATCCAAATATGCATGTGTCATCATTTTTCATCTTTATGTCGTTCCAAACACTTATGACTTTCTTTCTTAATTTAGTCCATATGACATGTGCTTTAAATAAGTCTTCTGAGCCACATAATATTGTGAGGAACAGAAAGTATTTATTTATTGCTAGAATTAATTGTTTATAAGAATTATTATGATTATTAGGGGCCAAGCACCGAAGGTGCATAGGCACCTCTTGTATCTGTTAGATGACTTCTTGATATTATTCTTCAGTGTCTTCCGCTCTTGAGTGGCAGTCTTTAGAACCGCTTGTGCAAAAGCTATGAAACGTGTCACACTGATAGAGGACAGTATCAACATTAACCATAACAAGTTTGAAGTCTCTAACTCAAATTCTCTAGTTTTAAAAGTTCATGCTAATAACTTTTGAACTATAAGGTCTGTATCCTTGGCTCATGCTGAGTCAAATGAACACCGCAATTTAAAAACTGCAAGGTTTCGTTTTTTTTTCCCGCTATTTTTAATAGTTTTACTTTTTTAACTCATCCTAGACTGTTTGTCTGATTTTAACCAAAATTGGCTCAGATCATCTTCAGACCATGCTGGCAAAAAGCTACGGAATTCAAGTTGATTAGTCAGACCGTTTTTGAATAACGCATAAAAGAATTCTACAAAGAGCACGCAAAAATGGATGTGAGGCTATAACGCCGCAACGGTTTGGCATATTGAGACCAAACTTGGTGTGAGTTATAACAAGCATGACCTGAGGCTGCCTGCACAGTTTCGGAGCAGTGCCACCTAGTGGTCAGGAGATATGAAAAATAGTCTCTTTAGATTCGGTGGAGCATGCCGAGTAGAACCATACCCAATTTTCCCATGTCAGCCATTTTGGGTATCGGGCATTTTGACTTTTGACATAAAATGCTATATTTTACAAATATATTGCCGTATCATTACAAAACTCACTATTTGTCTTTGGCATCATGCCCTGATGGTACTCAAAGAGTTTTGTGGCAGCGCCTCCTTGTTGTCAAAATTTATAAAGAAATTTTCAAAATGTGAATAACTTATGAATGTATTGAATGTATTTTAAATGTATACCTCACACTGACCTCTTTATTGGTCAAAAGTAACAAACCGTTCATTTCAAAATATTCCTTGGGTCATACTGAGAAAATAGATAGCAATTTTGCCATAGGCGGTCATTTCCTGTGTCATTTTGATTTATGTTGAAAACATACCTTTTTGAACTCATCCTAGACCAGGGTTCTCCAAATCTTACCCTGGAGGTCCAATGCGCTGCAGAGTTTAGCTCCAACCCTGATCACACTCACCTACCTGTTATTCTCTATTGATCCTGAAGACCTTGATTAGCATGCTCAGGTGTGTTTGATTAGGGTAAGAGCTAAACTCTGCAGGAAAATGGATCGCGAGGTCCAGATTTGATGATCCCTGTCCTTCACAAAAATTGGGTCAGGTCATCTTCAGATTGTGCTGACACAAAGTTATGGATTTTGTGTTGATAGGCGAAACCATTTTTGTATAGCGACGCAACAAAATTGAGCCATGATACCAAAATGACTATGAGGCTTTATCTCTACAAAGCTTTGACATATTGACACCAAACTTTGTGTGTGTCATTGTCACCTCACACTGAACACACCACATTGATTTGATAACAGCGCCACCTATTGGTCAAAAGTGACAATACACTAAATCATATTACTAGTAGTTGTTTTTATGATTTTTCACCCATTTCGACTAAAATCTTCTTAAAATGGCTTCAATTGCTCATTGCTTCAGTTGCTATGATGCTTGCTACCTTGCTTGCCTAGTGCTTGGCCCCATAATTGTTGCTTGCAGCTATATTTTATTATTGTTGTTGTGTTATTTATAAAATTATTAAATTGTATTAATTATCATTATAATGATTATTTATTATTTATTATTTAAGTTATAACAACTTTGACAATAATAGTTTTTGTTAAAGGGATAGTTCACCGAAAAATGAACATTTTCCCATGATTTTCTCACCCTCAAGCCATCCTAGATGTATTTTGACTTTCTTTCAGACAAATTCCGTCTGAATCTTACATCATTCGCTGTAAGTCATTCTCTTGTGAACGCGTGTACGACTTACGAAGATTGCGGTTTGTAAAGTTTGAAATATGAATATTGTTTAAATGCAGACACATCATTTCATTTTAGGTGGCCTTTGTTAACCCCCTGGAGCTGGGTGGAGTACTTTTTATGATAGATGGATGCACTTTATTGGACTTCAAAATCTCAACACCCATTTACTGCCATTATAAAGCTCGAAAGAGCCAGGATAATTTTTAATATAACTCTGATTGTATTCATCTGAAAGAAGAAAGTCATATACACATATGATGGCTTGAGGGTGAGTAAATCATGGGGTTATTTTCATTTTTAGATTAACTATCCTTTTAATAGATACACTTTAAGTTTGCTTTTCTCCTAGATGGTTTCTGTAATTCAGATTAAAGTACTACGTTCTGTTTGCAACATCGAATAATACTTTAAAACATTTGATCAGACCAAATGGATGTGTTTCTCCTGGTTCCCGCTGAGCAGAGAATAAAATTAGGCTAGTTCTTTAGACTTCAGAAATGCAGCTTAGTTTGACTGTGGTTTCCCAGTGAGAGATGTGAGGTTTGGAGAGCAGGAGGTTGTTTGTATTTCTTCATGTCAGATATTTCACGCACAGAAGAGCTCAGGAGGAGGTTTCAGGGTGGTGTGGGTTGCAGAAAGCTGGGCTGCAGTTTTATAGACCTTTATTTAACTGGTGCTCAGTTTATCCTGCAAATGGCACAGAACGTAGTCTTGGCGTTCCTCCATCTAATGCCTGCAAAAACTAACATGGCACTAGGGATGTGCAAAACTACATACATCTGTCTCTGCGTGTATATGGCTGTAGCGACATCCTGTTTACCATGCACCCTGTCAAACGGCTAAAACACAGTTTGCGTTAACATTTTAATGTTAAAGCACTTGTATTCAAATATATATAAAAAAGACTACATTAGTGTGTGATTTGCATTTTGCACTAGTTGCCGAAGACTGAGTGTCACGGCATATTATGTGCATGTTTACTTTGGTAGGAAAGCATCTGGTGGGGAGATAGATGTAAATGTGAATGTAGAGAGAGAAAGAGAGCGGTCTCCAGACAGCAGGCGCAGGGCTGTAGCACCTGCCGCAGCAACGTGAGTCCCAGCCTGCAGCGTTAAATATTTACTGCTCATCCTCACACATGACAACACAGATCACACAGCGAGCTCCCATCACTCTCTCCGCATCCCTCACTCCTGAATCAGCCCTCTTCTTTTATCACTCCTTTTCTCTAGTAAGCTGTTTTCTTCACCTTCCGTTTTTCTGTTTCTAATCACTGTGCACTTGGTTTGTCACTCATCTCTCCACTTTCTATAAGGTAAACAGTAAAAACAAGACATGATTTCTCTCCAACACTGTTGTGGCTAAAGTCTTGTTTACAAAGATTGTGAGTTGTCGGCCGCTACCGCTCACATTTTTTCTTTGCTTGATAATCAGCTTCAGCTATGTTGGTTGTATATTGCATCAAACCTAACTACTGAGTTATTTATTTGTTTGTTTGAAGAAGGCAACATTAATGTAATATCTAAAATGATTAGATATTACATTTTTTAGACTATTAAAATTCAATTGCATTGTGACATTTTTTCCATGGGAGTCACATTTTCTTCCCAAATTATGATAATTTTTTAACTTCTTCTTCACCTTCTTCTCCTCCTACTTCTTCTGGTTCTTCTTCTTCTCCTCCTTCACTTTCACCTTTTTATCCTTCTCCTCCTACTTCTTCTCTTCTTTATTCTGGTTCTTCTCCTCCTCCTCCTCCTCCTCTTTCTTCTTCTTCGCCTTCTGGTTCTTCTTCTCCTCTTTATTCTGGTTCTTCTCCTTCTTCTCCTCCTACTTCTTCTGGTTCTTGTTCTTCTCCTCCTTCACATCTCCCTCCCTCTTTCCCCATTCTTCTTCTTCTCCTCCTTCTCCTTCTTCTTCTTCTTCACTACTTCTCCTCTTTATTCTGGTTCTTATTCTTATACTTCTCCTCCTTCTCATCTTTATTCTGGTTCTTCTTCTTCTCCTTCTCCTCTGCCTCCTCATCCTTCTTCTCCTCCTTTTCCTTCTCCTCCTATTTCTTCTGGTTCTTTTTCTTCTCCTCCTTCTCCTCCACCACCTCCTTCTCCTCCTTCTTCTGGTTCTTCTCCTCTTTATTCTGGTTCTTCTTCTCCTCCTCTTCCTTCTTCTTTTCCTTCTCCTTCACCTTCTTCTCTTCCTACTTCTGGTTATTGTTCTTCTCCCTGTTCTCGTCTCTCTCCTTCTTCTCCTCCTACTATTTCTCCTCTTTATTTTGGTTCTTCTTCTTCTCCTCCTGCTCCTCCTCTTTCTCCTTCTGGTTCTTTTTCTCACCCCCCCCCCCCCCTTCTTCTCTATTTTCCTCTGGTTCTCCTCCTTCTCCTCCGCCTTCTCCTTCTTTTCCTCCTCCTTCTCCTCTTCCTCCTTCTCCTAGTCCTACTTCTTCTCCTCCTCGTAATCCTCCGCCTTCTCCTTTTTCCCCTCCTTCTTCTCCTCCTACTTCTTCTGGTTCTTCTTCATCTCTTTATTCGGGTTCTTCTTCTTCTTCTTTTTCTCCTCCTTCTCTTCCTCATCTTTCTTCATCTCCTCCTCCTTTTGTTTTTTTCCTTCTCCTCCTCCTCCTCCTCCTCTACCTCCTTGTTCTCCTTCTCCTTCTCCTTCTCCTCCTTTCCTTCTTTCTTAACCCTCTGGGCCTCTTCGGCCATTTTTGACCGAAAAATTTTATGTTTTGAATTTTTAAAAATCGTAGCTTCATCAGAATGAGATGACACTTGGTGACTTTTGTTGCATTAGCTATGTGAGTACAAAAAAAGATCAGTGACATGATTCGGATATGTTAAAGGGTCAAAAAAAAAAATTAGTCACACTTGGCTCCTTGGCGGTCAAAAATGACCGACATAGGAAATGAATGGGAAATATGAAAAAATGTGATAATTCAGATAATCTTTTGGTAATACAAGCTACAAATCAGCCACTGTGCTGAAAAGAAGTGTTCAGCAAACAAGGACTGACACTCTTAAATAACAAAAGTACAGAACTGACACACACACGCACACACACGCGCGCGCACACACACACAGACACACACACAGACACACAGAAATAAGCAGAAAAATGCAAAACCTGATATTTATCCAATCAAAAAAAATCTAAACCTTGCCAAAAGTAATCTTTTAGAATGTCTGAATATATTTCTAAGTGCAAAGCCTATTAAAATGAAGAAACAGTAAAAAAAAAAAAAAAAAAAACAAACAATAGGAATCCCAAAGCCCCTGTATATATGTATATAGGGAGATACAGGAGTTTACATGGCATTACACAAGTTTTTATTTTTTAAGCCACTAGATGGTGCAATTTTCACTTAAAAAATGGATTTTAAATGCTTTTACTCTATTTTAATGTGAAATGTTGTATTTATTGAAAAATAATAAATACATAATTAAATTAAAAAATATAATATAAAATATAATTCTAGTGGGAAAAAATTGCTCATTAAAACTGTATAAATATTGCATAGATTCATAAAAAATGCTCAAAATTCTAAATAATAATTACAAAATATTATTGAACAAAAATGTATTTAATTGATTTTCCTGAAGAAAAAAAAAAAGTTACTTTTTAAGGCTTCGGTCACTTTTGACCGCGAGGGAGCCAAGTGTGACCCCTTAATGAGGAGGCCCAGAGGGTTAATATAAGGATAAGATGTTTTTACATTAGAGTAGGTAACTGACATTTTATAGATTTATTCATTCACTTATTGTTTTTGTTGAATTGCAGGAAATAAATTAGGTTTTGCTTTTGTTCAGGTCAATTTTTGTGGAACCTGAGGAAGATCTGTAATTACTAAGGTGAATTTTTGACGGCAATTTCCATTGTCAGCATGCAAAAATGTGTGCAGTTGCTCCTTAAATGCTTCTAGTATGCTTAGACCGTTACATAGCAGAGGCAGCACATGTTACCGTCCAACACACAAACTCCTTATTCCTCATCCTCTCTCTAATTTCTTTAGGCTCCGTTCCTGAGCACATGCTGCATCCAGCTATACTCTCACATAAGCAGAAATGCAGCTGGGATCGATTTAGGTTTTGTTGTGTGTTGGGGTGATTATAGTGTCTGTAGGCATGCATGAAATTAGTGAGTGATTAGTGTGGCTCACTGCTGAGTATCTGGAGCGAAGCTTTACTGGGAGAGCAGTAAGACTAAGACGCCCAGCTGGGATTTACCTCACTCAGTTCTTGTTCTGTTTCTCCAGAGACTTTCCTCTCATCTTCCATATTTCTCTCTTGCTGTCTTTTAAGTGTTGTCCCATCTCCTTTCAAACAGTTGGATGAGCCTTCTCTTTTTCCAGCACTCTTTGTGGGAGCGTTTGGGAAATAGACAAATGAAACGGCAGGCCTCACTCCAAGATTTTTTCTATTTTTTTTTCCCTTCCTAACCCATTTAGCATTCACATCAACATTTACGGGTAGTTTTGGGGATGGGAATGTCTTCAGAGATGGTTTGTGTGTGTGGATGTGTTTGCCTCCTGCTGTGGCTGTCTGTCAGACTCTGACCCTGACCCCTCCAGAGCTCCTGCACTAATATTTATTTAATTTCAAATGGTCAGCACAATGCCGAGAGGTCAGAGAGGAATAACAATCACAAACTGCCAGACGGAGACCAAAGCCTGAGCCCTGACTTCCTGTCTATCTATCCGTCTACATATCTGAAGATATCTCGCTTTTTTTTTTTTTCTAGACTTATCTGTTTGACTGACTGAAGACTGGGCAGCAGGTTCTGTATCAGTGAAACTGTTTTAGACTTTCAGAATTTTATAATACACACACACGATTAGCATTGTAGATGTGCTTAGACACTGTACCATGTACACTTTAAAATGCCGAGTTAAATACAACCCAGTGCTGGGTAAAATATGGACAAACCCAGCGATTGGGTTGTTTTGAATGTTTAACCTGACCTTCTGGGTGGTTTTATTTAACCCAACTTTTGTTTAAAAAAATTATATGGCTGGCTTAAAATGGGTTGTAAATTAAAAATCAGACACATCAGACACATAAGGCATCAGCAATAATCAAAATGTGAACATTTATTAATAAGCAATTCAAAAATGTGTATTATTTAATTAATTATTATTTATTCAGCTTATTAATAAATGTTTGTTTATTGAACATATTAATAAATCTTAATTTACAACCTATTTTGTGTTCATTTTAAGCAAGAGATATAGTAATTTGTAAGTAATAGTTGAGTAATTTAGAGTGTATAGCGCATAACTGTACCTACAATAATTTTCAATGACCCTGTTGTGTGGTAGACTAAAACATTTTCTAGTTTTAATATACCAAAAATATTATTTAACATGACTGAATCAACCTGAACACATTAAATAGATACTGCTTTTGTCAAAAATAAATGTCTTATATTTAACCCTCAAAAATGAAAATGAAATGAAAATAAATAAATAAATAAATAAAATACAATTAAATACAATAAAATACTTTTGGACATTTTGGCATTGTGACTTATTTCATTGCAGCTAAACACTTTTACTTCCAAATGATATTTACAAATTCTCATTATTTTAAAAATATATTATTATTATTATTATTATTATTATTATCCAGAAATGAGAATAAGATGTTTCCAAATTACAGAAGGTTACTGAGAATTAACACGAGTTTAATGTTTTGTTAATTTTTACAAAAAACAATGTCACTGACTGATTATAGTAATTTCTAAGCAATCGTTATTTAATGTGTTTAGTGCATAACTGTACCTATAATAATTGTTAATGATCCAGTTGTGTGGTAGTACACTACAATGTTTTCTAGTTTTAATAAACCAAAAATATTATTTTACATGACCGAATCAACCTGAATACATTAAGTAGATACTGCTTTTGTCAAAATGTCTCATATTTAAGGTTAAAACAATATGAAAAATAAAATATTAAATGATAAAATTAATCAAATTAAATAAAAAAAAATCAAAAAATTTTTTTTGGACATTTTGGCATTGTGACATTATTTTCAAGGCAACTACACACCTTTTCCTTACAAATTATCATTACAAATTCTCATTCTTTTTGAGATCCATGGAACCTTTCAAATGAGAAAAGGTCATTTATAGTCGAAAAAGGTACTTTAGATTTTTAAAATGTTCTTCAAAATGGTTCTTTCAGAAACTGTTTACTGAAATGTCCTTTGGGGAACCAAAAATGGTTCTTCTATGGCATCACTGCAAAAGTGTAGTTATTATCATTATCCAGCCATGAGAATATATTTAGTTATTTTTTTACCATTTCACCATTTCTGAAGATCTTAAATTTTGGGATGAAATATGACTTTTTTTACTCTTTCATCCCCCCACATAAAATATAATAATTCTATAATAAGAAAATGATTCAGCAAAATCAATTAATCGTGAAATGAAACTAGAATGACTCATGTTTCTAAATACACATGTTCTACAACAGTTTATACCTTAGGGCAACAAGTCAAAGCAGCAATGCCTCATCCCACACACTACCGTCCCAGTGATTGATGGGAAATGAAGTTTTGTGGTGGAATGGCCTAAATCAGCGAGCCAGAAGAAACATGCTGTTCCCCTTCACTGATCTAAATAATTGGAAAGGGTTTGCTCAGTTTTGGAAAGGTGCTCTGCTAACATGGGGCAATGTGGGCTCACTTTTATTTATTTTTTTACATGCGTGCCTGTGCATCCAATATCCTTGTGTGCATGTTTGTTTGTTCATGTGTGAGACTTGTGCATGTTTTGTCTATTACAAGCGTGGGTGTTACGAAACTTGACCTGGAACATCTGGGATATTTCCATTCACCCCTTGCTTACAGACGGTCAGTTTGGACATCTATTGAAAATGACATACTGTCTATATAATATAAAAACTGATGGATTGAGGTGCTTCTGTAACACTAAGTTAGCCACCTACAGTACCAAATGTTAGTTAAAATGAGATAAATAGTATAAATTACTTCTGTGCATGCTGTAAAAGTGGTCACTTCTTTCCTTACCTACAAGTGTTTTAGGTCTCCACTTTTTTTCCACTTCAAACCATAGCTGTTATTTTCCCCTTTAATCTTTCTTTTAGCAGCAATCTTTCCATTGACAGAGATAATTATTCAGTGACCCGTTTAGCTCAGAAAACAGCAGCCGACGAGATAAATGCATTTTGTTGAGGCAACTCCCGGGTGGATAGCTGCCCCGTGCATGATTGTGGGCCGGCTGTAGCTATTACAGAGAAAAGCCCTTAGTTCAGCTCATCTGGAGCTCTGCGCGGCCTGGAATAGCGACATGTTGATTTTCTATTGATGCACTGCAGCGCTCAGGCTTAGCATGAAGAGGAGAGAGAAGAGTTTAAAGATGATTTTCAGAGAGTCTGTCCTCCCTCGGATGACACAAAATCAATATCGTAGAGCGGCCCGGCCCGGCCCACTGCCCATCAGGTGAATGAAAATGGCGAGAGAGGAAGAATCTCTTGGGTTTTTGTGAGGCCGTCAGCAGAGTTTCATGTTGAATTATGCTCCTCTCCATTAAAGTATCCTGTTTAGTGTATTTTAGTGCTGTTTTACTATCAGCAGTACCTGACTTTTTTCTTTTTTTTTTGGGGGGGGGGTCACAGTGATATAAAAACACACACATGCTCATTAAGGTTATGAGAAGCCCCTGATGAATGAACTGATATACAGTCAAACCAAAAATTATTCAGGTACCAGATACAATTTTTGATATCTTTTTTACTAGTGGGTGCAGGACACTATAGTTCATTTATGTAAGTGAGGATAGCAAAATAAAGTAAACTGTGACATATTATACCCAAAATTCTTCATACAGTGGACTACTATTAAAAATACAAATTTGGGACCAAACATTTTATTTGACTTTTTGACCTGAGACCTGACCATGTTTTGCTACATACCCTTCTATCAAAGTTATCTGACATTATCAAGATGAATTTGTTCTGACACGGGTTTAACTCTTGAGTTCTTGTCATATTTTATTACCATTTTCTAAACTATAGTGATAATGTGAGAAACGTTAAAGCTGTCTGAATACATTTTGGTGTGACTGTAAGCAGAATGATAGAAAAAAGACAAATAGCTGATGTATTACAAATCATACTTGGAACATTTAGCTAAATAATTATTATTTGTTATTTTTCATAATGCTTTACAGTCAGGGGTATGATCATGTGTGTGTATCTATAAAGGGTGAAGTTTTATGATAAATATTTATTTTTATTGAATTTGCTATATTTTATATTATGAATTCTATATTAATATTTATCAAAAATATTTTACATTATAAAAACGATTTATATATTAATATATATGAGATGACCCTGAAACATGAAAAAAGCAGATGTATTAAAATCATATTTGTGAGCATTAAGCATTTAATTATTATTTTTATTAATTTTCATAATGCCTACCAGGGATATGTGTGTATATGTGTGCATGTGTGTATATCTAAAAGGTGTAATAATAAAAAGTAAAAATAAATAAAAATAAAAAGCATAATAATTTAGTTATTTAAATTATTTATTTGTTAAAAAAAAATAAAAAATTAAATAGTAAAAATAATTAATAATGCCTGCCAGGGATATGATGTGTGTATATGTGTGTATATCTATAAGGTGTGATTATAAAATAATAAATAATAAATAAAATAATAAAAAGTAATTTATTTATTTAAATTATTTATTTGCTTATTTAAAAAACAACATTTTAAAAACTACTTGTATTAATATAATAATAATAATAATAATAATAATAATAATAATAATAATAATAATAATAATAATAATTATTATTATTATTATTATTATTTATTATTATTATTATTATTATTTATAACATGACCCTGACACAAGAACACAAGAAAAAGCAATATATAGCAGGAAAACATAAAAATAAAATACACACAAAAGCAGATGTGTTACAATATACTTGTGACCATTTAGCTAATTAAATTATTATTTTTATTAATTTTCCTTTCCTGACAGGGATGTGTGTGTGTGTGTGTGTGTGTGTGTGTGTGTGTGTGTGTGTGTGTGTGTGTGTGTGTGTGTGTGTGTATCTATAAAGTATGATTATAAGTAAAAAAATTTAATAATATAAATAAATAAATAAATAAATAGGATAATAATTTATTTATTAATTATTATTATTATTAATTTAAATACTTAACATTTTAAAACTATTAGTATTAGTAGTATAGAAGTAGTAGCAGTAGTATTAATAATAATTAAAAAATAATGAGTTAGCAATTTTATATTTATATTTGTAGTTATATTTAGACCACTTGTGTTTATGTGTGTGTGGGCCCCTCATCTGAGGTTAGATGAGTCATGGTGTCTGAGCTGTCCCCTTCACAGCTGATTGGCAGCCTGCCGTCTGTCTCTCTCTCCCTCCGAGAGCAGCCGAAGGACTGAGGAGGAGAGAGCGAGGAGGAGCGGCGCAGGGATTTGGTTTGCTTCAGTGCTTATTAGGATTTAGCCCTGATTTGGGCTCTTACGGGGAAAGAAGGCACTCAGGTTGCATTTAGCCAAGCTGTGAATGTCTCCATTTGGCCTCCAGAGCTTTAGCTCAGTGCTTGCTAACCGGGCAAAACATTTCAGGTCACAGTTTTCTTTTATGTAACCCCTGAGGAGAGCTTATAACCCTGGTGAGGTAACAGCTGTAGACAATATACAGCTCAGAAGTTTCCAGAAGGCACAATAAGAGCTGGTTAGAGCCAGAGTGATTTTAGAAATTAATTGAGAGCGTGACTAGGGATGCATGCTGTTAAATGAAGGAGGAAGAGTTCGTACCCAACCTGGAACCATTACCCAACCGGGAATCCGTTAATATGAAAAATATGGAAAAATACTTTCTAAAAACCCTGCAACGAGACAACCTTTTATTTTATTTTATTTTATTTTATTTTATTTTATTTTATTTTACCCAGCATCAAATCATAGCCAAATAGAACATATTTGATGTTTAAAATATAGTTATTTGGAGCAGGATTATAGCCATTTGGAGTAAAGAGATTTCTAAATGATCTGATTAAATGTCTTTTTACTTGATTAAAGAGAGGAAATACAAATTCTTACAAAAAAATCTTACATGTATTTATAGAGAGTCCATTCTGTTCTATTGTAGTAGTGATGATTCTGTTTCAGCATTTTCTCTGTAAAAAAAAACAAAAAAAACAAAAAAAAAAACAGCAGGCGGGCAGTTTGGCAGACGTGTCCAGATCTCTCTGGCCTCCAGGACATGAGTAGACAAGCCCTGAACATTTTCGTCAACTCATAACGACTTTTTGATATCATGCACTCAGTCACTGACTCTCTCTTCTTCTTGTAGTCTTTCTCTCTGTCTCTTTTAGATGTATGTGTTTTACGTCTTAAAACATTCAATCAGAATTCAGAAGCATAACTATATGTTTTATAAATCTTTGTTTTATCCATCTTCTGTGGACTTTTCCTTCTTCGTGTATAAAATCAAAACACTGAGTTTTTACGAAAAATCATATTTTGTGTGTACATGATTACTAAATGTTCCTTTTTGCTTAAATTATCCCATTAATGCACTATAAAATCTGTCTCTGAGACTGATATGAACCATTTAGGCATTAATATGTAGGGCTGGGTAAAAAAATATCTATTTCTTGGTTTTAACTGATTCTCTTTTTTTATTAAACGATATTGATTCTTAAATCTCAAGAATCGATTAGTCGAGCCTGTTTTCATTTAATAAACGAACCCTGAATGTAACATTGTAGCACACCTCTCATCCAATAACTCGAAGTAAACTTTGTACTTTGGTACTTTTGATATGAAACCAAGTTTCAGATTTCAAATTCTGTCCATTTTATAGCAGTATTCATAGCCGTTTTGGCGCTGTTTAATGTGGAGTGACAGATCGCTGTAGCGCCTCAGTTCAAGAGAGGCGGCAACGCGAACCACATGTGAACTGATCATCTCCGCTTTGATACCAATTTCAGCACGGAATAAACAGAATAAACATCCAAAGGTATGTTAAAAGAAAGAGTACAACTTACCGAAATCCTTATCCTGTCATATGTAATCGTTCAATCAGAGTTTCAAACGCGGAAAGACGTCAATATAGCTTGTAAACAATGTCTCGTAACGTCACATTTACCTCAGATAAAACATAGCCTATTAGTTAACCAAAAACTCGTTAGTCAGATGGATAAAATGAACTCTAGAGAAGAGAATTTGCTAAATATATACACCATGTTGCATATTCATTGTAATTTTTACTGTTCTTATAAATCTGTCAAGATTTTATGACAGCTGCCATTTAAATGTATATATTTCAAAAACTAATTGGAGTAGAATATAATTATGTAATTGTGCATTTCCTTTTTGTACAATTTTAATTGAGTGTAATTTAAGCATTTGTAGACAAATCAGTTAATTTTACCTTCAATATTATTGTAATGTAGTCTACTGCACTCATGTGCATTTTTCAGCATTAGTTGAGAGATCTTTTTTTTTTTGTTTGTTGAGAAAATATGACCTGATATATATCCAAAATAATCGATATCGAAGCGCAAGCTTGTGAATATAGAATCAAATTGAAACGTGATATTTATGTAAAAACCCAGCCCTATAAATATAAGTATAAATGGGTATCTTGAAAGGAGAAGTTCACTTCCAGAACAAAAATTTACAGATAATTTACTCACCCCCTTGTCATCCAAGATGTTCATGTCTCACTTTCTTTAGTCGTGAGGAAATGTTTTTTGAGGAAAACATTTAAGGATTTCTCTCTGTTTAGTGGATTTCTATGGTGCCCCCGAGTTTGAACTTCCAAAATGCAGTTTAAATGTAGCTTCTAAAGGGCTCTATACGATCGCAGCCGAGGAAGAAGGGTCCAGTATGCACCTTTTAGGAGTAAAAAAGGTATAAAGGTGTATTTTTTTCCTCCAGGGTCACATTAGTGTTGACACATTTGCTGAAGTTATTGATTTGAAAGATTTGTAATGATGCTTTCAGTTTCAGAGAAAAATTTTGTCTTTCTGTGGCCTATACGTAGCACCCTAAAAGCATGGTTTGTGAACTGCTAATTGTGTTTGTTCTAGGTTATTAGATTCTATGTTCCTGCACAGGAAGTGTAGCTAATTATGTCGTCGTTACAGCGGTCCACCACATGCACGGCATTGTTCTGAAACGTTAACGGCACATCTGTCATAGGCATCAAAATCCGCGAGGAAAACAAAGAGCTTGGGTTTTACATCTCACTCTCCTACGCCACCCTCATTCCTGCAGAGATATCCGTCTGCTCCTTTGTCTGCCAGATACACTCTACTCTCTCATGACAAATGAGGCCTGTCATTGTTTAGAGCCCTTCAGGAACAGCTCCTTATGTCAATGTCCAACTCTAATACGTTCGGGGAATGGTTTTATGAAATCATAAACAGTAAATGGAGATACAGGTAGAGGCCCTGCAGTGAAGGCGACTGCCAGCGAATGACAAAAAGAGTTCCTGGAAATCTAACACTAGGCATTGAAATTGAATCCCTTTATCTCGCCGACGTTTATTAGAGGCAGGAACAATCGTCTGCCATGTTTTTCATATCCTGAGATTTGAATGTGATTTGCGCCGAGCCCGGCTGATACAGTCCAGTTGTTTCTTCTTAAATAACATTAGCACCTGTGTCGCATTGCCTTGTGAAAGATATCAGCGAATAAGCCGTCATTTCATCAGTGCTCTGAGGTTAGGTGCTCAAGTGCATTTCGCACCCTGATCAGATAGCTGTAATGGCCTGACCCGCGCGTCCTATTGCAAAATGCGGAGGAAGTTGTGAGGAAGTGGTTTGTGTTTGCGTGCTGGATGTCCTCGACCCCTACGGTGGCCCCTCAGGCTTTAAGACAAGTCAAATCCTATTATCTCCCACCCTGTGTCTATTGATGCATTCCGTATTGAAGTTCAATAGAGAGGCCGTGCGTAATCCCATAGAAACATTCTGCTTAAGGGAGGGGATTATTAAATGAAAGTTATCTTAAAATGACATTGCCCTGACGACCACAGGGTCCAATCACATGTCTCTCTTCAGGCCATGGGGAGATATTCAGAGTGGCATACTAGCTTTCTTTAAACAATTAGTATGCAGTGTGTATGCTATGCGCAATTTAAAAATGCACGTATTGGACGGATGACCTACAATATGTGCCAGACTGTGCAATATACAACCAAAGCACACTATATGTGACCCTGGACCACAAAACCAGTCTTAGGTAGCACTGGTATATTTGTAGCAATAGCCAAAAATACATAGTATGGGTCAAAATGATTGATTATTCTTTTATGCCAAAAATCATTAGGATATAAGTAAAGATCATGTTCCATGGAAATATAGCCTATTATGTAAATTTCCTACTGTAAATATATCAAAACTTAATTTTTGATTAGTAATATGCATTGCTAAGAACTTCATCTGAAAATCTTTAATTTTCCCAGTATTAAGATTTTTTTGCACCCTCAGATTCCAGATTTTTGTATCTCAGCCAATGTTGTCCTATCAACAAACCATACATCAATGGGAGGTTTATTTATTCAGCTTTCAGATGATGTATAAATCTAAAAAAAAATGACCCTTATGACTGGTTTTGTGGTCCAGGGGCACCCCACAATGCAATGTTCCAGTCAAAATTCCAGTGTGCCAATGAACCTGAAGCAATAAAATTGTGATTTTTAACATGGTCTTTAACATTTTATTATCTTGCCTTATTGTAGAGTTCCAATACTTAATTTTATTAGAAAATTGGATTAATGTTGGACTGAATTAATTGGATGACCATCAAATTAAATTTCAGGGTTCTCACAGTTAGGCACAACCTGTAATTATTTATGTTCCAAAATTAGGGAAATGTTTCAAAATTGTAATTTCTGAAGGATCATGTGACTGGTGTAATAATGCAAAGAAATTCAGCTTTGAAATCAGTGGAATATATTACATTTTAAAATATACTTAAATAGAAAACAGTTATTTTAAATAGCAGAAATATTTCAATATTTTACTGTTTTTGCTGTACTTCGGATCAAATAACTGCAGGCTTGGTAAGCTGAAGAGAATTCTTTAAAAAACATTAAAAATCGTACTGTTCAAAAACTTCTGACTGTAGTGTACATGCATTTTTATTATTATTATTATGCATTAATATACTGTACACAGTGCAGTATGCTAGTAACTAATTTCCTGTAAATGTGTGTGGTTTTATTTTAATACTGTATGTACTAAATTATATATAATTAT
Organism: Garra rufa; assembly: GCF_049309525.1. Taxonomy (NCBI): domain Eukaryota; kingdom Metazoa; phylum Chordata; class Actinopteri; order Cypriniformes; family Cyprinidae; genus Garra; species Garra rufa. The sequence continues at coordinate 17,411,901 of NC_133370.1, forward strand.
ACTGTATTATAGTAACTTTTATTGTAATTTTGGTAATTTTGTTTTATGTATATTTGTAATTTTTCTATTTAACTTTTATTTAGTTTTCATTCAGTTTTAGTTTTAGTAATTATAGTATTTTAACTTCTATTTTTAACTTTTTTTTTTGCCAAAGCAACATTCCTAAACTTTAATGGAGTAGTTCACTTTCAGAACAAAAATTTACAGATAATGTACTCACCCCAAATTCACTCAAATTCTGGGCTGAAAGTTCTGAATGCACATTGCCGAAAATCAAAACCAAAACCGAAAATGATTTGCAATAATTATTTGTTATTTTGTTAAATAATATAAAGTAATTTTATATTAGCTGTATAGCTGTTTTAATTTAACGCAATAATTTAAATGAATTTTTAATGATTAAATTTATGCAATAGTAATAATTATATATAGAAATGTAACTCTAATAATTTTCAGTTTTAGCTGACAACAACAATAATGCTGTAAACATGCCTGTTACTCTACATAAATAGAGACAAAAAAATGTGTCAAAGATATCACGAGTACAGCAGATTTCAGATGTGACTTTTCGATTACACTGAATTTGTCATTTCCAGTGTGGGTGTGTTTAAAGAACATCTTATCTTAAGACCTGTCGAAAATGTCTCCTTCCATTTTCCTTCCCTGTGTGTTTGTGGGCAATCAGATGGACCATCACCCTCCACCATGAGTGTGATAGGCGCATCCTGATGTCCCATGTCCAGATATCATATGATGCAGTAACACCAGCTCTTAGAGCTCTGCCTGTGAGTCTCCACACAGTCTTATCACACACAGACCAGGAAGCAACTCACTGCTGGTGATTACCTACCTTGTGTGTGTGCGTGTACGTGTGTGTGCTTGTGTGCTCCAGTAATGATGTCATCCTCCAGGATGTAATTCACAGTTATCTAGGAGTGTGTGATTTCTATTTCTCTGCCTGAGGTAGTGAGAGACACCAAGACACCTCCGCTAGTATATTTTCTCTCTCTCTCTCTCTCTCTCTCTCTCTCTCTCTCTCTCTCTCTCACACACACAGTTGTTTAGCCCGGGGACTAGGTATTGCTCTCTCAGGATGTGATTGTATTTCATATGAATTTCACACTTGTTGGGGAAAAAACCCTAGCATATCCTAGACCGTTGTGGAAAGAGTTTGATTGACACGTCTATATTCTACAGCGGTTTTAGGCCCATTTGCTCAACCAAGCTGGAGTTTTTTTCTGTGTTTACCATTCAGCAGCAATTCACTTGTTATTGAAACACAGTGAATTAGAGGCTACGTCCATTTGAAACAGGGTACATGTCATACATTGTTAATCTCACGAGAGTTTAGCGTTTAGCTAAAAAATTGTGAAATGCAAGGGCCAAAAAAATGCCTGCGCTTGTCTTTGCCTTGCATATAACATTGTCCTTATTGATGCTGATGCAAGGTAGCTTTTGCGAACGGCATTATTGAGGAGGCGTGGGTCGTGCTCAGCACCAGAGCACTGTTTACTTACTGTCATTCCTTTAAAAAGACAAACGCCGACTGATGCATTATGTATGAGCACGACGACGGCTGTGGAGTTGGTAATTTTCTGTCTTGCGAATTTGTTCTCAAGCCGAACAAAGGCCAGTAATTGAAAAATGCGCACCTCTGCTTTGACGTCTGATTGGATAAAGAGGGATGTTGTTGAAATCCGTTCTGCCTGTTTACTGCTGTGATAGCCAATTAGCACGGGGAAAATTTGTTTAGATTATAATCAGCGATACATCGATGCGATGTGACAGCGTTGCAGTCGGCCAACCCGAACGGGTCATACTTCATCAGCGTTGGGTTGGGTTGTCGGGTCCCGTTTGACTTCTATATAAGAGATGGAGGAAGTGAATCAGGATATGTAGATGAAAGGTGAACTCATAAATGAAGAATTATTCATTTTGGAATTGATTACTCACTTGACTGTTGACTATGATATCAGTCCTGCTGAGATCAGACTTTTCATGTGCATTAAATGCGTGCATATACTTAACATAAATCTTGCTTTATTTTTTTTCAAGCTCTTGTATTTTCTCTCTTTTTTTTTTCTCCATGCATTATTATAACACGCCACGTAATTATCGAACATCATAAAATGCTTTCGCCATAAAATATTTGAGCAATGCCGTAATCAAATTCCACGGATGACCGCTACACGGTAAATTAAAATGGCGATTAAGTTTGTCTCATAAACAACGTTGTCTCGCGAGCGGATCGTTTTCATCAGCTCTCGCCTCCCCGAAGCGGTGCGTTTTCCCTTTTCTTATGTTCAGGAATCATATCTAAAAGCTATTGATTGCCATAAACAAAGAGCTGGAGTCAGATGGGTATGAATTTTTAATGGGGCAAACCTCCTGGAGATATCCGAGATGTAGATTTCTGTAGCGTTCGCTTCCCCTTGTCTTTTGATTTACTATAGGAGTGAGAGCGCATGCTGTCGGGAGGAGCGGACGCAGCGCTTTACGTTGTCTCAGACATACCGCTGCAGTCGGAGAGCTGAAGTATTGAAAAATCTCTCTGTTGTGATGTATGAAGTTTGGGCTGTCTTATACAGAAAGCATAGATGTCCCAAGTGTACTACCTCCATTCCACAAATGTTTTTAAGGGAGTGAGTCTTGGATTTCACTTTTAATTGTTATTAAAGGGTTAATACAAGTAAGTCCAAACTGTGACTTATTTTACTGCAGTGCTGTGAGAAACTTTCATTTGTGTCTCATCATTAGTGTTTAGCTCTAGCAGATTCAGGTTCATTTCTGGTATCAAAACGTGGACGTCTGTTTGGGTGTTTCTCCATCTAGTGGGATCTTTTCTCGACCTCTGGCCCACTAGGTACGCACACACACACACACACACACACTTACATTTCCAAAAAGAACACAGTGGCACAAAAAAAATCACCCCCCGAAAGCTATCTTTACTGAAGTCGAATGTGTATTACAATTCAGTCCTATAGGCATGTTCTCAAAAATGAATTTTAAGCAGCATGCTAAAACCTTCACTAAGCAGTTAGATTTTATTTATTCCCATTGCTTTATTTATAAATATACATTTTTATTATTATCAATGTATTATATAACAGTTTCTATTTTTTATTATTATTATTTTTTAAATAAATGTTATAAATCTATTTATTTATAAGTCACTGCAGGTAAAAATCTTTTAAAAAACGTTTTCCAAAGTAATGTCCATATGACAGTAATATATAGCTTTAATATAATACATGCCATGTAGTTGGTTAACGTCATGTAATCAGCTAAGCAGACACAGCAAACAAGGAATAATATGGATAATATTTGCCAGTTTTGTATGTTGATCCAAAGTTGGTATTATGATTCATTAGGAGCCTTTCGGAATTTAAAGATTAGAGTAAATTTAACTTATTTCGTCTTCTGGGAAACATGTAAGTGTCTTCTGTAGTTTCTGAATGGCAGTGCTAAATGAAAAAAATATGATATTTAGGCAAAACAAGAAAAATGTACATGTTCTGTTAAAAAAATGCATTGTTTTTCCTTCTGAAGCATCAGTGAGCATTTGAACCTTCTGTAATAGTTGCAAATGAGTCCCTCAGTTGTCCTCAGTGTGAAAAGATGGATCTCGAAATCATACAGTCATTGATGGAAAGGGTTCAAATAGACAAAAATGCTGAAAAAATAAAGAATTTGTTGGACCTTAAGGATTTTTCTGAAGAACAGCGGGCAGTTAAACTGTTCAGGACAAACAAGGGACTCATGAACAACTATCACTAAACAAAAAAAAACACAGCTGTGGATCATTCAGGTAACAACACAGTATTAAGAATCAAGGGTATGTAAACTTTCGAATGGGGTCATTTTTTACAAATTCAACCATGATTTTCTCTTGTGGACAATATGTAAACCTCTTTTATGAAAATATCATATTCAGGTCAGTACTAAATAAAAAACAACATGAATTTTGTATGATCCCTCATTAAAACACATTTTGGGCTTAATATTAAGAAATGTGCATTATGCGCAAGTAGTACTCCAAATAAAGTTCAATTATAATTTTTATATCAGTAAGTCTTGAGGGATATGTCAGTAAATATGTTAATAGATTTGAACTATACTTAGTATGCAATAAATGTATTTAAAAATATTACTTTTTACTTGGGTAGCATAGCTGCTCTTCAGCCAAAAGATGATCTTGTGTATTTGGTGCTATTTCATAAGATATAATAGTATTAGCTTATGAGAAGCGCCGTGTGAATGCTTGGCTAAAGAGATGTGTTTTTAATCTAGATTTGAACCGAGAGAGTTGACAAGTATTGGATAACTAGTCAGCCATCCTGACCCTTTACTTTTCCTGTCATGAAAATTATGCCGTTGGGAAGAATTTAACTCAGATAGTACTTATGTCTTTAATTCTGTCAAACACTGCTATTCAAATAAACATCAAGCTTCCCTGAGCCTTATGACTCCAATAGGAGCAATTTCCACTGTTTCACTCTCGCTTGAAATTATTTGCATTGAATATAATTTGGGTTTGGCCGAATGAACAAATTACGGCTATTCAATCTTCGACCCAGCCGTATTATTTTCACTGCTTGAGTTCAGCATGTACTGCTGAAACGGTTGCGGTGAAGCTGAGTCTTTGAAACTCATCTAAACAGATGCTGGAGGTCATAGACTTCTTCTCTCAGAAGCACTTTGAAAGACTTTCAAAGATTGTTACGCAGAAGGGAATTTCCTGTGGCCGTAAGGGCCTATGTGTGCTTGCTCCAGATTGTGTGTGTGTTTTTGCTGTGTGTTTGTGTGGTCAGGCTGCCTGGGAGTTCTGATATACCGCTGTGGACCGGTGCCAGAAAGGAACAGCCAGGCAACCCTCATCAGCAGTCCAAAACTCTCCAGTACAGCGGCACTATGCCCAGCCTTCACCCCAGACGCTCCGCTTCTGATTAGGCTTTCTAAGAGCACAGCCCTACTCATCTCTTTTTCTATCTCTCCACTTCTCTTTCCAACCGCTACGACCAAACAAAAGGCCCACCACACTCAAGACTAACACACTCTTGAACCTAATTTGAATTTATTTGTTTGCTTATGGCTATTTAGGAGGCTGTGAAATGTATCCCAATTGGCTGACTTTTCATTTTAATCAGAACAATGAAATGGGATGGTGTGGTGGAGTGGTTAAGGCTTTGGAGGTGGCAATTAGAAGGTTGCTGGTTCAATCCCTTCATTCCCTGTGTTTCGTTCTAGACTACTAAAATGAATATGTTTTTTTGTAGCTCAGCAGGTACAACATGACTCTGTCAATGCTATAGTTTGATAGCGTCTCACTAATAAGTGAGGTTTTGTAATTTACTATGTTAAATATATCAAAACGTAATTTTTGATTAGTAATATGCATTGCTAAGAACTTCATTTGCACAACTGTAAAGGCGTTTTTCTCAGTATTTCGATTTTTTTTGGCACCCTCAGATTCCAGATTTTCAAATTGTTGTATCTTTCTATTTATTCAGCTTTCAGATTATGTATATAAAAAAATGAACCCTTATGACTGGTTTTGTGGTCCATGGTCACATATGTATCACTTGTGTATGGTATCACTTAATAATAATGTTAAGAAATTTATTCTGGGAAATAAACACAAATGAAAATGACTCCCATGATAAATCAAAGGAACTCTGGATGCTTATGAAAGTTAAGCATAGTATTCCCATTCATTTTTTTTAGAGGAAAAGAAAGACAGCAGCGAATGATGTGAGAACGTGTAGGAATGGAGGTGGAGATTGGATCTTAGCGGTGTAGGGTTATCCTGCAATTCTCTGCTGGTTGTGGATTTATGGGTGAGCATGGGAACTGCAGGCCTTGATTAAATCCGTGACCTTCACCACTCACACAGGCAATCAAGGCGAGGATAAATTCATCATTGCATTGATCCATCAATTGAATTGCGTTTCCGACACTAGCGATGGCTTGACCTCGGCGGCCGGCAGGATTGTCTAATTTGCTCGCTGTGCAGATTGCTAACACTCTGGCTTTAACTGCGCTGTGAATTTACGTCTCTACCCCTGAGACGCGCCATCACGATCCAGCTCCCTCCCACCAACATCCCCTCGACGAGTGCCAAGCAGCAAAGCAATCAAATAAATATGCCCTTTCCAATTCATTAACATTCACACGGCCTCCCAATTTACATACATTAGAATATGCAGAAGCCATGTGTGCTGTTTTTTATTGGCGCCTAGAGCTTGAGCGAGGCTAACACCGTGCTAAAGTCATACTCGCCACATTCATCTGCTCCTTTACACGCTCCTTCTCTCAGGCCTGTGTTTGTGAGAACACTTCGCATTTGTAAATGGGTAAAAGGCTGAATTCCTTCTCACGTATTTGCGTGGTTCCTCAGAGGGGCTAAGAAATTGGGTCATCCATTGGGGCTCTGAGGCAAACAAATGAATGTGAGAGGCAGATGTGAAAAAGATGGGACAGAGAAAGCGAGATGGATAGAAAAGAGATAGCGAGATAGCTGTTTTCCCCCCTCAGAAATGGCTGTATTTTGAGGGGAGAGTCAGGTTGCCGTTCTCGGGTTTGTAAACATAATCGTGGTGTACTCTGAGGCAGGGAAATGTTGGAATTTGAATCCAGGTCTCAAGGATGTGTTTTGGTTTTGCGAAGTCCTTTGGGGACGCTCTGCTACAAGAAACTATTTGTAATTCCTGCACTCGGGCTCATTTTTCTCCGCTGGTTATCTAAGTCCGTGTTGACTGACCCATTTTTACAGAACACGGGATGTTGTAACAGCTTTGGAAAAGGAAAAAGGAATGTGTATTTACAGCTGAGGTGTGTAGTTGCAATGCCTCTTAGAAAAAAAGGAAAATAATGACTGTTTATCAACAAGTTTCTCAAATGCTGTCTTTCATTGGTTAGACAAACAGTTCAAACCCAAACTCATTCGCTTTTGACTAGTGTTGGGCGATATGCTCAATTTTCATATCGTCCTATCGTCAGCTTGTGAGATCGTCGATACACGATACTATCGTGATAATTTATTTAATAATATGTAAATGTGTCAATATGTAATAAAGTCCTTATTCGTTTTGTAAGGGTAGTGCATGTGACTTGTGACACAGTTGTGCGTGTACAGAGCGCTGACGGTAGTTCTGTCGGAGAGGTTAAAGTTTACTTTCGGTTTCATTCTCTGCTATCTTCAGGGAGCGGTAAATGTGCGTGCGCGAATGCAAATGAATGTATCTTTCTATACCAGTCATATTGCGATTATGCTACCACTATATGTCTGATCTTTGTCATCAGGTGATGTTGTAGTTCAGTTCATATAGAATGTGGAGAAGCGATGTGCGTGTAATTCTCGTGCGTATGTTTAGCGCCATTTTATCGCATCGTAATTCTAGTTAACGCATACTGATGTTACTGAGGTGAATGTTTATGTTTCCCATATACAGACGGATTCTGATATATCGTATTTAATTCAGCCTAAACCACATTTTACTACCTCTGTTATCCTGATGACTGTCTACACTTAAGTCTACACTTAATCTATGTACACTGTATGATGAATAAATCTCTTACCCATTTTCACTGCACACATCTGCGGCACTATCTACTCTATGCTTGTGTTTATACCGCGGCAAGTTTCTGAAGCATCCTAGAACCGACTCTCCCCGCTGCATCGCTAAAGTTAGGTGCCTTTTTGACGGATAATGATAATAATAATAATCGTCTTACTATCGTCAAAGGCATCAGCAACAGGCGATATCTCTGACTATCGTCGATACACGATACTATCGTCTATCGGCACAACCCTACTTTTGACAATGACAACTGATTTTACATGTTTTTTCTGGTGGCAAATATGTTAATTTGATTGACATTAGAGGTCAATCTGGAAGACCACCTAGACAGTTTGGTAGATAATCTTCAAAACTTTAAATTAGTATATTTTGTTTTGTTTTCATGTTGTTTTGTTTCATGTTTTGTTTTGTATTTTTTCACTTCGTGTTTTGTTTTCGTTTTTCACTTTGAGTTGTTTCGTTTAATTTAGTTTTTTATTTATTTCATTTTGTTTCATGTTTGTTTAGTTTTGTTTCATGTTTGGTTTTGATTTGTTTTATTTCATTTAATTTTGTTTTGTGTTGTTGTGTCTCATGTTTTTGTTTTGTATTATTTTGCCTTTCGTTTTGTGTTGTACCGCTTTGTTTCATTTAGTTTTTGTTAGCTTTGAGTTGTTTTGTTTCATTTAGTTTGCTACATTTCATTTTTAGTTTTAGATTTGTTTGTATTGTTTTGTTTCATGTTGTTTCACTTTTAGATGTTTCATTTACTTTAATTTAGTTTTTTTTAATTTCTTTTTGTTTAGTGTTATTTTTTTGTAGATTTCTTTGTTTTGCATTGTTTTGCTTCATTTTTTTTGGTTTCGTTTTTATTTAATTTAATTTTGTTAAGTGTTGTTTGTTTAGTTTTGTTTTGTGTTTTGCTTCATGTTTTATGTAATTTTGTGTTTCATTTCATTTAGTTTTTTCATTTCATTTTGTTAAGTGTTATTTTAGTTTTGTGTTGTTGCTTCGTGGTTTGCTTTGTTTTGTTTTATTTTGTTTTGTTTCATTTCGTATTCTGCTTTGTTTCATTTTGGTTAATGTTGTTTGTTTTAGTTTTGTGTGTTGCTTTTTTGTTTTGCTTTGTTTTGTTTCATGTTGTTTTGCTTTATTTAGTTGATTTTATTTTTTGTTGTTTAGTTTTGTTTTTTATTTTGTTTTGTGTTTTGTTTCGCTTCATAAACTATTTGCAATTCCTGCACTCAGGCTCGTTTTTCTCCGCTGGTTATTTAAGTCCGTGTTGACTGACCCATTTTTACAGAACACGGGATGTTGTAACAGCCCTGAAAAGGAAAAAGAAATGTGTATTTACTGAGGTGTTTAGTTGCTGTGTCTATTTAAAAAAAAAAAAATAATGACTGTTTTTTTAAACAGGTTTCTCAAATGCTGTCTCTCATTGGTCAGACAAACAGTCATGACCCAAAGTCGTCTTATTCGCTTCTGATGATGACAATTGGTTTTTCATCTTTTTTTCTTTTGTGTTGTTTCATTTTGTTTAAGTTAGTTTTTAATTTCATTTTGTTTAGTGTTATTTGTTTAGTTTTGTATTTTTCCTGTGTTACTTTGTTTTTTTTTTCTTTTTGGTTTTGTTTGTTATACATGAGTGCTCTGTAAAGCTGTATGTCTAACATTTCAATCTTTATGTTTCTGTTTTGCAGCCTGCAGGCCGGGCACCTACAAGGCCTCTTCCATGGACGCCTACTGTACCAAGTGTCCTCCTCACAGTTTCTCCCATCAGGAGAAAGCCTCTGAGTGTTCCTGTGAGAAGGGATTTTACAGAGCGGACATGGATCCACGGTCAATGGCCTGCACCCGTAAGTGATCCAGCACTACACCAATAAATCTATGTTAGATAGACCATGCATGAATGTTGATGTGCAGAGAGATCCATGGATGGATGAACTGATGGGAAGAAGGATGAATAGATAGGTGGAGGTAATTAGGTATGCATGAATGTACAGTATAAGTGTATGGATAAAGGGGTGGATAGGTGGGCACATAGTGCGATGGATGGATGAACTGATGGAAAGAGGGATAAAAAATGTGGATGCATGGATGGATAAAATGTTAAATTAATAGTTTTAATTATGCATGGATGGATGGACGGACAGATGCATGGAAAAAACGGTTAGATGGAGGACAGACTGTTAATAAGATAAGGCTGGAGGCTGTTTTCCTTATTTATTCTTATAGACTGGGCTCAGTACATTTTCACCTTCATCACTGTCTCATCATCATACATCACGTCAGATTGGACGTTTAGCACTGCGTTTACAAGACTGGTGAGGTCACCTTATATAGACTGGGATAGTGAGTCATTGCCTATATATGTGTGTGTGTGTGTGTGTGTGTGTACAGTACATGTGTGTGTGTAAAGGGCGGAAAGAGAGGAAGGAAGGAAAGAAAGAAAAGAACAAGAAAGAAAGCACCCAATGCGACAGATCCTAATTAAAGGACTCATTCATCTGATAAGGCAAATCATGCATGCAGCTAAACATATGGATGTACTTAATGACCTTTAGTTGTAGTACATCAAACACACACTTACACACAAACTCACCTCCTAACCCAAACACACACACGCACACACACACACACACACACACACACACACACACACACACAAACCGTGCTTGCTTAATGTAATGCTAAAATTAATTGGGCAACAGCAGCGAAATGAGACTGTTTATACTGTAAATGAAAATCATGTGCCAGGAAATAAAAATGGTCTGCTAATGTGATTACTTAGAAATAAGCTGTAAATCACACACATGCATGTCAACAACATCACATTCTGTTTATGCACATGTCTTAACTTTTAATACCTCAAACGTGTAAAATGTGTATTTTTTATGCCCATTTTGGAAATTGAATTCACATCTTAGTGTTTCCATCCGGTCATTTTTATGTGGTATCCCAAAATGTTCAGTTTGAAAACTGCTCTTATGCTCATCAAGGTTGCATTTATTTGTGACCCTGGACCACAAAACCAGTCTTATGTAGCACGGGTATATTTGTAGCAATAACCAAAAATACATTGTATGTGTCAAAATTCTAAATTTTTCTTTTATGCCAAAAATCATTAGGATATTAAGTAAGGTTCATGTTACATGAAGATATTTTGTATATTTCCTACCATAAGTATTTTAAAACGTATTTTTTGATTAGTAATACGCATAGCTAAGAACTTAATTTGGACAACTTTAAAGGTGATTTTCTCAATATTTTTAGATTTTTTTTTTTGCACCCTAAGGCCGGTGACACACTGGATGCGTGGCGTGAGCGTGGCGTTTCTGATGCGTGTCAGCTGCGTGGCGGCTGCGTCGCTTTTTCTGTGTCTTTACACACCAGAACCGTGCCTGACGCGGCGCTGGCGCGCTGCGGCTGCTGTAGGTGACATAGGGAGGCTTCCGACAGACCAGGCTCTTGTCTTCACGACAACATTTTCAACTTCAATATAAAGCCTACTGATAAAGGACACCGTCAACAGTATTTACGGCAAAATAGACTGTTTGACAGGTGCAATATTTGAAAATCGATAATTATTTGTATTTTTTTATTTTTAAATTACATATATATCTGAATTTTTGTCTACCTATAAACTTTCCAACATCAAAATATCATTAATTAATATGTATTTGTGTACAAAATGACTTATAAACATATTTTCCTATTCTATTTTGCCTGGAAACGCTTCCAACACGCTTGCGTGTCGCGTGAAAAATAGGCGTCGGTTCTATTTCTAGCAAGCACGCGTTTTCCGCGCGGCTCGAGCCGCGCCTGAGACGCGCGTCTCACGCAGGCAGTGTGCAAGCTCTAACCTGTTAACATGGGAGCCGAAATAAAAACGGACACGCCACGCAGCTGAGACGCTTACGCCACGCATCCAGTGTGTCACCGGCCTAAGATTCCACATTTTCAAATATTGTCCTATCCTAACAAACCATACATAAACGGAAAGCTGGTTTTGATATATACAGTATAATACTGTATAAACAGTCTTCACTGTCATGTGATTCTTCAGAAGTCATTATAATATGCTGATTTGGTGCTCAAGAAACTTTCTTGATATCAATGCTGAAACAGTTGTTCTGAGTATTTTTGTGTGAACAGAGATACATTATTTTAGGATTCTTTACTGAACAGAAGTTTTAAAAAATAGCATGTAATAGAAATAGGCATATTTTAATGGACCCTGGCTAAACAAAATTATTAATTGCTTTGTTTAAAATCATATAGTTCACCTTTAAATAACAGAGAATAAACATATTCTAATCATTAAGAATAAGTGGTAACACTTTAGTTATAGGGACTAGGGGTGGGCGATATGACCTAAAATTAATATCACGGTATTTTTCATCTTTTGAACGGTGACGGTATAATATCACGGTATTACTTTTTTTGGTACATTTTGGGAGGAGTAGCCTGTCCTGTCCCTTTAGTATGTGAATAAAGTTAATATTTTTATAATATAATAAGTAAATGGTAGGTATCCTTATCAAAAAGAGACATGGGAGAGTATTATGCATTCTCAACATATTTATTTTGCAAAAAACCTAAAGATCTTACTTAACAGTGTACAACAAAACAAAAATTATTTTTTATTGAAATTTAATTTCTGCAAAATTTAAAACCTTTAAATAACTGGGGGAAATCAACCCATAGCAACAGTTTAAAAGTAGACCAATTCTGTAGGGAAAACGCGGACTTGGCAACCCTGCATCCAACACAAGCTGCTGGAGGTAATGTCATTGCACACATGAGATTTTTGCACGTTAAAAAAAAAATTACAGGTTATGTTAATTGAGTTTACACACTGCCTCTGAAACTTTCGTCCGTCATAAAAAAATTCGGATCGTGTTTGATTTTCTGCATTTTCGCATCCATAATAAGCATTTTGATAAGGATGGCGAATATGAGAAAACTAAAAAAAAACGCATACGAAAATCGGACTCAGTGTACAATGACCTTTAGATTTGAATGATCATGGGTCGAAAGTAAAGAGAGATGACAAAAATAGACTGGAGGATTTGCTGCAATCTTGTACTCACTGACAAATATCTATCATAAGATGTGCTGCTCCCTTTACACAGAGTGTGCGTTATCGCAAAATCGAAAGTAAAAGTAAACAGCGCGAGCACTCAGTTAAAAGAGATTTCTATACCCTGCATATTGAAAGTGCGATAATTATATACAATATTAGTTCACCTCGCGCCCGCTCAATTTGTGATCCGCTGTATAAATCCTTCGGCCGGCCGACCGGGAAAAGTCCCGGTCGTACCCGATTGCCACTCCACCCCTGGTATAGGCATCAGGCCCGACCTTTCTTCACGATGTTTCACCAGTCGTTTAATGGTCACTCCCCTTTTACCTGCCACCTGCAAAGCTGATACGAATATGTTTTACTTTTTTATTTACAACAAGATATATAGTATAAGGACAGGTATTCAGACCACAACTGAACGTTTGAAGAAAATTTAATGCCTTATTATTTAGAATTAGCTATTATTGGTGTAAATGCAGCCGTTCGAGGCACATAATTGATTTATTACGGTATTGACGGTATTAGAAAATCCATGTCGTGGCGCAATGTCACACCGGTGCTGACTATGACACCGGTGTACCGCCCACCCCTAATAGGGACCAATTCTCATTATTAACTAGTTGCTTATTAACATGCCTATTAATAACATTTAGGCTGTTTATTCGTCCTTATAAATGGGGGTCAGCCAATTATCAGCACAGATATTAAGCATTTTTATAATTATAGGCGCAGATAATAAACATTTGCATGGTTATCGGTCATTTTCAAATCCAATTTGCTAACAAAATCATTTAAAACCATTTTCATTTACAGTTTTCTTTGGTCAGAGGCCTGTTATTCTTTATTTTGACATTAATTTTACACCAGACATGTATATCGGTTCAAAATATCGGTTATCGGTCTTCTTTATCTGTCATAATCGGTATCAGCATAGGCCCTGAAAAATCTGTCGGTCGACCCCTACTTATAAAGCACATATTTTGCATGACCATATTACATATCTGTTAATTAGCAGCATATTTGGAGTTTATTGAGGCAGAAGTCATAGTTAATGATTTGTTAATAGCAAGAATTGGACCTTAAAATAAAGTGTAAACATTTTTTATACTCAGTTTGATCCTACCCTTTTTTGACCTTTAAAAGAACACACTGTCTTTTATCTCAGTGGCTGGAATGATCTTTAGGTTGCGCAACATATAGACTTCTTCATCTACAGGTGACCGCAAACACACACACTGATCTTAGTCCCGGAGGAACCCTCCCTTTCCAATAGCAACTAGTAGATCTAGTGAAATGTCATCACCACAGACATTTAAAGTCCTCCACCCTGATCCCCTGTTTCCTCTGCTTCATTTACTCTCTCTATCCTGAAGCTCTCTCGCAGACTCTTCAAACCCTTTGAGCAGTCAACGCAACCATCACTCTCTAGGAATAGAGATGAGCGTGTTTGATTACTGAGGCTTTGCAAAAACAATTTGTGTCCGTGTGGAATACGTGCATTGGCAGAGCTTCCTATCCTATTCTCTTTCCTTTGGCTGTATTTTCCTGTTTTTATCCCTCACACTCACTTATTCCAATGAGCAGACACCCTGCTGAACGGTGAAACTTTTCTGTAGTTGTGCGTAGTTGCAGGTTTAGGAGACTATTATAGAGAATACCCCATGGCAGCACTATCCAGCATCCCACAACCTGTTTCAGACCTCTCATTATCATGCCCTCCTTCGAATGAATGTTACCCTTAATGCACTGCATCAAGGCAATAGAGGAAGCATTTAGTGTTAAAGTTCCAGCTAAACTGCACAGGAGAACTTCTAGGTTTTTCTTCATATTTATTTATTCCTCAATATCTCAGTTGGTGTGCTTGCTTTAGTGAGAGTGCTGCACAGTATGTGGGTTTTTTTTTTTTTCTGGTTGGCAAATGTGAAATGAAAAGTGGAGAAGTTGCTATAGCAAAAATTGAATAGGATTTTTACGTTTGGAACTCAATTGTGACCCTGGACCACAGATTGAGATTTATACATAATCTGAAAGCTGAATAAATAAACTGAGATATAACTATTTGAAAAACTGGAATCTGATGGTGCAAAAAAAAAAAAAAAAAAAAGTTGGAAAAATTGCCTTTAAAGTTGTCCAAATTAAGTTCTTAGCAATGCATATTACTAATCGAAATTAAATTTACAATTTTACAAAAATCAATCTAAGATGTAAAACAAACACTGAACCAAATATTGTGTTATGTTAAGCATAATTACCAAGTGACCCATTGGTCATGAAGTATTCAACGCTAGAAAATACAGGAAGCGTGTTATCCTCCTTTTAAAAGTTAATAAACTTTTATTTAAACATATTTAGTTTGTTTCTTATTATATTTTAGACCTTTTTTGGGTCACACCACACCAGTTGAGAACCTCCAGTGAAGATTCATAAAGTACAAAGGCAAATTGGATTTACAAACAAACTGAGCAAACTGAAATCACACACTTTCTATATTTTCTCTCTTTTTTTGCTCCCAGGGCCTCCATCTGCAGCCGAGAACCCCATCTCCACCCTAAACGATACCTCTGTGACTTTAGAGTGGAGTCCTCCCAGAGACAGCGGAGGCCGAGGGGATGTCACCTACAATGTCCACTGCAGGAAGTGCGCTAACGACGGCAAAACATGCGGCCCCTGCAGTAACAGCGTCCATTTCATACCTAGACAGTTTGGTCTCTCGATCCCCAAAGTGTTGATCACGGACCTGCTGTCCAACACCAACTACACCTTCAGCATAGAGGCAGTGAATGGAGTGTCAGATCTGAGCCCGACGCCTAAACAACAAGTTATTGTCAACATCACCACCGGTCAAACAGGTAGACTGCATTTTGTCCTTTATGATAATGTTGCTTGGTGTATATTTTTGTTGCATTGTGCCCATAGCAAAATCTGATGGTTTAAAGGAGACCTATTAAACGGATAGTTCACCCAAAAATTACAACTAGCCCATTATTTACTCATCCTCCAGGCATCCTAGGTGTATATGACTTCCTTCTTTTTGATGAATGCAACTGTTATATTAAAAATTATAAAAAAAACTTATAATAATTTATATTAAAAATTATCTTGGCACTTCTAAGCTTTAGAATGGCATAGGCAGGTCTTCTCTTCATCAGTTTAAAAGAAGTCCAATAAAGTGCATCCATCCATAATAAAAAGTGCCTCAAATGGCTCCTGGGGGTGAATAAAGGCCTCCTGTACTAAATCGATGCTTTTTTGTAAGAAAAATATCCATATTTAAACGTCAGAATCATTTTAATCTAGTTTGCGCCAACTGGTTGTACATGAAAGCTGCTTCCGGTGGATAACGTATGATGTCGGCATTGCGCATACAAACCGCTCAGAAGTAACAAACGTAGACACGCTGTGGAGAAAGGTAAACTAAGCGCTGTTCATGAATTAGAAGTTAAAAACGAGGATTTGTTAAGAAACATTTCAGAGGATTTCGATATAAACCAATTTTATATAGACAAATTTTCCTAAATGACTGTTCGCACAAGCTAGATTAAAGCGATTATTAAGTTTTAGATATGGATATTTTTTCTTACAAAATTGCATCGATTCGCTACAGGAGGCCTTTATTCACCCCATGGAGCCACAAGAGGCACTTTTTATTATGGATGGATGCACTTTATTGAACTTGTTTTTGACTGATAAAGAGAAACACTGACTCTGACTGCATTCGTCTGAAATAAAGAAGTCATATACACCTAGGATGCCTGGAGGGTGAGTAAATAATGGCCTTATTTTCATTTTTGGATGAACTAACAGTTCAAGCCCATTTTTACAGTATATAATATAAGTCTCAGGTGTCCACAGAATGTGTCTGACGTTTCAGCTCAGAATACCCCACAGATCTAGCCTGGAAAAATCCAGACCCTAATCTATTAAGATTAAGGGTCTGGCATCGAGTAATGAAAAGTGTCTAACTGGAGGGGCGGCACCAAGCATGCATTTGAAACTCTCAATGCACGCAATTGGATAACGCCACGACCAATCACTACGTTTTCACTAAGCCCCATACGCTTAGCTACCAGCGGAGCTAACTGATGGATTAAACTCTTGCCGTATCCAGTTGGCAAAACAGCAAAAAAGTCCTTCTTACAAAGGAACGATTCGAGCGCGGTTTTCTGTTCCTCTTTTATATGAAAAGCCAAGTCTAACTCGTTCATTGTAGCGGCCAAAGCCGTTTCAAACAACTGGTGTTCATCTGTTTACTAATGATTCCGGACGTCGGAGCGCTGTCGTCATCAGCTTAGCTCGCCTCTGGCCCGCCTGCATCAGATACACCGATTTGATTGGTTCCCAGAACTGCTTACGTAATGCAGTAATGTGGATCATTGCTCGATGCCAGAGTGTCTTGCAGAGACAATTCAAATTGTGCTCTCGCGAGACCTCTGGATTTCCAGGGTACCACAGATCATTTATTATATCAAAATGCCTAATTTGAGTAAAAGCAGCAACATGCTGTTTTCGTGCACGGCTCTTTAAATGCAAATGATCTGCTGCTTCCTGCCCCCCTTTTCCAGAATAGGGCTGTTACAGCTCGTTCCTCAGATACTCTGCCTACTCTGCTTCTCTCTATCTTTCATGTCTTATTGCACTTAAACTGTCAAATACACAAGTTTATGTTACAAAAACTGTTATTTCTGAGGTAAACAGTTGTGAAAAATCATGTTTACATTAGTCTTGTCTATTCTGAGGCTGGGACACTAAGTAGTGTTCAGTGCTTGTCCGTGCAGCAAACAACAGAACAGTTAGCATGCTTTGCTTGAACTTCTGCCATGGTTTTAGAACTGGTAAGCTGTCGCTTTTGAAAACTAAATGACAGCGTTATGAGTCGAAGCATACAGATTAAGGGGCGTTAATATTATAATAAGATTCCCTTTCTAAGTCTTCGAGGAAATGAAATCTGAGCTGCTCGTTTTTTGACACGCTTACAGAGAAAGGTTTACCAAAACAAAGTTACTGGGTTGTCCTTTTTCATGTTTTCTTTGGTAGATACACCTGAGACACGATTATAGCACTTAAACATGGAAAAAGTCAGATTTTCTTGATATGTCTCCTTTAAAACCTAAGATCAAATAGGATCTGATTGGCTGAAATTTGTCATATCATGCAACAGTTTGCTTTCAAGACTGATAAATTATTCAATTCTCAAATGTTGCATTGTGTTGGACCTGGATAGAACGCAGTGTTTCACTTTGAATGCCAAAGTCGGCACAACGCTACATGTTGATAAACTGAAAACTAGCATGCCTGAGGCAATTGTTTCTTTGTGAAGAGGTCCTCATTAGATTTCCATAAACAAAACACTCCAAATATGATTTGAAGGAATTTTTGTAGTCAACGTCTGTGCGTCTGTGTTTCAAGAGAGGTAAACAATGTCTCTTTTTTTCAGTCCCCCCCCCCCCTTCTTATTCAAAATGTTATACATCCCAAACCTTTCCACTGACAGTGAAGGTTATCTTTTTTTATTCAATGAGATCTCTCAAAACTCTCCAGTGTTTGACAGCCCTTGCGTCTGGTGTGCGTTTGCGTTTTGGTCTTTGTGATTCAGCGTATTGTGGATTTTTCCTGAAAGTGTTGCTCTGCTCAAGGTCCCAGCATTCGATATCAGACAAAGTAGAGGTTTGGTACAGCCAGAGGGTTGTTGTTCGACCAGATTGGCATTTGCAGATTCCCATCTCTGTCTTACACACACACACACACACACACACACACACACACACAACCTCTGTGGAAGTTCATAAGTTCATAGTAATCCAAATGCTCTAAATAATACATGTCATCGAATATGTGATCTACAGTCAAGACTGGTGCGAAAATGTGCTGAAGACACAACTGCCCTGACAGCTTCCTGTCTCACACCCTTGACGGGCCGACAAGGGTCATCAGTGCAGGCCTGTTCTCATTAAATGTGTGTTTGTGAATGTGTATATGGTGGTATTGGGGTTTGTGTAAGGCTCCGGCTGAGGTATTAAATATGTATGAAGGTGTTGGGGCTGTAGAGGGATGCTCTTGAGCAGAACGGGCACATACTGAGAGAGAAGCGCTTAGTGTCTGAACAGGGTCAAAGATCCCAATGATTTATACATTCAGCCACGTCAGACCATGAACCAACCCGAATCCGAATATTATATAGTTTAGAGCAATTTAGGAATTAATGCCGCTCATAAAAATTCACATTTAATGGCACACTCTTCACAGAAAGTTTTTTTTTCAGCCTGATGCAATGGGAGATACGTTTTTAAAGTACCACAAGCTAGTTTTGTTTATTTACTTTTATTTCACTTATTTATTTCAGATTTTGTTACATTCTAGTTCATTAAATAAAAAATAAAATAAGTGGTGTTTTAAAATAAAACAAACAAGCAAATCAAGAATAATATATCCTGTACACTACTAGTCAAAAGTTTATGAGAAATAAAGAAATTATAGAAAATTAATACTTTTTTTGTTTTAAATTGATCAAAAGTGATGATAAAGACAGTTTCAGATGAATGCTGTTCTTCTGAACTTTTTATTTATCAGATAAACCTAAAAAAATTACTTGGCTGTTTTCAACATAATAATGATAATATTAATAATAATAATAAATGTTTGTTTTTTTTAACATCAAATCAGAATATTTAAATGATTTCCGAAAAACATTTAACATCTTGCTGTTCAAAAACTTGTGGTGATGTATATGAAAAAAAAAGAATAAAAATTATTTCCTTCCTTTGGTTTTTAATTCATTATTATTTTTATTTTGCATTATTAAATTAATTAATTCAATATATGTCTAAGTATAATAAGAGCTTATTTCTGTTATTTAAAATATAAAATAAAAATATGGGAATAAAAAATTAAATAAATAAAACAAAACAAAATAAAATATTGAGTACAACAGGTTCAATAAAATTAATACATGTTTAATAAAATGAAATAAAATATAATATTCAATAAGTGCAGCCTGTTCAATGTGAACAACAGGTTCAATAAAACGAAATGAATGTTCAATAAAACAAAATAAAAAAAAAATAATAATAAATTAATATAAAAAAAAATCAATCAATAATAAAGGCTATTGTATTTGTGAGTTCAACCTCTTTAAAGTATTTTTTTCCACCATTTTTTTTGCTCAACTTTTTATCTCCACAATGAATAAAAGCATTATCCAGTAGTCACAGAAAAAAATATTGGTTAAAAAATGTGGAAACCTTAAGCAATTGTACCTGACCAGAAATGACTTATTTACGGTCATGTAATTTACTGTCTTCAAGGAGTTTCTGTGTGTGTGTGTGTGTGTGTGTGTGTGTGTGTGTGTGTGTGTGTGGGTGGGTCTGGTGTAATTTTGAAGGCTGTTCACAGATCACAGAAAAGGTGAAGGACACCAGGTGAATTTACCTCCAACCATCTGACCAAATATCAGCCCCGCTGTCTCTGCTGCCATCTCCCTCCCCCCTTCTCATTCTCTTTCTCTCTCCGTCCTGCTGTAGCGAGAGAGCTGAAGGGACAGACGAGAGAGACAGCGAAGGTGTTAGACTGTGTTTCAAGAGTGTAATTACCTGCTGTTGTGTGGCCCCCTTTGTCTCTCTTTAGACAAAGGTTTCACTTGTGTGTATGCGTGTAAAGCACTCTCAAGTCTGTAAGGGGATTCTGAGCTCTCTGGCTTTATTTTGTTTCAATTTTGTAACTGGAATAAAACCATGTGGGTCAAGAAGCTGTGATTAAAGTGATATAATTTTACCATTTAGTATGCACGTCATCACATTGCAGCTCTTCTCTCTCTCATTCACTTTGCCTTTGTGTCACTCTGTTTGCAGTGAATGTGATCCTGAAGGAGAGAAAGAGTAAAGACAGTATCACACTGGCCTGGCAGGGACCCGACAGACCAAACGGAGTCATAGTGGAATATGAAGTCATCTACTATGAGAAGGTACATCTCCTTCTCTTCTTTTATTTCCACCTGCAGTGCTCTAACAAGCCAAGTTATCATCCTCACACACAGATTACACACATGCTTCTTTGACCTCCATTAAAAGCTGTAACGATTGCAGTTGTCCAGGCAGCCCTGGCATGTGTAATTGAGGGCTGAAGCATCATCATGCCTTTGGGAATGAAAGCAATCAGTAGACCCTGTACGCCACAGCCGACTGCTCACACATATACGCATAGCTCTTTAATTATAACGGGAGAATGAAACCAGGGTTGACGTCACCGATCAGAGAGAATACCTTCACTGTAACGCACCTGTATAAACAGACTCACACACACACATCCAGCCTTAAGGAGAACATGCACACACACAGTTGTTAATAAGTAATGAAAACCAGTCTGTAAGGGATAAAGATATCGTCCATATAGAAATTAATATCAAGTTTTTTATTTTGATGTTTTGCTTTGGTTCGCTTAGAACCTGTTTTAAGGTCTTTATTTCATTTTATTTTATTGAACTTTTTTTTTTATTATTGAACCGG
The DNA here is from genome assembly GCF_049309525.1 of Garra rufa. Lineage (NCBI taxonomy): Eukaryota > Metazoa > Chordata > Actinopteri > Cypriniformes > Cyprinidae > Garra > Garra rufa. Next base: position 17,433,047 of record NC_133370.1, read on the forward strand.
TTGTACACATTGAACAGGCTGCACTTACCTAATATAATTTTATTTTATTTTATTTTATTTTATTTTATTTTATTGAGCATTTATTTTATTTGATTGATCATTTGTTTTATTTTATTGAACATTTATTTTGTTTTATTGAACCTGTTGTACACATTGAACTGGCTGCACTTACCCAATAGTTTATTATTTTATTTTATTTATTTATTTTATTGAACATTTATTTTGATTTATTGAACATTCTTTTTGTTTTATTAAAAACATAGTTCATATAGAGATTAATATCAAGTATTTTATTTTGTTGTTTGTTTTGCTTTGGTTCACTTAGAAAATGTTTTAAGGTCTTTATTTTATTTTATTGAACATTTATTTAGTTTTATTTATTTATTTATTTATTTTAATTATTTTTGTTGAAGCTGTTTAACTCGTTAAACAGGCTGCACTTACCAATTTTTTTTTTTTTTGCACTTAGCCAATATTTTGTTTTATTAAGCATTTATTTTATTTTATTGAACATTTATTTTGTTTTATTAAACATTCATTTTGTTTTATTAAAAACATAGTCTATAAAGAAATTAATATCAAGTATTTTATTTTGTTGTTTGTTTTGCTTAGGTTCTCTTAGAACCTGTTTTAAGGTCTTTATTTTTTATTATTATTATTATTATTTTTTTTACATTTATTTATTTTATTGAACCTGTTTAACTCATTGAACAGGCTGCACTTACCCAATATTTTATTTTATTTTATTTTATTTTTTTGCTCTTACCCAATATTTTATTTTATTTTATTGAGCATTTATGTTATTTTATTGAACATTTATTTTATTGAAACTTTTGTACACATTAAACAGGCTACACTTACTCAATATATTTTAAAATAAAAATTTGTAAAAAAAAAATCTTTTTACATATATTAAACAGATTAAACTTCTATCCCTAAATAAGCCTCATTTTCATTCCCATGAAATAAAATATGCCATCTCCTCTAAGATCTATTCTTAAACTTTTCAAAGCATACTGTCTGGTTACAGGCAAAAGGACTTTTTTTTTTTACATCAGACATGCACAGATGCAATCGTTTGACCCAGTCTAGTCTGGCACACATACTGGTTGCTGTGCGATTATGGGATGTCAGCTCAGACTGAATGCCCAGATGGGTGTCTGGCATTGGAGATCGTGTGGTTCATGCTGTGTTTGTTGGAACTGGAACGATCCCACGGTCTCAGACACAAACCTGCTCTGCAATGCTTCATTCTGGGTGTGGTGGACAAGGACCAAGTCTTTCCCAGAACCCATTTGGTTATGAGATGCTCTTTAATATTTGGAAAAGATTTATTCGTTTTGAAAGGGTGTTTTGGCTGCAACACTGGACTGATTCAGTCACTGGTAGCTGGTGGCTCATTTCTCTGAGGAATATCATGAGTCTCATTTTGTCCATTCTAGAATAATATAATCAGTTTTAAAAGATCATTTTGCAAGACTTGGTTGCCTTGAAAGTCAGCTTTGGATAATAGTTCCAGCCAAATGCGTGAATGTAAATGTAATGCATAACCAGACTGCTGGCTGAAAGTAAAAATCAGTCAGCCACATCCAAACCAGCACTTTCAGCCAGCTCTTGCCATTTTTGTGTACAATATGCTTCAGAGAATAAGTGAAACTGCCATGTTAAGTGTTAGCTGGCAGTCTTGGTAATTACTACAAAATTAATCAACTCACAGTATTCATAGACTCACATTCACACACCACTGCAGATGTCTGACTCATGTAACTATAATCACACCAATAATCATGTCAAACAGTGTAAATTAAAGCCTTGGCCTGGTCTGTTAGCACCCCAGCATCTGCCTCTCTAAAATGACTCAAAATATGATGCCTGCTGGTTACAGTGTTAACATGCTGCTGAAATAATATCCTTCATTAATCCTCTTATGTCATATTCTACAGCACAACCTCGAAATTCTGCTGCTCTACATGCTGCACATCAGTGCTGCCACCCTGCCGTTTACATCAAACAGCATTAACAAGTGTATTAGATTGAATGGTTACCATTGTTAGCATAACATCACAGTTAGATTTAAAAGAGAAGTTTACTTCCAGAATGAACATTTCTTGATAATTTACTTACCTCCCAATGTCATCCCATCCAAGATGTTTATGTCTTTCTTTCTTCAGTCACAAGGACATTTTTTGAGGTTTTAAGGAAAACATTCCAGGATTTTTCACCATATAGTGACTTCAGTGGTGGTCAACCAGTCAAAGGTCCAAATTGCAGTTTCGATGCAGCTTCAAAGGGCTCTACACAATCCTAAATGAGATCTAGTGAAACAAACTGTTATTTTCTAAAAAAAAAAAAAAAAAGTATATACTTTTTAACCACAAATGCTTGGAAAGTTTATGTACTGTTAGTTCTTTGTCTGTGTACTTCAGTTCAGAAAGGTAGGGTAGGATAAAAAACATTTTCTTCTCCAACTTAAAAATTGTCCGACATCACTGTTTACACTTTTTTTGTAAAGGGCGTTTGACTTTCTTTGCACGTTCGCTGTGTAAACACTTGGTCGGTACTTCCACCTACGTCACACCTGCATGGTTACGTAATGTGTGAGGTCGAGCTAGTGCAAGAGATGCATTTTTGGATAATCTATATAAATTGTAATTTTTCTTCAGAAATGGGTGATCGTTTTGCTAAATAAGACCCTTATTCCTTAGCTGGGGTCATGCAGAGCCCTTTGAAGCTGCATTGAAACTTCAATTTGGACCTTTAACCTGTTGGCCACCATTGAAGTCCACTGGAGAAAAATCCTGGAATGTTTTCCTCAGAAACTTTTATTTCTTTTCGACTGAAGGAAGAAAGACATGAATATCTTGAATGACATGGGGGTGAGCAATTTATTCTGGAAGTGAACTTCTCTTTTAACAGAAGGCTTACGTTTAATATTTTCATATTGATTAAGTGATTTAAAAAAAAAAAAAACATTTAAAAAAATCTGCTTTACATTGACCACTCGCCACGGTTTGATTGACGGTCGATTTGACTAATCATAACACAGAATCTGCCAATTTATATAAAATTAAAATAAATCAGTCAGGAAAGCAGATTAATGTTGGTGGACTTGAACTTGAAAAATGGTGTGTATTGACATCTTTTCACGGTTACGATACCTTCTGATGTTCATTCATGTTTATTTTGTGCCATAACTAGTAAAGAGAAAGAGATGATTGGTTCACATGTTGCTTAAACTGAGGCGTTACAGTGATCTATTACAACACATTTAAGAGCAGCAAAATGGTGTTTCTTGTTTGAATTTTAAAAAAATGATAATTTAAAAGCTGAGACTTTGTTTTATACCAAAAGTAACCTGCTCTTTCTTGTCTGTCAGTGCATTTGCAAGAGTGCTCTTTGCTCCACAATTTATTTTTCACTGCGTGAGAACATAATTCGTGGTGTGGGAGCGTTATGGCTTGTCAGTAACGAAGGGGGACAGGTCTTTGCAAAGGTTTCCAAAACATTTATACCGACCTTAATCTTTTAAACAGTAGTGTAATCCGCAATAAAGGAGAAAATAGACAGGAACGCTATGCAAGTCCACATTTTCTGTCTTCAATCTCTGAATCCAATTTAACAAATCAATCTCACTAAGTGAATGTGAATGTTGCTGTGTTTTTCCATTCCAGAACCAAAGAGACCAGAACTACACAGTTTTGAAGACCAAAGCCCACACAATGACAGTGGAGGGGCTGAAGCCGGGCACCACCTATGTGTTCAGAGTCAGGGCACACACTGACGGAGGCTACGGCAACTACGGTGGAGAGATAGAGCTGGAGACTAGTCATGAGGGTAATTATTTTATGCTTTTCTTAATGGTTTTCCTTTTCTTTTACTTTCTTTACTTCTATATATTTTTGTGTGCTTGCCAAAATTATTAGAACACTAGTATTTTCAGTGCTCCACACAGATATCTGATCTCATCATTATCCAGTCTGTCTGGAATGACATGAAGAAACAGAACAAAGTGAGACAGACTAAATCCAGAAGAACTGTGGCAATGCATCCAAGATGCTTCAAGAAATCTATCTGAAAAGCTACAGTACTGTTAAATGTTTTAGGCACTTGTGTAAAAATGCCTTTGCTTTTGAAGCATCTTTTGCCCTAGGTGCACTTGCACATAGTTTTTCAGGTAGCTTTGCAGGTAGGTCTCTTGAAGCATCTAGAAGACGTTGCCACAGTTCTTCTGGATTTAGTCTGTCTCAGTTTCTTCATGTCATTACATAAAGACTGGATGATGTTGAGATCAGATCTCTGTGCGGAGCACTGGCTGTTGTCAGACTCACTTGATTGTTACAATTAATGGCAAAACAAATGTTAAACTGATTTTTCCTACTGACACACTACAGCAAAATATAGAAATAACTGACTTAAAAACATTTTTGGCTGCTGAAAATACTAGTGTTCTAATAATTTTGGGCACCAATGTCTGTTTTGTTCCTCTTTCCAATGTTGAGCAGATGCTGGGAGTTTCAGGACGCTGCTTTGAATTTAAAATGGTGAACTGACTTATTTACCAAACCTCCCGCTTCTGGTCTTTGGGAGGTGAGCACGGTGTGTGTCACCGTGTCTTGTGAGGACAAACAAGGCTGTGTTGAGTCTGTGTTCCTTTGATGGGGATCAAAGAATGGAGGCACATTTTAAAAGGCTTTGGGGCATACGGTAAACACAGAGACCTTGTGGTATATGCATCTAATTTAAAGCATGTTACGGCCCAGCGAGCATCTCTGGAAGCATATCACAGAGCTCAGCGGACCTGATCTGCCAGGCTGAAGTTAACGGAGTCCAGTATAGTAATTGCTCTTTTAATTATATGAGAAATGCTTAAGCCTTTGGCTCACGGTGACATTCATAAACGGCTTACATTACGTGCATTTGTTCATACGATACACATCAGAGCAGAACGGGCAGTACTGTAAATTGCATGTGTGTTTGGTCTGATAATGTAGAAAAATCCCTTGGCTAGTGGTTAGGTTATTATAATTTTGATCATGGCATGATCATATAGCTATGAGAAATTCCTAGTTAGCTTATTTCGTGCAACTGCTCCTGACTCAGAAAGTTGCGCTCTCTTTTTGTACATGGTGCATAACTGAGATTGCTGAATGGAGTCGAGTAGAATTCTAAATCAATTCCTGTTGCTGGAGATATTCATTTTCCTGAAAGAGGCGGTTACTCATGCATTGCCTGGCTTGATAAATGATGTATTTGTTTTGAGTAATGAGTCGATTGCGGCAGCATAAAATCCATATACTCGCCGTGAAACTTTCAAACCGAGCCTGTTATTCCCTCTGTTAACATACCTATTTGGATGGCATGCGTAAATTAGAAAATTGACTCCCGCAATGGTCTGCATATTTAGTGGCCAAATGCAGCTGGTTTTGGTTTTTCAGAGCGAACCAAAGCGAAGTTTGACATTGAAGATAAATATTTAACCCTCTTTGGAGTCTGAGATGCCACATATTAAAAAAAAATATATATATATACTTTGTTGATAACATGTTCGAAGGTTCCCCGTGAAAGATGTTACATTACTTATTTGGTATAAAATGTGAATAAAAGCAATGTATTTTTAACAACTAATGCCACTGTACTGCATAAAAATCAATATTTTGAAAAAATGCAAGTCTAGATAAAACAAAAAATATACAAGCCTGTGTTAAAACAGAAGGTTACAGTTTCAGTATTGTTTATTTCATTTGTTCTTATTATTAGTTACTTTCATTTTTTGAATGGGTGAAAAACAGGTTTTCCTTCTTCTTCTTTTTTGTCCCTAGCCGATCACATTCCTGAATGTCTTTCTTGAGGGTTTTGATTAAGTCACTGGGGTCTTTGATTGATTGATTGATTGAATTCTTTATTATCCCCGAGGGGCAATTTGTTCCACAGCAGCCATTGGCACAGCCAACACATAAATACAGTAAAAGATACAATAAAATGGAAAAGAAAAATAAAGAACACAATTAACCCATAGCTATCATCCAGGAAAAGTTACAAATTGCAATGCTTAGAGCTGATTCAAGTATTTAACAACTAATGGTACAAATGATCTTGTGTATCGGTTTGACTTTGCCTTCCTAGAAAAGGCAAACCTTCTCCCTGACGGCAGGAGCCGGAACTCTGCGTGGAGAGGGTGATGAGGGTCTGCCAAAATGGCAGGGTTAACACTGACGCAAATGTGTCTCTTTTTCTCCTTCTCCATCTTTAGATATGCTGGCCATTGGGGACCCTAACCAGTCCACAATCCTTGCAGTGTCCATAGCCGGTGGCATTGTGCTCCTTATCTTCCTGGTGGCATGTTTTGTAGTGAGCGGACGGTAAGAATAGACTTCCTTTTAACACCATCTGACCTTTGCTTTAGTCATTCTGTCCTTCTAAACCATCTTGGAGGAAGGTGTGCTGGTCCCGAGGGCTGATATTACAGAACAAAATAAAAGGCTTCTGTTCGTTAGATCTGAGAGCTGCTGTCAAATAACGATTTTACAAGAAATTGAACCTTGAATTAGAAAATGAAGTGTGGATTCTTCCATGCCGAAGCATTTAAAAGAACTAGAACAGTCTATACAGGCACTCGCTGAGCTGTGTCTTATATGCTCCTAAAAACCAAGAAGAAAGTGTTTGAAATTGAAGTCTGAGGAGACGTTTTGCACAGCATCTTTGCTATTCAAACAATAGCTGAAGCAGAAAAGACGGTGCAGTCAGTTGGAAGAAACGTACTGAGCCTATAAATTAATGCTGATAATAAATATACTCTGACTGAGTTAAATAGCGGTTTCTTTCTCGACCAAAGCTCGCCTGAAGTCTCTAAAAACATTAGTATTGATCTGAGGTGATTGCCTATCACGCTGAGTGCCCTATTCAGTATTGACTAGAAAAGACCCATGTTTGCCTGCTGAGAGCATGTAGAAATGTACGTAATGGATTCATGTGCAGCAAATAATTAATCTCAAACCACTCAACTATAAACCAAAACTATAAATATGTACGAATGGAATGCGCACGACCAAAAAAGTGGTGTACTAGACCGATTCTCGGCAGGTTTTACCCACAAGCCAGTGCAGCTTCATGCATTTCCAATTAGAGTTCTCTGTCTGGAGTGAAAGCTGGAAAAACAATGTGTTGAGAGAACAGGCAGGGTTTATTTGTGCTCCTTAGATAACTGTAGAAGAGGAAGACAAAAGTGGTGATGAACACAAATACAGTAGTATGGTCGATTAGTGAAAACTAGTTTTTAGCTCTAATATTTTAGGATTTTAGCATACTGACAGAGTGTTTTCTTTCGTGTGCTGTTGGTCGGTCAGCACACTGATCTCTTTCAGAGATGTTGCATTTCTAAATTCCTCTCCTTTGAGGTGCCGTTAGAAATTCAGTGCCTTTAACAATACATTTCAACACAGTTCAAATTGTCTGCTTTGAGCAATGTTCCTGTCTGTGCTTATCGATATGGCCCTTTCTTGTGCAGACTATTAGTTAATGTTTATTTATCTGTCAGTTTTTCAGCATTTTTGTGTATCTGAACCCTTTCCAACAATGACAATGATTTTGAGATCCATCCAACTATTACAGATTGTTCAAACACTCACTGATGCTTCAGAAGCAAACACAATGCATTAAGACCCAAAAATTTGAAGATCAAGGTACATTTAACTGATTTTGTCTTCTAGGAAGACATTGAAGGGCAGTACTAAATGAAAAAATATGATATTTAGACAAAATAAGAAAAATGTATATATTTTCATTCTGTTCAAAAGTTTTCACCCCCCGGCTCAATGCATCACATATACTTCTGAAGCATCAGTAAGCGTTTGAACCTTCTGTAATAGTTGCATATGAGTCCCTCAGTTGTCCTCAGTATGACAAGATGGATCTCATAATCATACAGGCATTGTTGGAAAGGGATCAAATACACAAAAATGCTGAAAAACCAAAGAATTTGTGGCACCTGAAGGATTTTTCTGAAGAACAGCGGGCAGTTTGAACTGTTTAGGTGATATGCTTTTAGGGTACAAAGGCATAGCTAACTAGCAAACTATAGTCATGATAGTAACTCACAACTGAGCAGGCAAACAACTGATGCTAATGCGCATTATAGTGATAGGGGAGGGCCCAAGCTCAGTGGCTCCAGTGCCTGAAAAAATCCTGAACACAGAAATGGCAAAGCTCACAGTCTTGTAATGTGTTTTCAACAATACATTTCTAACATTTATAATGTGTTTAGAAACAATTCTCTAAATTGGCAATACACAGACTTTAGATGCTAGACATGGCCATAATATGTCTAATTAGGCCTGATTGAACAGGGCTTGCATAAGTCAACTAGTCATTCAGACGTACTCCAGTAATATATTCGAAAAGCTATACTCTAGACTCCCTAAGATATACAGTCTTTCCCACAAATTTGAGGCCCCCAAATGTACTTTATATTATTTCACCATGTGCAGGTTTGCCAGAAGATTATTCCTTTGGCTACGGGCCTCAGGCGTAAGTCTCCACTGTAGCTCAGCTGTCTGACATACTGTAGAAAGATTATGCAAACGGTATCGTTCTTCACAGAGAATTCAGGCCTCAATAACCCCTGCTGGCTAGCTGTATGTCCTCGAGGTGAACCGTTGGCTTACTTTCAAACACTGAGAATACTTTCATTTCATGCAGCTCAGGATTTTAGGGCGAGAGATCGAACAACATAATCACCTTACCGCTCTTCATGTCTTGGCCTGCTTAAATCCCACTTGACCTGTTGAGTCCATTTTGTTTCCTCTTACTATTACGTCTTTATAGCTGCCAAGTATATCCATCTTATTTTATAAGAATCACACTAGGATGAAAAGAAAGAATAAGAATAATGCATAAACAAGCGAGTACTTGAATGAAGGAATGCGCAAATTAGTAAAGAAACATTAACGAACAAGCGAACAAACAGTAGCTGGTTAGACTTGCAGTATTCAGCTTGTTTTACTTCATTATTTTCTGTCTCTATTCCCCATACTCCTCTTCTCTCTGTCTGTTTCTCTCTCCCTTCCTCTCTCCCTTTTCTGTCTCTAAGAACATGAGCAATATTTTGCTAAGGCTACGGCGCCGTTAGCATATTTTTGTACTGTTGATGACTTCACCTGGCTCACAGAGATAATGCATCATTTAGAGATTTTAACATCAGCATTGGCTGTTCCACTGCAATAATACTTGTAGCCTACAAGAAAGACTGAGGCTGGGATCTACGCTTTAATATAATCGTTTGAAATACAGCTAATTAGCGTCATTCCCCTCGTTGAATGGAAATAAGGAAGCATGATTAGCATACCATAAAAATGCATTTTTGTAAACAGCCATGCAGTCAAATTCTCAATAATAAAACTGTAAGTGCACTGGTTAATAGAAATAAAGTTTTAGTTGGAGTCATTAGAACACAAGCTATTTCTTTCTCTACTTTCTCTACTCTATTCCCTGTGATCGCTTTTCTTTTTGTGTGAATAAAATAGCAGCAGAGATCAAAATAAGTAAATAAATAAATAATGCTATTTTAATTTGCTTGTTCGGTGCACCAGGGACTTACGTTGGCTGACAGAATACAGAATATTTGTGGTCTTGTATATGGACAACAGAAGAAACTGGCATGTGTTACAGCAGGCAGATGGTGTTCAGTCATCAAATTCGGACTACTTTTTTTTTTTTTGAAGTCTGTTTCCCTAAAAAGCAATTAAAACACGGCAGGTGGGTGCTAACGGCTGGGAAACTCCTGCAAGTTTAGCTCTTCGACTTATCAAACATCACTGCTGCTCTCATCATTGCCAGACAATTATTTTTGTTTTTAACTTATGAGAAAGTTGGAAAATCTATTTTACTCCCACGTCTAACTCGCTCTATCCTTTAGGATAATCTCTTTTAAGCCGTATCCTCAGTGGAGCGCCTAATTATTTGGCGCGCACGCTACACATGCCAACATTTGTCTTTTAATTACATTTTTAATATTTTCTGCTGCGCACAAATCAAGCAGGCACATTATTTTGGAATAATTATCAATAGCTGTATTTTTTTAAGTATTCAATAAATTATTCATATAAATTGCAGAATTATGCATCTCAAAGGTGGACTCAGTCATTTTGTTTTCTATAGTTTAGCCAATAATGAACATTTGCTGACCCATGTAGATGAGTTTGTTTCTTCATTGGAACAGATTTGGAGAAATTTAGCATTACACCACCTGCTCACTAATGGATAGACTGCAGTGAATAAGAGTCCACAGATATGGACTAGAGTTGTGTGGATTATAGTGATGTTTCTATCAGCTGTTTAGAAAAGTAATCCAAAAGTTTGATTACATTTTACACAGATTACATGTGATTACTTTTTGATTACTTTTCTAAACGGCTGATAAACACATCACAATAATCCACAAGTAATCCACACGACTTCTGTTCATCAATTATCATCTGTTGAAGTTAAAACCTGTTTGTAAAAAACTAATTATTGTGATGTTTTTATCAGCTGTTTAGAAAAGTAATCCAAAAGTTTGATTACATTTCACACAGATTACGTGTGATTACTTTTGAATTACTTTTCTAAACAGCTGATAAAAACATCACAATAATCTAAAAGTAATCCACACGATTCCCGTCCGTCAATTATCATCAATTATGTTTGTAAGAAACAAGTTATCATGTTTTTATCAGCTGTTTAGAAAAGTAATCCAAAAAATTGTATTACATTTTGATTACATTTTACACAGAATACATCTGAATACTTTTTGATTACTTTTCTAAACAGCTGATGAAAACATCACAACTCCAATCCATCAGTTATCATCTGTTGAAGTGAAAACCTGCGTGTTTGTAAGAAACAAATTATTGTCATTTTTTAACAGCTGTTTAGAAAAGTAATCCAAAAGTTTGATTACATTTGACACAGGTTACATGTGATTAGGACGACTCCAGTCCTTGATCAATTGTATGTAAACTTTTCAACGGGGTCATTTTTATAAATATATATATGTAAACATCTTTTATGTAAAATATCTTATTCAGGTCAGTACTAAATAAAAAATAACATGCATTTTGTATGATCCCTCTTATTTTGGTCAAGTAATTAACATTTTGTAGATTCTTCAAGGTGTATGTAAACTGTATTTTATGTACATATTACATACATGATTTATTTCAGTAGTTCTTGATTATTGGACACTTTTGGAATGAATAAATTAATTGAGCAACACTGAAAAGTATTTGCATGAGGCACATCTAGTTAAATGCACATTCTTGTTTTAGAGAAAACAAATTGGGACTTTAATTTCTAGAGCCGCCATATTGTGCAGCATGATTTTTCCATTAATTTTCCCCTCCTTATGTCTCTAGTGCACCTTTAAGTGTCTACTGTGTGTTTAAACCCCTCTACCACCTTTTTCAGATATAGTCTGTCATGTCGGTGGAAATAATTTGAGATTCTACAAGAGATCATTCACTTATCTCCTTGATGATGCTAGCATGGCACAGATGGATTTGTCTCTGTAATGAAAGATGAAGTGCACAGGAAGATTTTCGAGCCGATCTAATCAGACAGAAGCAGCAGCTCTTTGTCAATGAGATGTTATCGTCGAAGCATCTGCTACAGGCCTTGGGTTATTCTTAAAACTTAATGATGACAGGAAAGTGTGCTTCATACACTCGCTCGCTCTCGTATGAGTAGAATGTTTCTTCCAAGAACCTGAAGCTGAGAGCACTTCATGCTCTCAAACATGTTTTCGATAATTTTCATCCTCCCATTATCTGTCGAACAAGTTGTTAGGCTGCCATGTTCATAATGGAATTCTGCATAAAATGTTCAGTTTTACCTCAAGTGTGCTCATGTATGGTAACATCGAAATGACGTCTTTGATTGGCCAAATGGCACCAATTTAATAATTTACCATTTGGCTCTTTGTTTTTCTGCCCCGGTACAAATGCATCTGTGCTGCTAGCAGACTCACCAAAGCGCCTCTCTGTGCCTGAAATTGTAGCACAACAGACATAATGACGTTTTAGAGCCAAAACTGCTTGTAAACTGAAGAGCTGTCCCATTATAAAGGCTGGAATGGTGAACACAGAGCTTCGGTTTCCAAGTCTATAGCCGGCGGGCCCTTCTCAATGCATTCTCATTTACACACACATGTGCAAACACATACGCACATGCTTCTCACGTTTATCCAGAGGTGTAATGGTTCTCCCATCCTCTTAACGTGATGGACTGGCCTCTCACCGCAATATATTCGCTGTGTGTAAAAGCACTCTTTGGCAGCGCTGCCGCTACTATAATTGTTTCTATAGGATGGACGGCACTATAGCTCAGTTCATTTTGAGCGCTGCGATTTGAGTAGCGACTGAAATATCGCACAGTCAGCATAAAAGAGAAGTAAACACTGAGATAATGAAAGCAAAGCAAGCTGCCACCTGTCAAGCACAATTATACAGGAAGGGAATCTTAGACCTCTCGCTAGGAAAGAGGTGACAGGCCTGTTTGTGTGGTTTAAGCTTTAAGTCTTCGGGGAGGGAGTGTAAATTTCCATGTGCTGTAGTACTTTCCTCAAAAAACTTTGCTGAGACCAACAAAAGACAGTTAGGTGTGGGTTATAGCATTGGAAATATGATTGGTTGTGATTGATTTTTTAGGTAACAAGAACAAGAACAACAATACTACTACTTATAATAATAATAATAATATTTTTTTTGTAAAAAAAAAAATAGCATCATTATTATGCTTTATGAAAAGTTATATTATAATTAGGGCCGGGACTCGATTAAAAAATGTAATCTAATTAATTAGAGGCTTTGTAATTAATTAATGGAAATTAATCGCATTTTAATCGCATATAAATATTTGACCTGAGAACAGTGAGAAGTAAGTTTTTTATATGGATTTAAGCTTAAGCAACAAAATATTGTTTATTTTTGTTCAACCAAGTCCAACAGACCAGTGCAATATTGCCATTAAGTGTAGCAATAGGCTCGATGTGCTACAGTGATATGCGAATTCCTTGTTGCATAGCTTGCACACAACCATGCTCTTATCGACGCTTCCATCCATTCGTTTTTTATAACAAAATTTCCCATCCACAGGGCCAACCAAAGCAGTCCCATCAGCTTTTTTGTCCATGTTCACTGTGGTTTGTTTTGCTGCGTCCCAATTCGCCTACTTATACTATGCCCTATAAGTATGTACTCTTTTTGTGAAGAAAAGTACATACTTTTGAGTATGTAGCAGAATAGTAGGCAAGCTTTGGGACATACTACTTTGTCATAACTGCTTCTTTAACGGACGCTCTGTTGCTTAGTTACCTGAATCCTGTCACTGTTTAAACTGCCCTGTCAATCATCACAGTTAACATTATCTACATTTCGTTTAATTTAATTTCCTACCGTATTAGAGAGAAATTAAGAGGCACGTTCTTTAACGAGTCTTTCATGCCGAGAACTCTGCTCTTGTGTTTGCTTAATTATGCATTTAAACGTTAATGACCAAACCTATCATTATAAATGTTGCTGCACATGGAATATAACGCGGATAACATTTAAAAAATATTTTTTATCAGGTTACACACTGATTATTTATCACTCAAACCCCTTTCTCTACCTGTCCGTTGGTCGTGCATATCCTCCATGTTTGTAGTTTTTTAACACTTTTTATGCGTGTTTGTAGTTCTAATCGAATCCTCGTTCACGGCGCAGTGTGTTGTGGGCAATATTAGCAGTTAAGAGTGTGCATTGATCGTTAAGTAGTAGACCATCCGGGAATCTTTGGAATACTTTTTTAAACATACTACGATTTGGGACATACAATACTATTTAGGACGGACGCAGCTTGTCTGAACGCTAGTTGGTGCTCCAGTATAATCGGTCCGCCGAATCTCATCCAGTGAGAAACGTTCCGCGGTGCAAAACTAAGTGCGATTAAAATGCGTTAAAAAATTTTAACGCGTTATTTTTGTGTAATTAATTAATCTAAATTAACGCGTTAAAGTCCCGGCCCTAATTATAATTGATATTATTATTATTATTATTATTATTATTATTATTATTATTATTAATAACAATAATAGTAATTATATTTTTATTAGTACAGAAATATCATTATTTTATGCTTTACGAAAGTTATTATTATTTATGTTGTTGTTGTTGTTGTTGTTTTATAAATGGTGGTTAATTAATAATAATAACAATATGTATTAATACAAAAATATAATAATAAAAATAAATTATTATTCTTTAAGAAAATGTTATATTTTATTATTACATCATTATATTATTGTTGTTATACAGATTTATATGGTGCTTTTGTTAATATTTTGTTTCAATTTGACATAATAATAATAATAATAATAATAATAATAATTTTTATTATAAAAAATAGGATTATTATATTTATGAAAATGTATTATTATTATTATTATTATTATTATTATTATGTTATTGTTGTTATACAGTTTTATATATAGTGGTTTCTATTTTTAATAATAATAGTAATATAAAAATGGTAATACAAAAAATATAATAAAATTCTAATATTATTATTAATACGCTTTATGAAAATTTTATATTGCTATTATTATTACATTATTATATTATTGTTGTGTTATACAGATTTAGATGGTTCTTTTGTTCGTATTTTTAATTTGGCATTAGCAATATAATAATAATAATAATAATAAATTATGCTTTTTGAAATATTACATTGCTACTATTAATACATTATTATATAATCTTATTTTATATTGTATATTGTATATTTTTGTTGTTCTTGTTATACAGATTCATATAGTGTATTTGTTCATATTTTTTCAGTTTGACATGAGAAATACTAATAATAATAATTATTATTATTATTATTATTATTATTAATAATAATAATAATAATAATAGCTGTTTTTTTTTCTTTTAAGAATGAACAATTTTAAAGATTGTTTTCGTAATTAACTGAATAAATAATCTTTGACGATGTGTATCCTTGGCATTTATTATTTCTAATTAAAAGTCACCCAAAATGAACTTGCTCTCTCTCTTAGTCTAATTTACGCGGTCGTTTTTCACCAAAACAAAGGCATGCACTTTATGTCCTTTCATTTTCTTTGGGCCGATTAGCAAATGAGAGTTTTATTACATGCGTGGCCCCTGCATAGATTAGGGTGACACTAGTCATCATGTCAGAGGTCAGGCTCCTTAATTAATTGGATTCTGACTGCTGTACTGAATCAAACTAATAAAAAGCGGCTCTCAAAAATAGGATCATTATCACCGCAATTTTCTCTCCTGCATTCTCAATTACTGTAATGAATCGTTAACAAATGAGATGTTTCTCCACACCTATCAGAAACGCATCCTGGAATTTAGCACATATCTCAGTTTAATCTCTTCACTTCACTAATAATGACTTTGGCTGGAGTAAATCTTTTTTTAAAATAGCAAGCGCAGGCCTTGGATATCCGCCAGGTCTCCTCCAACAGAGAAAGGAGCCAAGAGAAAGTAGCTTAAAGAAATGAGGGATCAAGAGACGAGGGACGAGCGTTTTGTTTCGCATTCATTCTGGCTATCTGTTATTGCTTGATAATGTAATGACCGTACGGTGCAGCGCTGACGGCTCCTGTGAGCCGGAGCCGTGGGTGTCGCTGATTGCCATTAATCTGAAGAGCCACTCCGCGTGATGAAAGCGTTAGGGAGGCATTTCTCTGTCCGTCTCCATCCTATTAGCACTGTGGCAAACACACCGAATGATTAGAAATCGTCTGATCTTTGAAAAAAAGCCTGTCGTTTATGCTAATCATCCCTGCTGACAGCCACTGCGGGCCAAAACTCTCCCTCAACAAAAATATGGAGCGCCGGAGAGCCTCTCCGTGCATCCCTTTGTCAATTTTTCGAGATTTTGTACAGGCACTGTAGTGTAGCGTTGTTGTAACTCCTCTTTTGTTCTGCGTTGTGTGTGGCATGCATGTTCTAAAGCCCAGAAACAAATCTGATCCCTATTTCGCTCCCTCTTTGACAGTAGTGAACAAAGGGTTCAGAACAAAGTGCTGTCATTTGGTGAATTTCTTCATTACCGAATGTTGACGAGATCATTGGCGTAATTTTCTTTTTTTGTTCATCCATAATAGAGGTCTCTCAAAAGGCATTTACTTTGATACTGACTTCAAACGCGGACACTGCTGTCTAATCTGAAATATACGAAAGCGCTTCGCTTCAGATGTTAACAACGTGTAAATGCAACTTATTATGCTGCAATCTTCAAAATAAAACTTCTTCAGTGTTCTTCGCAGTACCTAAGGTTCAACTCTTCTTATCAAGCATTTTTTTTATTGTACGTTTGAGTTATAGGCTGTATTGATCTTTAGAGATTAAAAAAGTAATTGATGTGAGATTCTAGGTTCTTTAGATCAGCATGCAAGATTCAGCCAAAACATAAAATCCTATTATCATTTACTCAGCCTCATGTCATTCCAAACCTGTATGACTTTCTTTAATCTGTGAAACACAAAAAGAAGAGATTTTGAAAAGTTGTTGTTGTTTTTTTGTCCGTACAATGAAAGTCAGTGGCTTCCAGCTGAAGCATTTTAAATATTGTCAGGTTTGGAAGTAATGAGTAAATAATAGGGATGTAACAATATCAAAATCTCACGATACGATAATATTGTGATGTGAAGGCCACAATACAGTATGTATTGCGATTATTTAAAAAAAAAAAAAAGACAAATATAGTCTTGGGAAAAAATTAAAAGTTTGTACATTTTAAAGTTATTAAGCCATTATTCTATATAATGCACTTTGAGAGTTCAAAACTAACCCATGTTTTTAACTAAGAAAACTTAAGTCTTTAAAGGGGACTCAAACCTCTTTTTAGTTGTGATATACTGTCTCAGTCTAAATTACATTCACACTGGTGTTTTAGAAGTCAAATAAATTAGAATATAATAATAACAATTTATATTATTGTTATTCCTGACAGTAATAGCCAACAATTGCACTGTAAAATAAATGAAAATGAATATTTCATAGGTATATTATTTTTGCTTTACACTACAGTATGGAAATTACAATACTTATATCCTCATTTCTACACTTGAAAAAGATATTTTGAATTTGGACTGCAGTGACATTACCCATTTAAACCGCTAGCTGTCAGCAATTCATACTGCACTTTTAAGCTTTTTTTTGGCGGAAACGAGAGTAGAGCTTTTATTTTTAAGAAGAACTCTAGTTTCACAGCATTTCACTACAAATCTAGTAAAATGCTGTAATCATCTGCCACATGAAGCATAACTGGTGGCTGTTGCATTCCCAATCATCCCATAAACTCACAGCACATGCAATAAACAAGTTTACTACATTTACTGTGAACTGAGCCGTTCTGGGGTGTGGAAAACACAAGACAAGCCATATTGTGCTTTCGGTTTTTGTTCATTTTACAGATACTGTGCCAAAGCATAATGGCCCAAAACACAACTTTAAAGACCTTTTATGTTAGAATATTTTCAAAATCTACACTTTTTGCCTGGAAGACCTATATACTTTCATATCGTCATCAAGTGGTTATCAAGACAGTTTTGCTATCGTTATACCACGATATTGATATTTTGTGTAAACTAAATACCAAGTTCTGTCATGAAACTCTAGATGGCACAAGCTGATGGGTCATTAATGCAAACTGATAATATTCACAGCGTTAAACTACTTGGCACAAACTGATTGCTTCATGTTGCATACGCAGCCAATGAGCTTGCTGCTTTACATTTAAATGGCTGGTTAGTATTTACTAAAGCATTTCGCAGCACACTTTCAGAGTTCCTATTAAAACCCTCTACCTCCCCAGCTCCGCCTGTATAGATCTGCTATAGGTCATTTTATATGCTATTTATGCAGCAGCAGTATGTCTTAAATACTCACAGCAGTGTGTCGGTGTATGTATTGGCAGTAGCAAGTTTCTGTACTTGTTTTGCAGCAGCAATAATCTACAACAACAGCAGTAGCAGTTCAGCACTCTTTAAAGTAAAGGTTCCAAAAGGGTTTTTGCAGTGATACCATTTTTGGTTCCCCAAAGAACCTTTCAGTGAACAGTTCCTAAAATAACCATTTTGAAGAAAAAAATTAAAAATCTAAAGAACCTTTTTTCAACTTCTGCATTTAAAAGGTTCCATGGATGTTCAAGGTTCTTTAAAGAACCATTGACACCAATAAACAACCCTTATTTTATAGTGGAAATGGTTCTTTAGATTTTTGAAAGAACCAAAAATGGTGTGAGAGCTCCCTTTCGGAACCTGTATTTAAGAGAATAAGAAGTTCTTTGTCGAAGTTCTTCTACAGCATCAGGCGTAAAGTTTTAGTTCAAATGAGTATCTTGTATAAGAGTGTTGAATAAGTATTTTTAAGTTGAATAATTCTCTAAAATTGCTAAACCTTTTTAGAATTATAAGCTGCTGACAAGTTTCAGACTTGAAAAGGTCAGTTTGTCTCCTACGCTTCTTTAGTTCTCCTATTAATAAAAAGTAAAATCCACATATCAGCTTGACCGTAGCTGTTTTGTGTCGTCAGCATGGGCGGCTATCTCAAGGTTACATGCTTATTGTCAAATGAAAGGCTAAGGTTGGTCACCTCCCGTTTTAATGCTGTGGAAAACACAGGGTAATCAAACAAGCAATTAAGCATTATGGGAGGAAATAACTTCATGCTGTGCCCTTTGCAGGCTGCTTTCAGGTTTTACAGCTCTTCCCCAGGCCAGACGCGCGTCTAACAGGAAGTCACCATTTAAGACCGCCTGCCATTCATCACTCTGAGATGAGGGGAATGTTTTAAAGGTGGAACGGAGCAGTAGAGAAGGTCAGCTTGGAGGTCAGACATGTCTATTTTGCAAGAAGCCTACGATAAACATCCATGCTCGTTTGAATAAAAGTCAAGGTTAAAAAGGAAGTTTTAATTTCGAGTTTATTATAAGCTAACTGATATTTCAAAGGGTCATCACTTTGACCAAACAGTCACTGATTACTGTTTAGCGAAAGGCTTAGACTCTCTTGCTCCCGTTTCTAAGGCGGTCCACTTTGTGTTTGTAAAATGAGATGCTGGATGAATTAAACCAGATGAGGTGATCGTAATTCAACACACTGCTGGAGCACGAGGGTAAGGGCAGCGGCAGTCATGGGAATATCTGAACCATTTTTTTCACCTAATTGCGAGTCAGTTAAAAACAGTTGGCAAGGACATGTGGCTAGGGAGGCTTTAATGGAGATGAATGGAATGCCAGGAGGACAGAGGAGAACCCTGACCCGTCCGCCTATTTCTGTAGTCCGCTTGTGCCAAACCGTCTAGATCAAATGATCTGAATATCAAGAATAAGCTTGCTTGTCATATGAAATATGTCTCATTATACAGCTTGTTTGTCGTCATTTCTCCAAAGTCTGAATTTCGAGAAGGTTCAGTCAAGGTTGAGAAGTTCCTTTGTGTCTTTCCAGGCTTTGAACTTCCATTAGATTCACATTTCAATTTGAGACTGTTTGGTTTCAAAGCCTCCATATTTACTCAGTTTAAAGGTATCAAACTTTCTTCTGAATGTGTCTCATTGTAAAAAAAACCATCCGTCTGAGCTCACGCCGAGGAGAAAGTTCCTTTCCGTTTGATCACGCCGCCGTCTTTGTCCGACCGGCGTTCTTGATCCTAAAGAAATTCTGTTTTGGGCAGAGCCGTTTTTCACACCGGGCACCTCGCAGAGATGGGAGAATCAAAAAGCGCCTTAGTCAGCGCGGTGCTCGGGGCAGAGGCTGATGGGAATGGGCTCTACAGCTCTAGGGTTCCTGTTACAGCAGATCACTTTCTCCCCAAGTCTCATTTCAATAGCGTTAGTATGCTGCAGCCCAACTGAGCGCTCCGAGCAGAAAGCACACTGTCAGCACAATCATCAGCCCCTGCTCTGACTCAAACCCTCAAAGAGTGTCAAGATGTAGATGTGAAAATATAGCGAGAGAGATGAAGGGAGAGGGGAAACGATGGAGATGGAAGTTCCAAAAAGTGAAAAGGTCAGGACAGAGAGAGGGAAAGAATTAAAATAAGTGAAACGTTGTGCGACATGCATAAAATGGCAAACGTACACTTTCAGTCAAAATTTTTCATGTTTTTCAAACAATTCTCTTTTGCTCACCAAACCTGCATTTATTTGATCCGAAATACAACAAAGGCATTTACTATTTAAAAAGAACTGCTTTCTAATTTAATATATTTTAGAATGTCATTTATTCCTGTGATCAAAGCTCATTTTTCAGCATCATTACTCCAGTCACATGATACTTCAGAAGTCATTGTAATATGCTGATTTGCTGTTCAATAAACTTTTTTTATCAATATTTAAAACAGCTGAAGAAATTTTTTAAATTAATACTTTTATTTAGCAAGGATGCTTTAAATTGATCAAAAGTGATTAAAAAGATTTCTATTTCAGATAAATGCAGTTCTTCTGAACTTTCTATTCATCTAAAAAAAACTGAAAAATATCTACTTAGCTGTTTTCAGCTTCCAATAATAATAAATGTTTCTTGAGCAGCAAATCAGAATAATAGAATGATTTCTGAAGGATCATGATGCTAAAAATTCAGCTTTGAAATCGGAGGAATAAATTACATTTTAAAATATATTTAAATAGAGAACAGTTATTTTAAATAGTAAAAATATAAAAAAATGTACTTTTTTTGCTGTACTTTGGATCAAATACATTCATAACTTGGCTTGGTGAGCAGAAGAGACTTAAAAAAACATTAAAAACCTTACTGTTCAAAAACTTTTGACTGGTAGTGTATTTGATCAAAAATACATTCATTTTGTAAAATATGATTACAGTAACTTTTCTCTTTTAATACATTTTAAAATGTAATTTATTCCTGTGATGGTAAATCTGATTTTTCAGCAGCTTTTACTCCAGTCTTTAGTGTCACATGATCCTATTTGGGGAAAAGTTTGTGCTGCTTAATATTTTTGTGGAAACCATGATTCATATTTTTCCAAATCTTTCATGAGTAAAAGGTTCAAAAGAAAATCATTCACTTGAAATACCTTTTTAACCTTTTGTTACATTACAAATGTTGTTATTGTCACCTTGGTGAATGAAAGTATTAATTTCTTTAAAAAAACTAAAAACAATTTTTTGAACAGTACTGTATATTTAATGATACTATGCAATATAAAATTCTGTCATTATTTAGTTATTTACTCAAGATTGTTTGTTCATAATTATTTTGTTAATTTGTATTTTGTTCGTAAAAAAGGTCACATTTTGAAAATGTTTTCCGTTTAGTGAAAGTGATTAAAGGTTGGGTGCAGTCAAGCTCCAAAATGACCAAAGTAAAAAAAATTGGTCCAGACAAATCATGCATTATATTCCAATTTTTCTCAAGCAATGCAATAGCTTTATATAATAAAAAACAATAAGTGAACAAATCATTCAGACAATTATGTGAACAATCAGTTCAAATGAAATATTAGACTCAGAATGATTAGTTGATGAATCTGATATTCTTCTATTATGAAATCTCATGAAAATGCCATTATGAGCTATGTTGAATGTCAAGAATGACAACTTCTGTCTGTTCATCACACAAAGCTATTGAATGGCTTCAGAAGACTGATTTAAATGGACTGCTTTTATTATACTTTTATGATGCATTTGGCAAAAGAGTGGTCAGGGTATTGTTTAAAAATTAAAATCTTGGAAGAAAGAAAGTCATACAGGTGAATAAATGATGACAGAATTTGCATTTAAGGGGAACTATACTTTATAGAAGCAACGGTATATGGTTTGCAGGACAGAAAGCTGGAAGCCGGCATGAAGAACGGTGCTCATGTGACAGCATATTAGACCGGGAGGGTAAATTGATATGTAAATGAAGTGTGCGACTCCGAGAACGAGGAAATATGAACCTGAAATGTGCTAGACCTTCTTATAGAGCGAGAACAGCTTTTTTTCCTCCCGTCAGCAAAGTACAATAGCAGACCCTGGTGTGCCGAACATCTCATATCTGTCTCCTCTGTGTGGCAGAATGTTCCAGAGAAAGCGAGGGAGAGTGCATTAGGCAGCACAAAGTGATTTGTCCTCATGGTGTTCAGGCCGTACTGAAAGAGCAGAGGCCTTGCTGAACAAAAGCAAGCAGTGCACGCTCATTTATTGGAGGAACACTGGAAGATTGGAGTCGTTCATCAGGGTGTTGCTTGCTGCTTTGTTCTTCAAGGAGAGACATTTTGTCAATATAAGATGCTCTTTTTCGCATTAGATTTCTGAGAGGCCTGTCAGCCATACAGACATACAGTGAGAACAGCTTCATAAGATTTGTGGTCCTCAATATCCGCATACACACTCCATGTAATGGGAATATATGTTAGCTATTGTATATAGAATGTATGTTTTCATTTCAAAGCTGGAATTGATTGCGGAAACGGTTTTGTTGTACAAACTATAGAAAGGTTCAGATTATTTAACCATGACTCTGACATCTATCTATCTATCCATCTAGATCTATCTATCTGTCATCTTTCTGTCGTTATATCATTCTTTCTGTCTGTTATTCATAAGTTTGTTTGTTTGTTTGTACAGTTGTTTGTTTGCTTGTTCGTTCTATCTACAGGTATCTATCTATCTATCTATCTATCTATCTATCTATCTATCTATCTATCTATCTATCGTTTGTTTGTTCGTTCCTTCCTTTGTTCTATCGTTCTATCATTCTCTTTATCTCTTGTTATGCCTATCATTCTATCTGTCGTTCTGTTGTTCTATCTATCCATCTATCTATCTATCTATCTATCTATCTATCTATCTATCTATCTATCTATCTATCTATCTATCTATCTATCTATCTATCTATCTATCTATCTATCTATCTATCGTTATATCATTTTTTCTGTCTGTCATTCATAAGTTTGTTTGTTTGTTCGTTTGTACACTTGTTTGTTTGCTTGTTCGTTCTATCTTTTGCTCTATCTACAGGTATCTATCTACAGGTATCTACCTATCTATGGTTTGTTCGTTCGTTCGTTCGTTCCTTTGTTCTATCGTTCTATCATTCTCTCTATCTCTCGTTATGTCTATCATTCTATCTGTCGTTCTCTCTTGTTCTCTCTTCTATCTATCTATCTATCTATCTATCTATCTATCTATCTATCTATCTATCTATCTATCTATCTATCTATCTATCTATCTATCTATCGCTTGTTTGATCGTTTCTTTGTTCTACAGTTCTATCTATCTATCTATCTATCTATCTATCTATCTATCTATCTATCTATCTATCTATCTATCTATCTATCTATCGTTATATCATTTTTTCTGTCTGTCATTCATAAGTTTGTTTGTTTGTATACTTGTTTGTTTGCTTGTTCGTTCTATCTTTTGCTCTATCTACAGGTATCTACCTATCGTTTGTTCCTTCGTTCGTTCCTTTGTTCTATCGTTCTATCATTCTCTCTATCTCTCGTTATGTCTATCATTCTATCTGTCGTTCTCTCTCGTTCTATCTATCTATCTATCTATCTATCTATCTATCTATCTATCTATCTATCTATCTATCTATCTATCTATCTATCTATCTATCTGTCTATCTATCGTTTGTTTGTTTCTTTGTTCTACAGTTCTATCAGTCCTCTATCGTTCTTTCTGTCTGTCTTTCATAAGTTACTATCATTTTATCCATCGTTCTATCGTATGTATAGTCTATCGTTCATTCGTTTCATCTATCGTTCTATAGTCATATATATCTGTCATTCTATAGTTCTACATTTTGTAGATATTCTATCTATCTATCGTTCTGTCATTCTCTCTCTTATTTTGTCATTCTATCGTTCTATCTCGTTCTGTCTATCATGTATCTTTTGTTCTGTCTATCGTTCTATCATACATTTGTTTGTTTGTTCGTTTGTAGACTTGTTTGTTTGCTTGTTTGTCCTATCATTTGTTCTATCTTTTGTTCTATCATTCTATCCATTGTTCTGTCATATCGTATCTATCAATCTATCATTCTGTTTATCATCTGTCTGTCTATCTATCTGTCTATCTAGCATCTATCGTTCTATCTGTCTATCATTCTATTTATCTATCGTTCATTCTATCATTTGTTCTGTCTTTCTTTTCTTTCTGTCAGTTGTCTGTCTAGCTATTGTGTCTATTGCTGTATCATCCTATCTATCAATCTATCGATCTATCATTCTGTCTATCATTTTGTACATGCTTTTTTCAAAATGCAAAACATGACTAACAATGCCATCTGACGCACTAACAAACTTTCAGAAAGTGAGATGTTAGAGTGCTGCAAATGTAATTGTGCTTTTAAGCAGCTCTATAAATGGATGATGGGATTGGATTCAGCCCTAACAAAACATTAGAAAAACTAATGCAGAATTTTTGTCACAATACACACACACAGTGCTTTGGTGTGCACTTGTGTCACTTTCCTGACAGCATAGCTGAGTGCTGTCATAATAAACAGCTGGTTATATTTGCTGATATTTTCCCATTTGTCAGATTGCATTGAAGAAAGAGCATCAATTTAGAATTTTAATGAATGGTTTGTTTTCTAGTTTTGATGACCTTCAACCATTCATCTTGTTATATGCCACATTTGTCTCTCTTGTTATTTCTTTGTTCTCCTTGACATCAATGACAAGATGAGTCGAGGTTTCCAGTCTCACACACACACACACACATGCGCAGGGGGGATCCATCCGTCCAGCCAATTAGTGGCGTTTACATGATGACAAGCTTGTGTTTGATTCAGCCAAATAAAATCAGCATCAAAGTGAAGTGATGGAGCATGATGAACACTGGCAATCAGCTCCACTATGTGGTGTGTGTGAGTGAGGTACGCTTGCCAAAGACAGAATCATTCTCACTTTTCTCTGCCACGCAATCATAGCTCCAGCCTGCCAACTCGCCATGGCTGGGCTCCTGTGACCCTGGCATGGGCGGCCCCTCTCCTCATCATTACTGCCAAATTAAAAGCCAGAAGCCTCCAGCTCATCTGTCTCCCTGCTGCCGACTCTTATCACGAGCTCGGCCGCTCCCTCGCCGTGCCGAACGGAGAGCACGCTTATTACGGACGCCTTGGAACTCACCCCAAACCAATTATAATCAAAAGATGATTTTAAAATGTACTAGTCCTTGATTGTAATGAGAGAGTTCTACATTTTCTTCTCAGATTAGCTGTCGCGAGTGATTCTTACTTTGAGACAAATTACCGAGGGGAGTTTAGGCACAGGAACTGGGGAAGAGGAGAACCTGAAGAAGGGAAATGTAATTCCCTCATAGCTTCTCTCATTAAAGCGTAATGCTGTTTGCAAGGGAGCATGAAAGATTAGGCAGTTACATGTGGGAAGCTGCAGAGGCTGATTCGGTTCAAGAAGATCTTCAGTCAAGCATCCTCGTGACCTGCTCTAGAGTGCGAAGGTAAAGAAATAGGTTTCTAGCTACACTCAAAAAGGCAGATTTTCAGAAGTTCATTTTGGCATCCTTCCAGTCAGGCTAGTATTGCTCATATCTAATTGAATAGAGAAAGATTTTTATATTGTCTCTGACACATGGCACCAGGGCATGGTCATTTACAAATAATGCTATGCTAAATGGTTTTATTTTGTTTTATTTTATTTTATTTTTATTTTTTTATTTAAAATTTCTTACAGCTAGTATTTATTTATTTGTTTGTATATTTTTTTCAACCTAAGTTCGAATGTTTATTTGCTATTATTTTAATTTTTTTCTTTCTTTCTTTCTTTCTTTCATGGCTCCAGGGCACATTTAAATGCTTTAAACACAAATAATGCTATTTTATTTTTTATTTTGTTTTATTTTAAATGGTTTTAAATTGTTTAAAATTTTATTGTTTTATTTTTTAAATTTAATTTAATTTATTATTTAAATTTTATTTTATCATTCGAATTACTGGCACCTTATTTATTTATTTATTTATTGACTGATTTAATTATTTATTTTGCTGGCAACTTTTTGATTTATTCAAGTTTTTGACAGTTTATTTTATTTTTTTAATTACTGCCATCTTGTTTTTGTTTGTTTATTTATTTGTTTGTTCAACTTTTTGTTAAATGTTTTACGTTTTGATTATTAGCACATTTTATTTATTTATTTATTACTGGGACTGTTTATTTGTTCAATTTTATTTTTCCTATTTTTTTGTAAGTTTATTTAATTATTGTATTTACTGTCATCTTGTTTATCTATTTATGTATTTATTTGTTTGTTTCTTTAACTTTGAATGTTATTTTATTTTTGATTATTGGTACAATTTATTTATTTATTACTGACACCATTTATTTAATTTATTTATTTGTTCATTCTTCAACTTTTTGATTTATTAATTACTGTCACCTTGTTTTTTTAATGTATTTGTTTGTCAATACTTTATGTTGAATGTTATTTTATTGTTTTCGTTATTGGCACTATTTATTTATTGATATATTTTCTGGCACTATTTATTTATTTATTCATTCAATGATTTAACTTTTCGATTTATTTAAAATTTTTAAGGTTTATTTGAATTACCTCAATTTTGTTTATTTATGTATTAGTTTGATTGTGTTATGTTAAGTGTTATTTTATTATTTTGATTACTATTATGTGCACATTTTATTGATTTATTTATTTATTTATTTCCTTCCTTCCTTCCTTCCTTCCTTACTACATCAGTCCCATAACAACTCAACCACCCAACCTCACCTTTACTTTTATTTTTTATGAAATATAAACCTCTTTAGTTCACAATGAAATTTTGAGCTTGAGTTTAGTCTCATATTTGATCTTCCATTGCAGACACAGTCAAAAACAGACTGCATGAAAAGGTGAACTTGTTCTATTGAAATAAGAAACAGCTATTTAATTTCATTAAAATAAAATGCCTTTAGCAGACACGCTTCAAGGTCTTTTATGCGTAAACTGCAACTGCATTTAGTTGACAAATGACTGCGAGGGGGGCTGTTGTTTTGCAGTGATGTTTAAAATGTTGCTAAGCCTCCAGGAGCTTTTATACTGGGTGTGTTGCACTATATTGCTGCAGGCGAAGGCAGACGGTTTCTGAATCGTACCCACGGAGACCCAGAACACCAGTGGGTATTTTTAGACATTCCAACGGGCCCTCGGAGACTACCTCACAGATGTGCTAGTACTCTCAACACACACACACTCATACACATGCAAAGACTAACTTTTATCAGGGCATACACTTCCCCAAACTCCAATTTGAACATTTTTATTCATGTTTTAGGTGGCATACTCATTCAAACGTGTTCAGACTCAATTAAGGCTGCATATATGAAGGGGGAAACAGTGATTGATGTTACAGCTGAGTCTAATATATGAAGGCAACTTCATGTCTTCAGCAGCATGGAAATATTTATAATCTTTTCCTTACGCTCATACAGTCCTGAACGGCAATTTTATAGCTGGTTTATAAAAATATACATTTTTATAGGTGATGATTTTATCTTTCTTTTTTTATGTGTTTCAGACACTGTGGCTACATTAAAGCGAAGCAAGATCCAGATGAAGAAAAAATGCAGTTTCAGAACGGGAGAGGTACGGTGGCCAAAATAGCACACAAACACACACACAAAACACTCATACATAATGGATAGTCAAAACAAACGGTTGTTTTTAGAGGTAACATAAATGTAAAAGGTCTCTCTTCCAGTCTGAGCGGTGAGAGTGCGATATAAATCAAAAAGCCTCATGCTGAACCTCACCATAGAGTTTATCTTTTCCAACTTTTTTAGGAGGCCGTTTGAGTTTATGGTGCAGTCGTGTCTTGGCATTCATTTGGACTGAAAATCCCTGTGTGAAAATCATATGTGGTCTTTTTTTCTTTCTTATTGCAGTGAAACTGCCAGGAAGCAGGACGTACATTCACCCCCACACTTACGAGGACCCGAATCAAGCCGTCCGAGACTTTGCCAAGGAAATCGATGCCTCCAATATACGTATAGAGAGAGTTATAGGTGCAGGTGAGAGACTTATTCTTCTATATATCAAACAGTGAATATAAAACGAAAGTGAAATAATATTGAATTACAAACATGCATTATGCAAATCGTGTCAGTGTAGCTGCTCAAATATTGAGGTTTGTTCATAAAACCATTCTCTTTACGTCAAGGTTTCTATTTGAGTCCTAATTATGGAACATTTGCAGACTGTAATCCTCACACACAAAGCTGTTGTTTGAAATACTGAGCCGTTAATACCGCATATCTCTGAGTCTGAACTTGGCTTTGAAATCTCATTTTCCTCACCGTATGCTTTCTCTGTCCGTGAGTGTCTGCTTCTCCATTTTTCAGACTTTTTTGCGTTTTATCCTAGTCTCATTTTCTGTTTCTCTTCATCTGGCTGCAATAGTGTGCAATAGAGTTCTTTAGGGCTTTGGGAGCTCTGAATTAAACGATGCCATGGAGAAATCTTGTTAGATTCTTTGTCTGAGAACAGGACACATGTTTAAGTCAGACGTGTTAAATCAAAATATTATAAAATATTATTGGAATTTAAAATAACAGTTTTCTGTTTTAATATACTTTAAAATATAACTTATTTTTGTGAAGCAAAGCTGAATTTTTAGCATCATTACTCCAGTCTTTAATGGAGTTTTCTTTCAGAAATCATTGTAATATGCTAATTTATTATTAATGTTGGAAACAGTTGCTGCTTAAGATTTCTTTTTAAACCTGTGATACTTTTTTTTTTAGAATTCTTTGATGAATAAAAAGTTACAAAAAAGAACAGTGTTTATTCAAAATACAAATCTTTTCTAACAATGTAAGTTTTTATCATCCTTTTCTGTCAGTTTAACACATCCTTGCTAAATATTTAGAAAAAGAAAAAAACTGACCCCAAACCTTGAACCGTAGTGTAAACTGTTACAAAAGACTTATATTTTAAATAACTGCTGTTCTTTTTAATATTTTATTCAGCAAAGAGTCCTGGAAAAAGTATCACAGTTTCCCCCAAAAAATGTTAAGCAGCACAACTGTTTCTAAATTGATAACAAATCAGCATATTAGAATGATTTCTGAAGGGTCATGTGACACTGAAGACTGGAGTAATGATGCTAAAAATTCAGCTTTGCATCACAAAAATAAATTATTTGTAAAAGTAAATTAAAAAAGGAAAAGGCTATTTTAAACTGCAATAATATTTCACAACATTACTGTTTTTGTTCTCTATTTAATCAAATAAATGCAGCCTTGATGAGCAAAAAACCCTCTTTTAAAAACCTTGAAAATCTCCCTGGTAATTACAGTAGTTTTCTACAAACTCTATTTCCATTTCTATTTTTGTCAACAAATATCTAGACAACCTTTTATTGTGTATTTGTATAATTTATGTTCTTATCCCATTGGCAAAATGCTTTTTTGTCAATAATAATAAACCTCACTAAATTGTGTATTTATGATATTTATGAAACAATTCCAATGTGGTCAGAAAATGAACTAAAATAAAGAAACAATAATGTCTTAATAATAATGTCTGCAATATCTTATGTAGAAAATATGTCTAATTTTATGGATTTTTATATAGTAATATAAATATGAATGAGTTATACAGTAAAAGCTGGATAATGAACATTACTGCAAAATTAACCACCGTTTTAACGAAAGAAAGACAGCTCAGAATTTTTTTCCATAAACATCTTAAGCCATAAGCAGCATTTTTTTTCCCTCAGAAGACATGCTTTGCTAAACTATAAATTATATACACTAAAATTAGTACAGTCAGTGTCCACTAAAGTTGATTTACGCATACTTTATCTGCCGTAGTCTGATGCTGATGTGCTGGTGATAGCTGTGTGTTGCTTCCTAGGTGAGTTTGGTGAGGTTTGCAGTGGCCGTCTGAAGCTCCCTAGCAAGAGAGAAATCTATGTGGCCATCAAAAGTCTAAAAGCAGGATACTCTGAAAAGCAGAGGCGAGACTTCCTGAGCGAGGCCAGCATCATGGGCCAATTCGACCACCCCAACATCATCAGACTGGAGGGAGTCGTAACCAGATGTAAGTGACTGACACATACTCTCGTCTTCACCTTCACCCAATGGCTTTTAAAAGACAGATTGAAAAGTTTAAGTAAGTAAACATACGCCGCATTGTAAGCACTGAGGGAAAAATAAGCTGTTCTCAATAGTGCTTTCAGAAATCATTTGCGGGGATTCAATTGCACAGTTGAGTTCTTGGCTCGGTACAATTTTTATACAACGTGGTTGAATAGGGCAAGTGTGACAATATATGATTATTGTGACTACACCAACAACCCTTTTCCGCCACAGCGGTCACAAAGTGTTTTCATGGCGTCGTGATTAAGAGCCAGATGGAGGTGTGCTGTACTCACTGACGTGCTCAGCCTTGGGGAGGACAGAAACAGAGCTCGACTGTTCCACCTGAATGGCTCTGTTCAGTTGGAGCCGACCACACAAGAGGATTGGAAGACAAAGACTCGCTACAGCAGATGTATTGCAGAGCAAGCCTATTCTTACTTTTAACACGACTAAACATATTATATCTAGAATTAAAGGGATAGTTCACCCGGAAATGCCCATTCTGTCATTATTACTCACCTTCATATTGTTCCAAACCCATAAGAGCTCTCAGATTTCATCACAATTATCTTAACTTGTGTTCTGAAGATGAACAAAGGTCTTACAGATTCGGAAAGACATGAGTGTGAGTAATTAATGGCAGAATCAGCATTTTTGGGTAAACTATCCCTTTAACATTTCAATTGGAAATGCTTAGCGAGTTGGAAACTTTTTATTAGGGAATGTTGTGCGAACGTAAACCTAAGTACATCAATACAGAACCGTCTAGCAATTAAATGGCTATAAACCACCTAAAAAATCCTATCAAACATATAAGAACTTGCCAAAAACCACTTAGAACACCACGGCATTGCAGTAGCAACAATGATGTGTGGAAAAGAATCAGATTTTCTTTAGATAGTCTAATATATAAGTGGAATTTGATTAAAAGGTGTAAAAGACAACCATTATAAGTCTTTAAATGAATATTAAAATTGGTGCCAGTTTGTCCCCCACTGTTTATGCTAATAGACAATACAGGTGACTTTTTGAGAAGAGTTCTGCTATTGCTTTTCTAAACAACTTGAATTATGATTTTGACATTGTAGATGATTTTTTTCCCTTTTTTAGAACCATCTAGCAATTAAATGGCTAGAAACCACCTAAAAATCCTATCAAACATATAAGAACTTGCCAAAAAACAACTCGGAGCCCCAACGCATTGCAGTAGCGACAAAGGTGTGTGGAAAAGAATCAGATTTTCTTTAGATAGTCTAATTTTTAAGTAGAATTTGATAAAAAGGTGTAAAAGACAACCATTATAAGTCTTTAGCAAAGTTTTACAACAGCCTAGTGTAGGTATAATTAGTATTTTACACATGCCCTGGTCAAAAAATCCTAAAGGATTCCAATAAGAAAACTGTACAGGATTTTAATTAGAAATTCTTATATATTATATTTTGGAACCATTCCTATGAGATTCCTATTAGACTTTTCCTTGGTACAAAGGTTTTTTTTTTTATCCTGTTCATTTTCTTTCCAGCAGCTTGTTTACTGAGATAATGGAGGAATTTAAATTGGATGCCAATGGATCCCAATTTAAAAAAAAAAAACCTCATAGGAATCTCAAGTCTTATAAGAATCTCATTGGAATGTTTCCAAATTGTGATAGAAATTCTAAAACTTATTGTAATCGTTTAGGATTTTTTTGACAGCAACATGAACATGCAAATAAAAGTAAAAATGTTATGCTAATCTTTAAATAATGTTCTGCTCAGATTAAGTAAACTAGAGCTTTTAACATTTTTACAAGCAAAATGAAATGTTTTGAAACTTTTAGGACATGTATTTGTTTTCCTTTTATCGCTTGTTTCTGCAATCTTCGACTGCCGTTTTGCACTTATATGTTTGTGGCCTGATGGCGTTGTCTAAATTGGATCTTAATCGCATACAGAGATAGACTTACACAGTGTTATGTGTGTTAGAAACCTTTCAGAGTCTCATTATCTCATCGGTAATGGGGGAGAGCTTATCGGAGAACTTCAGCTTTCAGCAGATGCCAAACAAAAAAGCCTTTCTTGTGAGCGTCATTATGACTGAACAAACGTCTGCGGCTTCGCACTACCTATAGAGCACAACAATGAAAGTCTGCATATTTATGACGGCATGAATATTAATAATTTAAATAGTTAATTGGATGTGTTTTAAGTGTCATAAATATTCAGCAGCGCACATATGAACAGCGACGTCTCGACATTTCTTATTCATTTTTCGCTCTGTTCTCTCTAATGCGGAATGCTAATTTTGACCTTTTGTTAGCATTGGTTTGTGCAGTTTACAGAACTATTTTCTCCGTAAATCGAGTTTGCTTTTCATTTTGAAAAGGCAGACGCTGCCTAATTGCCTGTCCTCCAGTTATAAGTGGTGTATTTATGTTCTGAGCAAATATCAGGGGCTCGGGGTTAAAGCTCAGTTCAGTATCTCTCGGAGCACGCCGACTCTTTGGAAGAACAAAGTAGCGGTTTAAGTGAGAGTAATGCATTCAACATTGGGCTGCACTCTGACCTCTGTCTTCGTGGAATAGACCAGTCCTCTGTTGGAATCTAAAATAAGCCCGCTTTTGACAGGGTAAAAGAAAGTTTAGGGGAAGATGGAGAGAGGAAATATTTGACATTCTTAAGGGAAAAAAACTTGAGGGGTTGTAAGTGTACAATTCTGCTCCAGGGTAATTATAGTTACTAAAACTAAAACTGAAATTACAAGCAATAAAAAAAGACTTACTTAAACAATCCTTAAGTAAAATAAAAATGTATTTCGGGGAGTTTCCATTTAGTTTAACTTGATGTACTAAAATAACTAAAATTAATAAAATATATATACAGTTGAAGTCAAAAGTTTACATGCACCTTTTTACCAAAATAAGAGAGATCATACAAAATGAATGTTATTTTTTTATTTAGTACTGACCTGAATAAGATATATAATGCATAAAAGATGTTTACATATAGTCCACAAGAGAAAATAATAGTTGAATTTATAAAAATGACAGTGTTTAAAAGTTTACAGTACATACATTTGATTCTAAATACTGTGTTGTACAATCATTGTTGGAAAGGGTTGAAATACACAAAAATGCTAAAAAACTAAAGAATTTGTGGGACTTGAAGCTGTTTATGACAAACAAGGGGCATCATAAACAACTATCACTAAAAAAAACAGCTCTGGATCATTCAGGTAGCAACACAGTATTAAGAATCAAGTGTATGTAAACTTTTGAACAGGGTCATTTTTATAAATTCAACTATTATTTTCTCTTGTGAACTATACTTATGCACATATATTTTATGTGCAATGTCTTATTCAGGTCAGTACTAAATAAAAAATAACATGCATTTTGTATGATTCCTCTTATTTTGGTAAAACAATTAACATTTTGCAGATTCTGCAAGGTGCATGTAAACTTTTGACTTCGACTGTACATATAGGGGACAAAACTAAACTGGTAGAAATTACAAAAACACAAAACAAAATTGCTAAAACTTTATCTAAAATTACAATGAGAATCGGAAAAAAAAATGGTTTTTAGAATTTGCAAGATGCTTGTCATTTAATAAATACATATAAAACTAAATTTACACAAGTTGTGATTTATATTTATCATGTGGAATATGCTTATCTTTAATAATATTTTTAATCTTATGTTTAAGCTCTTATGTTTAAGATTATATTTCTCTTATGCGCTAGACATCTTACAGATTCTGAAAGGGGAAAGTGATAGTCATGCCACTGTCCATATGGCTGCATGTATTCTGGCCTTGGGGGTTGTGAATAGTCGCACGTATAACAGCGGAGAGAGGCAATTTCACAGATCACTACCCAGCAGGTCAGTGGCTGCAGGGCTGAGGAGAGGGCAAGGGAACAGCAGGGACAGCTCTCTAACCTTTCACTCCAAACAGTTATTCAAAACATCCATTTCTAACAGCTCCCAGCATTAAAATCCTCCCTCACTCCAGCACCAAAAAACAATCTTTGAGATAGTTAGGATTGGGGATAGTTCACCCAAAAATGAAAATGCTGTTGTTAATTACTGTTGTTCCAAGCTCGTAAGACCTTAAGTCATCTTCAGAACAATGCACGTCGAAGACTGACAAGGGAAATCAAGAGAGGAAACTGTTGGAAAAAGTTATTTGTGTTTTCTTTGTGCGCAAAAAGTATTATTGCTTTTTTATAAAATTAAGGTTGAACCACTGATGTCACATGGACTATTTTAACAATGTCCTTACTACCTTTCTGGGCCTTGAACGAGTTAGTTGCGTTGCTGTCTGTGCAGGTTCAGAAAGCTCTTGTATTTCATCAAAAATATCTTAATTTGTCTTCTGAAGATGAACAAAAGTCTTACAGGTTTGAAATGACATAAGGGTGAGTAACTAATGACAGAATTTTCATTTTTGAAAATTCTGGTATGTCTCTGTCTATTATTGTATCTTTGATTAGCTAAAAGTGTCTAATTAATAAACAGTCATTTAAAAAAAAAAAAGATTCTTTTAGATGATTTAGTCAAACCGATTTGCAAAGTGTTGGTAAATTACTTGGTATTTAAAGGAAGTAAAGTTGCCTTACTTTAGCAAAGGAAAAACAGTCTCCTCTTGGTTTATATTGAAATCCTCCGTCATTTTCCTTTATAAATCCTTGTTTTGAACTTCTAATTTGTGACTGGAGCTGCTTCTGGGTGAGACCAGTTGGCGGAAGCTAAATTAAAGTGATTATTACGTTTTTAATATGGATATTTTTCTTATAAAAACACAATGATTCTCTACAGGAGGCCTTTATTAACCCCCCAGAGCCGTGTGAGGCACTTTTTATTATGGATGGATGCACTTTATTGGACTTGTTTTGAACTCATGAAGTGAAACACCTGCCTATGCCATTATAAAATTTGGAAGTGCCAGTAATTTTTAATTTAACTCTGATTGGATTTGTCAGAAAGAAGGAAGTCATGTACACCTAGGATGCCTGAAGGGTGAGTGAATCATGGGCTAATTTTCATTTTTGGGTGAACTAACCCTTTAACATAACAGGCTTCCAGTAGTTATGCAAAAAGTGGATATCAGTGAATGTTAAAAACTGTAAATATCAGTGAATTTGCAGGGAAGAATGGACTTAGCTTTAATATATTTATTGTGAGTGCAGTCTTTATAAACTCATTTTAAAACATTATTAAAATATCCAGCAGCTCAAACACTTGCAAAAGTAATGGAAAAATCATAGAAATCCATTTGTAAGCCTTGGCACCGTTTTGTGATAAACAGTGATAAACATTTCATACACAAACAATGAAATTTAAAATGCTGCTGAAAACACTTTTGAATAATCACTCAGATGAGTTTATAAATCAAGTCTTAACAGGTTCTTTGAATAAACCAACTTACCAAAATGAATCCTTCAGGTCTCATTTTAGTCATGTACACAAAGGAGCCTTTGTAAATGTAGTTTTTATTGTGTTTTTCCTTTACACGCATGGCCTCGGCGATCAACAAATCCAAAACAGAGCTCCAATCAGCAGTGCTTTATCAGAATAATGTTCCAACACCTCCCTCACGCTGTGATTGCTTCCATTGTTATGTAGATGGTGAGTCTGGTGCGACTAAAAAAAAGCTTTGGAAATAGCCCTTTTAATTGCTATCTCGTCATTTGTCAGAAAAGTTCTGATCTCTCCGTATCTCTCATTTCCTCCTTTATGTGCCAACAATCGCCTAATCTGGAAGCATTCAATTTGGAGGAGGCTATCATCTCCTCTCATCGCGCTCTTTCCACCGCAAAGGATTTTCCTCTTAACGAAGTGGCTGCTATTTCGAGAAAGCATTCATTAAAACCGCCGCTTCTTTGTTTAGAGGACAATGAAAGTTTAAAGTCTTGCGGAGACTCTTGTGTTATATTATGCTAACTCTTGTGGTAGATTTAGGGTTGCGACGTACCAGGTCTCTTGCCAACAGCGAGGACTTGGAAAGCAACTCGGTGCTAAGTACATCATGTGTCATTAAGCTGAAGCACCATTTGGGAAATCAATAAGATTGTAAAGTTGAAGAACTGCTCCTTTTGTTCTTTTGTTCATAATCGTACGCAAAGTGGACCATCAGGGCATCAACCTGGTCAATATCTCTTTAATCCTATAAGTTAGTTCATTGTATATCAAAGCTGAATATATTGAGATATGAGTTCTGCTGTTACCACAGTAACCACTGCCGAAATAAACCGCTTTAACGCGGGGTGTAAAATCAATACTCTATTTGCAATAGGGGTTCTCGCTCTGTGGATGAGCCTGTATTGAGAATGGGCCAATCTGCTTGCCTGATTTGAGCTTGTTAAGGGGGTGTCACTGCTAGGGTCCTGATGGGACGACTACAGGCCGAACGTAAAGCCTCTGGTGTGCCGCTTTACACACAAACATGTGTTTATACGCACACACTCAAGCTGGTGCGCTTCCCTCCCCATATGCAATTACCCAATCCGCCTCGTATCTCATGTCTCAAAGCATTTTTTATCACGTACTTGCACTCTAAATGTCAAATCACCTGCAACAAAGGTCTGTTTCCTTTAATGATTATCCTACAATACCGGTTAGAACTAAATCGCAGGGGTGTTGCATTACACAGATGAGGTGTTATGTGATATTGATTACTTGAGTTTGTTGCAGGTATTCATTTTTTTCCCGAACGTGCGATGCAAACATGTAGGTCAGAGGGACTCCGCTGGGAATAGATTTATCCAGCGATTTTCCCCGGTAAGTACGTATAGAGTTCAAGAGATTCTGTGCAAAATGCCTCTGACAGCAGCGTGCTGTGACAGCTTTATTTAAGTGGATATGGTTTTTAAGTCTCTGTCCTAGATATTACAACACAAGCAGACCTGGATCCATGCTGTTATTTTCACCAGAGACAATGACAGCTTAATCTTTATTTCTGTACTTTTATAGTCGCATTTACATTTTACATTTACGCATTTATCAGACACTTTTACCCAGTGCAAAACAATGCAACAGTGTAAACGATTCATTATTTTTGGTGCTTACGGAGTTGTGTTTTTAGACAGTTTAATGGAGTTAAAAATATTTAACACAGTTAATGCAGGGGCGAGACTAAGATTGGCCACCCCACTCACAACTGCTGCTTCTGTCTCTTCTTTTCTTGACAAGAAGTGCATTTATTTAGTTGCAGAACATCTTTATGACTGCATCAGACAGGAGACTTTTCAGACTCGCACTTCAGTCGAACAAGAGCCGGAAAGCTTCAGTAGAATAACAATAATCTGCGGTCAGATGAGGTGTTGTCAAGCCACAAGTCAGTAAAAATGAATTTACCTGTCCTGTCAGCTGTTATACTGTGCTCATAGCTTGCACTTCTGTAATTGCATGCATTATATTCATACTAAAGCGTGAATGAAACAGCATGCGTGTCAGATCCACGTCACGTTCAGCAGTGGCAGCTCTTAAAGTAATAGCAGTCAAATAACTAATGTATATTAATCAAAGAACAAAAGAAAAAAGAGTAAATCAGTAACTTTTGTAGCTTTTAGGATTCATCTGTATTTAATTTAGTATTTAGTGTTTGATAACTTTATTCAATTTCTGTATATGTCCTACTTGCTAAAGTGCAATAATGGGTTTATGTGAAGTTTAAAGTATTTTAAGTTCATTTAAATTCAAAGTTGTTATTTTTTTAAAGTCTAATAAATGTTACAGTTGATAGTTCTCAATTATACTGTAATGTTGAATGGCTACAGTCAGTGGTTAAATATTAGGGGAAAATCTAAACAATTTTATTGTTAATTTTTTATTTGTTATTTTTAGCTATTTTTTGGGTGGGTACGTTTTTTATGTTTTTGAAAGAAGTCAGAGAAGTGATTCACACAAAGGCTGCATTTATGTGATAAAAAAATACAGTAATATTATAAAATATTATTGCACATAAAAAAAAATACTAATTATATATATATATATATATATATATATATATATATATATATATATATATATATATATATAATATATATATATATATATATATATATATATATATATATATATATATATATATATATATATTATATATATATATATATATATATATATATATTATATATATATATATATATAATATATATATATATAATATATATATATATATATATATATATATATATATATATATATATATATATATATATATATATATATATAATATATATATATATATATATATATATATATATATATATATATATATATATATATATATATATATATATATATATATATATATATATATATATATATATATATATATATATATATAATATATATATTATATATATATATATATATATATATATATATATATATATATATATATATATATATATATATATATATATATAATATATATATATATATATATATATATATATATATATATATATATATATATATATATATATATATATATATATATATATATATATATATATATATATATATATATATATATATATATATATATATATATATATATATATATATATATATATATATATATATATATATATATATATATATATATATATATATATATATATATATATATATATATATATATAT